>NC_067144.1:3642356-3968421 GCF_903995435.1 Acomys russatus | reverse complement strand
TCTGCGCACTGAGCCAGCACTCTTAATTTTGCTTGTTTTTTGTTTTTGGTTTGGGGGTGTGTGTGTGTGTGTGTGTGTGTGTGTGTGTGTGTGTGTGTGTGTTGTGTTTTTGAGACAAGGTCTCAACATATATTCCTGACTGGCCTCAAATTCACAGTATAGACCAGGCTGGCCTCAGAATTACAGATTGCTGGCATGAGAGGAGTGCAGTGCCATGCCCAGCTGTCTGAAGCATTCTTTTTGTTTTTGGTTTTGGTTTTGGTTTTGCAAGACAGAGTTTCTCTGTGCAGCCTTGGCTGTCTACTTGTTTTGTAGACCAGACTGACCTCGAACTCACAGAGATCTGTCTGCCTCTGCCTCGCTGAGTGCTGGGGTTACAGGCGTGCAGCACTGCGCCCAGCTCGTCTGAAGCATTCTTAAGCATGCACGTTCATCTTCTGTAAGCCAGCGGTCCCCAGAGCTCTCCACCTCGTGCTGACAGCAGGCATCTCTCAGAGAATGCGACAGAATGGGACAGAAAACCTAGCGGTGCTCCCTTTAAAAGCCAGCTGCTTGAAGCTCTGGTCACTGTATTATTTCTCTCAGCAGTCACCACCTGCTTCCACCGTAGTGGAGAATGGGCAATGGCCACCCAGGTGTAGGCTGTTCAAGAGCTGGTTCCCCTGCTGTGGGCTTCTGAGCCAGGACACAGGTGCCCTTAGAATAGTGCTCAGGCTCTGTCTCAGAACAGCAGCCTTGCTGAGGGCGGCCCTCTTCCCACCCTTGGTGGCTGTGCTCCCCTCCCCTGCTGCCTGCTCCAGAGCTCACCCTTCACACCCTTGCTTCTGATCCTTAGCACGTGTGAGCTTTTATGTCTGCATCACTGTGGGCCATATGCTCTGTTCAGATTGGTGGGCGGGAAGGATTTTGACACCTGTTTTAAAAGGTGGCATCAAGTCAGATGATGTGGCACACATTTTTAATCAAAGCACTTGAGAAGCAAAGACAGGCAGAGCTCTGTGAGCTTGGGGCCAGCCCAGGGTTACATAGTGAGATCCTGTTTGAAAATGGGAGGGGGGCGGGGGATGGGATGGAGCTGGAGAGATTGCTCAGTAGTTGCAGAGGACCTGGGTTTGACTCTCGGCACCCACATGACAGATCACAACTCTGTAACTCTAGCTCCAGGAGATCTGACACCTCTGACCTCCCCAATGTGCACATCCTCGCATCCAGACACATACATTTAATTTTAAATAATAGATAGATACATAGAACCATAGACAGATAAAGCTAGTATCAACACTTTCATTCTGCAGTTTTCCATTAATTTCCAGGAAACAGGAAGGAACCCTGCAACACAGCAGTGGTTTTTGTCTGACTGAGGTCTTAGCTGCAGTGCCCTTTCTTGACTGAGATCTTTCCTGACCCGGGCAATATAGGAGAGGCAAGCAGTCGATCCCAGATTGAATAAGCCTGGGTGGCTTCCTGGCAGGAATGCCCTCACTCTCACAATCCTTCACCCAGAGTCTACCCGCAACCCAGGAGACCCAGGATACAAACACTCCCCACGGTGTGACTCTGAGACAGCCCCTCAAAGTCTGGCCATTCCCAGAGGCCCAGGTGCTGTTCCTAGCACCACGTAAACCTGAAGTGGGAATCCCAGGGCTCAGGAAGCACAGCGATCAGGAATTCAAGGACTTCTTTGACAAACACAGCAAGTTCCAGATACTCCAGGCCACAGGAGGGAAGATGTAGCATCTGTTGGGTCTTTTCTTTTTTAATTTGTTTGTATATTTTATGTATAAGTGTGTGCATGAGTTTGTGTGCACCCACGTACATGCAGGCACCTGGGGAAGCCACAGAGGATGTCAGATTCCCTGCAACTGGATGTATAGGCAGTTGTGAGTGCTGGGAACCAAACCTGGGTCCTCCGAGAACAGCAAGTGCTCTTAACCATTTTAGTCATCTCTCGAGCTCTGAATCTGCAGTCATGGGGCATCTACAATTGCTGACCTGTGGAGAAGCGGGATTGAGGCAGTCCTGGGGAACATGGAGAGGGGAGGGGCATCTTGGCTAGGGGAACTAATGAAACCACTGGACCTGCTCTAAACGCCTCCTTCATGCTTCCTCTGCTACTGTCACCCGTTCCCCACCCTGCCAATCCATCTATCCCTTCACCCATGCATCTACTCAACCCGCCCACCAATCCACACGCTCGGGCATCCATCTGCCTACACTTATCTACTTACCTGCCTACGTGTACATATATATCTAAGATGCATACATGTATGTATCCTCTATGTACCTATGTATTTATCCTTTATGTACCTCTATGTATTATCTATGTACCTCCCCACATATGTGCGTGTGCCCATACCGACTCTCCTCTCTCTGTCGTGCCTGCTCATCCGCCCTGTGAATCCAGCACATTCAACGTCTATGTATGTCGCTCTAATTCATTGGCATGTTGTGTTCATTGCCAGTTGCACTGCTCCCAGGGTGGGGAGAACCTGGGGAAAGGTCAGCCCTGGGCTGGACCACTGTCCAACCTGTTGATGGACAGGTAAGAGGTACTTGGGAGAGAAGCATAGAACAGCTACTCAATACTCCAAAGGATTCTACAATTGTACCAGAAAACAACAGGCTTGCTGAGTCCTCAGTGTGCTTGCCTTCGACAGCATCCTTGTTTTCATGCAGGCTGTGCCGGGTCACCTCCCACCAGCAAACAGAAAGGTGCTGACATCTCTATGGTCCGTTCTGCTTCCAATCTTGATCTACCAACTTCTTTCAGTGAGTTGTTGGTCTATTTCTTGTTGCCTTGCAAAAATCCCTCGAATAGTCAGGGCTCATCCCCTGGGTGTGTTTTCAGGCTGTGGCTCCTCTTGTAGTTTGCTTTCTTTTTGCATGCTGGGGAGTGAAGCTGAGAGCCTTGAAACTGGAGGCAGGATTCTAGCCTGAGCTGTCTCAGTCGCTAGTGCAGGACTAGAATGAATACAATACTGAGTCTTGATCTTTCTAGTGCCACCGGGGTCCTGTTATGTCCTGATTGGTTCTGTTCTGTTTTGTTTTTCTTTCAAGAGAAAAGCCTTACACACCAGTTTTTGGGTTTTTGTTTGGTTTGGTTTGGTTTGGTTGGTTGTTGTTCTTTGTTTTTGTTTGGTTGGTTAGCTGGGTTTTTTTTTTTTTCTTCTTGTGTATTTTGATTTCCATTTTGCTTTTGTGGGTTTTTGTGTGTGTGTTTCTTATTTGGTTTTGGTTTTGCTTGGTTTTTTGTTTGTTTGTTTGTTTTGGTTTTTCGAGACAGGGTTTCTCTGTGTAGCCTTGGCTGTCCTAGACTCACTTTGTAGACCAGGCTGGCCTCGAACTCACAGCAGTCCGCCTGCGCCTGCCTCTGCCTCCCAAGTGCTGGGATTAAAGGCGTGCGCCACCACGCCCATCTTGGTTTTGCTTGTTTTTAAAGAGAGAAATAAAGGGCATGGAGTTGGGTGGATGGGGAGGTGGGGAGGAGGGGAGGAGGAGAGAAAAACATGACCAGAAAATATAGTTTGAAAATAATTTTTCAAATAAAAAAAATTAATTAAGATAGAAAAAGGACATGTCAGCCCTCTATGTCTACAGTTTCTGTGTCTGCAGGCTCAGCTCATGGTGGATTCCAAACCTGAAGGAGCTTGCATCAGTGTTGAACAAGCTCAGCATCTTCCATGGTGCCACAGCCTCAGCCACACAAGCCAGCTTCACTTCTTAGTTTTTAAAGCTTCGTCATCTGGCCCTCGTGTCACTGACAGGTGCCATTTGGTAGGGCCAAGCACGGGGGAGAAAGGCAGATCACTGAGGGCCTGCCTCTGCTGAGGCTGTTGTGACATTGCCCCTCCCCTTCCCCAGATACCATGAACAGTTTCCTCACCACAAAGCCCCCATAATGCTATCTGTGCCATGCCAACTTCAAAGTGTTGGAGGATGGCCTGATGTGTTTTGATGCTAATTAATAAAAAGCCACCATCTGGGCAGGGCAAATGAGATAGGTGTGGCTAAGGTTCCCAGGCTTAGAGAGACAGAGAGGATCCTGGGAAGAAGAAGGATGAGGGGAAGAAGAGAGACCCAAGGAGAGAGAGGAGAAGAAGGCCGTCATGGGTTAGATGGAGGAGAAGCCCATGGCCGGCGTGGATGGAGGATTCGGCCCAGATGAAGAACATTAGCAAGTACTTGGGGTTATGGATGGGAAGTAGCTTGATAGAAATTATTAGCATCAGATGGCATGGGATTGGGGCAGGGACCCCATACCTGTCTAACTATGGGAAGTAGTTTAGGGGATCAATGTCTGCCCCGCCCCAGATTAACTAAGGCTATTTTAAAATATAACAAGTGTCTGTGTCTTGATTGATTGCTAGCAGGTTTTACTGATGTGATAATAATAATTATAGGCCTGATAATAAACAATTATTAGGCCCTATTAATAAATAAAAACAACATCAAAGCAACACAGCCACGCAACTATGGTCTGAAACTGTGAGCCAACAAACCTTCCTTTTTCATACATTGTTTCTCTAAGGTGTTTTCTCACAGTGAAAGAAAGCTAACCAACCTAGACATAATTCCTCCTTACACTTTGTTTTCTTGTTCCACATATGTAAAGAGAAGCAGGTGAAAGCCAGGTGTGGGATGGAGCACACCTTTAATCCCAGCACTTGGGAGGCAGAGGCAGGTGGATTGCTGTGAGTTTGAGGTCAGTCTGGTCTACAAAGTAAGTCCAGGACAGCCAAGGCTACACAGAGAAACCATTTCTCAAAACAAATTAATTGAAAATTAAAAAAAGAGAAAGGCAGGTGCTTAGTGTTGCCCCCAGGACCATCCTTTCATGTGATCAAATAGGCAGCATTTTTGGTGACAGGCACGTGTCTGCACAACGGGCCCAGGATTGTCATTGAGTGTTTGGTGTGAGCACTTCACAGTCTCAGCGTGAGCAGCCACTATAAAGAAATGGCTTCCAACTTCTGGTGCCTATGGCTTGCTTTCTCTGCCTTCCTGCAAAGCTGTCATATCATTTCTAAGAAGCTGATAGTGTCAATTACCTGAAGGTCAGAAAATAGCAAGACACAGACTTATTACCCTAGATACTGCTCATCTGTGTTGTGTCCTAAGGGATTTGTGTGCACATATGTACCGATGCATGTGCGTCTATTGCACACATGTGTGTGCAGTTCCATGGAGGTCAGAAAAGGGAGTCAAATCCCCTGCAGCTGGAGCCCCAGGGCAGTTATGAGCCACTGGGTATGGGTGCTGGGAACTGAACTGTAGTCTTCTGGAAGAGTAACAAATTCTCTCAAACATGGAAGCATCTCTTTAACCCCGTTCTACCACTGAGCTATTATAACAATACTGCATGAACACGGGTGAGCTGATACCTGCCACCCAGCGCTCAGTTCTTTAGGATATACAGAGGGAAGCAGATTGCTGGATTGTAGGTCGTTCTTTGCTTAGTCTTTTTTGAGAAACTGCCAAACACACAGCTGCAATATCTTACATCCTACCACCAGCGAAGGCTCTAGCCTTTCCTCATCTTTACCACCATTGGCTGTCTTTAACTCAGTGGTCCTCAACCCATGGCTCTCATATCCCTTTGGGGGTCACATATCAGATATCCTGCATATCCGATATTTACCTATGATTCATAAAAGTTATGAAACACATGAAAATTACAGTTATGAAGTAGCAACAAAATAATTTCGTGGTTGCGGGGGTCACCCCAACATGAGGAGCTGTATTAAGGGGTCGCAGCATCAGGAAGGTTGAGAACCACTGCTCTAAACAGTAGATAGCCCAGGCCTCAGTAGCCATCCTAGCATCCTCTCCTGGTAGCCGTGACTTCACATCTGACGGTATTGAGCATTGCCGAGAGCCCCGGTGGGCCGTGTGCTGGTGTGTTGTCTTTGGAGAAATGTCTGTGCAAATCCTTGGCAAGGTTTTCAACATGGCGATCTGATATTTGTTGCTGAAGTGGTCAGAGTCCTGCACACCCTGCATGTGTGTCCCTGAATGTGAAGTCCTTGTATATTTATACAAGATAATATAATTTGAAAATATTTTTCTCCATTGAGCGTCGTCTTTGCTTTGCTAAGTCGTTCAAGGTCAAAAGGTTTTGGTTTTGTTTGCTTGGTTGGTTCATTGGTGCAGTAGTTTGAATAAGAAATGTTCTGCTTAGGTCCGGGTATCTGAACAGTTGGTCCTGAGGTGGTGCCTGTTTGGGGAGGTGGTGCAGCCTTGCTGGAGAAAGTGCACCAGGGGTGGCCTCTGAGAGGTCTTAGCTTCCACGGCACTTCCGGTTCACTCTCTCTGTCTCATGTTTGTGGCTAAAGATTTGACCAACTTCTTACTCCTGCCACCAGGGTCCCCACTCCCCAGCCCCCCTCCCCGACCCCCGACACCTGCCTGGTCAAGATGGATTCTCATCCCTCTGGAACTGAAAACTCAAAGCAACTCTTTCGTCCATCGGTTGCTTTTGGTCATCGGGTTTTATCACAACAGAGCACTTGTTATTTTTTGAGACAAGGTCTCCTGTATTCCAGGCTGAACAACTGTGACAGGCCCCTGTGCATTGCTTGGTTGTAACATCCTCTAATAACATCTGGACAGCCAGTCTTGACTTTCTTCTACTCGGGAACTCCTGGAAATGGAATTTATAAATACAAAAGGTCACCAAGTTATCAGAGTTAGCCTTAAGCCTTGACTTCATCATGGCATAAAAGCAATGTAAACATTCAATATAAATAATATTTTAATATTCATTCATTTTAAATAATTTTGTTTTTATTTGTGAGTGAGTGTGTGTGTGTGTGTGTGTGTGTGTGTGTGTGTGTGTGTGTGTTCTTTTCCAACAGTTGTGAGCCACCCAATGTGAGTGCTGAGAATCAACGAACAGTAAGTACATGCTCTTAAGCACTGAACCATTTTTCCAGCCCCTCGTTTATTTTTGAAAACAGCATCTAATGTAGCCCATGCTGGCCTCACACTCGCTCTATAGCCAAGGAGGACCTTAAGCTTCTAACTCCCCGGTGTCCACCTCCCAAGTGCTAGGATCCCAGGTGAGCACCACCACAGCCAGCTCAATTTTAGGATAGGATCGTTTGCTTCTTTAGCAATGTGCATCGTGATGCTCTCTGGTGCTGAGGGAAAAGCAGCGGATGAAACCCTCAGGCCGCCAGCGTCAGGAGGGACCCGCAGCGATAAAAGTTTCCCAAGTGTGGTCTGGGTGACCGACAGCAAATTGTTCTCTGTAGCAATTACTGATGGTGTCATCAGCCATACCTCATGTGCCACACTGCCTGTTCCTTGTGTCCTACCCACCCTGAACAGCCAATGGGCAGCCTGCCCCAGAGACCATCCCCATTTTAGATGGAGCCATGTGAGGACCCAAAGAACTGTGTAGATTGCCTGGCACGTGGCATTGGCATCGTGGCCAGTCCCCAGGCTGTGGAGAGAGTGCTATGGACTGCAATGCTCACCACTGGGCCATTGCAGGTATATAGTCCACAGCATGCCTATAATCCCAGTACCTGGGAAACACAGGAGGACTGTAACTGTGTGGTCAGCCTGGCCTGCACAGCACGACCTCATGTGAAGGAAGAAAGAGGAGGATCAGGCATGGGTGGGTGAGAGACACCACAGCCATATAACTTCCAGTTCAGTGTATTATTCCATTGTTCTAGTTTATTACTGGCTATGGTTGTTGAGCTTGACTGCAATCAATTTCTTCTTTTCTTTCTTTTTTCCTTTTTTGTGGGGGGAGGGTGTTTGTTTGTTTGTTTGTTTGTTTGTTTGTGACAGGGTTTCTCTGTGTAGCCTTGGCTGTCCTGGACTCACTTTGTAGACCAGGCTGATCTCCAACTCATAGAGATCCGCCTGCCTCTGCCTCCTGAGTGCTGGGATTACAAGTGTTGCATTCAATTTCTAAGTTATACTTTGTCATGACATGCATAAGAAAAAGTCTCCACAGGGCCCTGTGCCATCTGAGGCTGCAGCCTCTCCTGGACTCTTGGGACTCAGAGCAAGTCCTATGCTCCTTCCTCCCTCCCCACCACAGGAACAGAAGACAGGGCCGGGCCTAGGCCTCTACTCCACTCGTGACTGAAATCTGAGCAAACCACTCTTGTCTCTGGCATTTATCTCCTCTAACTGCTGAGGCAGCAAGCATAGGGAATAGTTTAGTAACCTGGGGCACCACTTGGTTTAGACTATACACACATGCATGCACTTCTATTAGTACATTTGGCAGCCTGAGACCCTTGCCTGCCTGTGCTCTGCACACATACCCTATTCCAAACATTGCACCTAGCAGCCTTCAGCAACCTAGGACGCTCACCTGCATTGAGCTGCATGGACACTCCACTCCACTGATGGAATGAGTTTAACCCAGGCAGTACCCGAGGCCCTTGAGCACCCTCACTTGTGCATTGTGCTACCAGACTCAACAGTGTTTTCTTCCCAATCTGTACTGTTGCTTTGCTTTGGGTAATGCATTCTTGCTACTTTGCAACCTGTGTGCGTCTTAATTTCATTCCTGAATGAGAGGCAAAGAACCTGGCAACATCAGGCCCAGACATGGTGGGGTGTGAGCGTGTGTGTGTGTGTGTGTGTGTGTGTGTGTGTGTGTGTGTGTTGCACTTCTCCTTTCCACCCAGCTCCACATTCGGCATGCCAAGAAGGCCCATCGCTGGCCTATCTCTGAAGACGGCAGTGTAACTAGGTAAGCCCTCAGGGACACCTAGGATCTGAGGATTGGTGCCCTGGAGAAGGAGAGTCAGGCCCTGAACCAAACCCCTGCTCAGCTGCAGGGGAACAGAGCTCCTGTGTTGCTTCCCCAGCTCCTCACTGTACTCCTACCCCAGACCTCTCTTCTCCATCAGCAGGAAGTTCCCACCTTAACTGCAGTTGTCCCACCAGCTCATCTGCACACCACCCACCACTCAAATTTATATGCTAAAGTGTCAGATTCCCAATAGGTGTCCCAGCTCAAATGAAATTTCATTCTTGAATAAGAACCTGGGAACATCAGGCCCAGCCAGGAATGGTGGCTCATACCTGTAACTCCAGCTCAGGCGGTTGAGGCAAGAAGATTGCCATGAAGCTGGGCGTGGTGACGCACGCCTTTAATCCCAGCATTCGGGAAGCAGAGGCAGGTGGATTGCTGTGAGTTCGAGGCCAGCCTGGTCTACAAAGCAAGTCTACGACAGCCAAGGCTACCTTGAGAGACCCTGTCTTGAAAAAGCAAAACAAAACAAACAAAGAAGACTGACTTGAATCTAAAGCTAGCAGGGCTACCCAGTGAGATCCATTGCATTAAAAAAAAAATACACAAGAAAAAAGAAATAGAAATAAAGGCTTCTAAGGCCCACCTACAGAGTTAGAGCTGGTGTCAACAAAGTAAAGCTTCTCACTGTGGCTGTGGCACGTGCCTGTAGGGGCACTCAGCACTCAGAAAGCTGAGGCAGAAAGACCAAAACCTCAAGGTGAGCCTTGGCCACAAGACAGAGCCTATCTCAAGTAAGCTCTGAGGGTGGGCCATGGGCTGGTTGTAACACAGTGTGAGTAATACATCTAATGTGATTGTAGAGACAAAGATGCACTCACACAGAGGGAAGACTGACAGCCGTCAGCCAGGCCTCAGAGGCAGCCAGTGCCGCCCACACTGCACCACATGCCTCCAGCCTGCAGAACTGGGAGAGAGTAAATGTGTGCCATTTACACCAGGCCATCTGTCACACTTGCACTTCAGTTACGGGGTCCTAAAAGCTTGCACCCACCACCCAGTCCACCTTCTTTCTCCAGATATGAGCAGTCCCGAGTCACTTTCTCACCCCGTTAGCAGTATGTCATTGTCACACAAATGTGAAACACTGCTGGCAAGTGGTCCCCAGCCCTGAGCTCTGCATCCGGTCGTAAATGGGTGCGTTCCTTGTTGAAATGGCACTTGTAGCCCTCTGTTTCCCAAAGTCCTTGGCAGCAGGCCAAATTATATTAGAAGTAGGAAAAGGCAGCTTGGTTTAAAGACCCAGTCTTTTCAGGCGTCATCTTGATTTATGAGAAAGTGGCATTAAACGGTGGAATAACAGTAGCCTGCCATTCACCTGTGTGTGGCTGGGAGGCCAATAAACCACACATTCATCTCTATTGTGATGACATGAGTCGACCCCACCCTTCTTCGAAGCAGAGACGTGTCATGTTGTTCCAAATGTCCTTTTGCTAAGTGTGTTAAGTGGGTCCAAAAAGTGAGCGTGTGTATTTTCTTTTCGAAGGAAATTCTTGTATATTATTTTAACTCAAAACATTTCTTTATACACAATGACTGATCAGAGATTAAAAAAAAAAAAAAAAAATCAAGGCTCCATCCTACCGGCACAGCTGGCAGACTGCTGCTGCCTTCAGATGTGCTCTTCCCCCCCCCCCCCCCGTAACTGCCAGTCAGAGCAGGTGGGGTGCACTGTTCCCCTGAACTCAGGCCAGGCAGAAGTAGCTGTTCCCCAGGCATCAGAAGGAAGCACTGCTTGAGGCCATTCCTGTTTTGTCTCCCTGGGATTCAAAGATAATTTTTAAGCCTTGCCCGCCCCCCCCCCCACTTCGGTTTGAGAAGTACTGCACAAGCCGAAAAGCAGTGCAGGCCTCCGAGGTAGCCTCCTGCGAGGAATGACCTCATGAGAGGAGAGCTAATTTGCTTCCTAACTTCCCAGGGGAACGCTAATCTCTGGAAGCACAGAGCCTCTGGAGGCCAATAAACTTGAGAGCAGAAGAAGCGAGATTGTTCCATTGTTGCCCCTGTGAAATGGAGTTTGTTTTTCTTGCTATTCTTTTTCCCTTCAGGAAAGCTCTGCCTCAGGAGCCCTTATAGATTATCCTAGCACCCCTGGTTCTGGCTTTCCCCCCATTGTTCCCATTGCCTCCTTAATCACTGCCATCTCTGTCAAGTTCAATGCCAGCCTTGTTTCCTGTGCCCCTTCCCGCCGCTCTGCCCCCCACCCCCAGGCTCCCCACACTTGCCACTCACTGCCCCAAGTTCCCATCGAGTTTATCACCAGCCACATCAGTGAGACTGAGGCCAGCGTTGGGGTGCTAGTGGGACATCAGGCAGCTGGCATCCCAGGCCACCTTCAGGGAATTGCACTCCCCACAAGTCGGACTGCCAGGGAAATGCTTGTTACATGGCTTGATCAAATTATAGTCATGGAAACCGGAGGCAGGAACGACGGACACGGCAGCTCAGATGCGGCCTACTGTTGAGTAGGGATGCAGGGAGCACCTCGCTAGACCACAAGTGCTAACCCTGTAGGAAAGGTCAGGTAAATTTCCAGCAGAGAGGGTGTTTGGGCTCAGTGGATGAGGAGGTGGCTCCTGTGGGGTTTAGTCTTGTCTTAGAAAGCCAGCCCGCAGCAGGTAGAGGCTGCAGATTCCCTCCCTAAGCCCCCCAGACCTTTCCCTGCAGGCCTGCCTCACAGAGGTGGCCTCCCTTCCTGCTTACCAAGGCCAGGGAGATTATAATTCTGCAGCAGGGGATAATGGTTGAGATTGTGCCCAGTTTCAAAGCTTAAATCCCAGAAACAGGTGGCCGGACGCACCAATGACAGGAAGCCCAGAACCCCATGCTGAGCCTTCAACCTGCCTGGGCCACAGCCTCCCCCACACCCTCAACCCCTGTCCAAGCTCAAGGTGCCTCTGCACCTCCTCAGACCAGCAAACATGCCTCTTGTGTGCTCACAGAGCTCTGGAAAGCAAATCCTCAGAACCGTGTTTTCACACAGAAACAGTCTCCTTGTTTCCAGCAGTTATGGCTGTGAACCATCTTCCTTCCTTCCTTCCTTCCTTCCTTCCTTTCTTTTTGTTGTTGACAAAAGAAAAAATTATCATCATTTGAAATACGATATACACCCAAAAAAGCTAAGGTCTCGGGCAGTAGAAAGCATCTAGAAGCATTCCCTGGATTAGGGAAATCTAGCTCTAACTCCTGCCCCTAGGCAAAGGAGGGAAGGTCTTATAAGCCTGGGTCAGCTGTCTTTCTCTCGCTCTCTTCCATTTATTTATTTATTTATTTATTTATTTATTTATTTATTTTTGACACAGACTCTCATTTGTAGGTCACGATCTCACTGGCCTCGAACTCACAGAGATCCACCTGCCTCTGCCTGAGTGCTGGGACTCAGGTGCACATCGTCACACTCAGCCTCACTCACCGCTGAGTTCCAACCCAGGGATCTTTGTGAAACGTAGCTGTGTGCTTCAGATGCCATCAAGGGTGCTCTAAAGAAAAAAGGTGGGAAAGGTTGGAAAGTCAAGCAGAGGTGATTCACGGAGGGACAATTTTATTAGAACTTAAAAGAAAACTCCCTGTGCAGGAAAGCTGTGTCAACAGCTGCTTGACGGAGGGGACAGAGGTGAGGAGAAAGCTCATACATGGTACTCAGCCACAAGATGAGCCAGCTGCCACATGGCATGGAAGGGAGTTTAAGAGAAAGGAAGGAAGCTGCAGACAGGCAGACCTGGCTTGAAAGAGACAAAAAAAAAAAAAAAAAAAAAGGAAAAGCTGCACCTTGATACAGAAATGTGAATGGACCCAACAGAACACCAAGGTAGTTTGAAAAGGCTGAACCTGACCCGCAGTGGTGGCACACTCCCTTAAACCTAGCACTTATGAGGCAGAGGCAGACGCGTCTCTGTTAGCTCAGGGCCAGCCTGGGCTACAATGCATCTCTGTTAGTTCGGGGCCAGCCTGGTCTACAGAGTGAGTACCACAACAGCCACGACTAAAACAGAGAAAACAGTAGCGAAAAACAAAACAAAAACAAACAAACAAAAAAGAGCCTGGTGTGCTTCCACTAGAAGAGGCAGAGGCAGGTGGATTGCTATGAGTTCAAGGCCAGCCTGGTCTACAAAGAGAATCCAGGCAGCCAAGGCAACGCAGAGAAACCCTGTCTCAAAAAAAAAAAAATAACAAAAACAAAAATAAACAAAACAAAAAAAGAGATCTATAGAACAAAAATAACTCTAACCTGTAAGGCCCTCTTGCCCAAGGACAGATAATTTCCTGGAATGCTGGGGACTGTTCATGTAAGGTAACAAGCCGTGAGTTTTCATTTCTCCAAACAAAGCTGATTGCCCCGCAACTGCACAGGATGCACTTGATCGTACATGGGCGGGAGGTATGTAGGCAGATAGCACGCCAGGATGTATGCTTGCCACCAATTGGATGAAAGCAGGAAATACATAGCCTTGTGAATTATGCCTTTAAAGCACCTGATTATTGTAATTTGTGACCATTGTCTGGGAATCCCGGGTACGGGCCTGGCCAGTGTCCATCGTCCTGGCCAGCGCTTAATAAAGTTTGCTTCAAATTCAAATTCAAAGCTTGCTCAAAAATTGTGATAGTGAGGCCAGGCATGGAATCCAATACTCGGGAGCCAGAGGCAGGCAGATTGATGTGAGTTTGAGGCAAGCCTGGTCTACAAAGTGAGTCCGGGACAGCAAGGGCTGCTACACAGAGAAACCCTTTCTTGAAAAACAAAAAACGAAACAAAACAAAAATTGTGGGCCAGGCGTGGTGGTGCACGCCTTTAATTCCACCACTCGGGAGGCAGGGGCAGGCAGATTGATGTGAGTTCGAGGACAGCTTGGTTTACAAAGTATCCAGGACAGCCAAGGAGGCAGTTGCTGCCTAGCTCGCCCAACACTACTCACTACCAGTGGCTCCTCCCAGTAATCATCATCCTTAACCCTCTCCCTCCCAGGGGCGGGGTTTCCACTTCCCCTCCCCAACCTGATCCCTGTATGACTCAGGCATTTTGGCTATTCCTTCTCTTGGTCAGCTCCTCTCTCCCTGTCCCCCTCTCTGCCCCCCCCACCCTCCTCTTATGGTCCAGTTAAGTCTGCTGGCCATGTTTAGCTCAGGCTTTTTCTACTGCCTGTTTTCTCCCTTATATCTAGAATAAAAATTTTCTCCATACTTTAGAAGTAGTCGTGTTCTCCTCTTTTTATTTCATTTTTTCACCAATGAGCTCCAGGTTCAGTGAGAAAGTGATAAAAGAAGACACCAGACAATCAACTCTGGCCAACATATGTGCATACATGGGAACGAGTACCCACACACACATGTACACACACATGGGTATCACACACACACATACATACACACACAATGTGATAAGATAAATATAACTTATAATAGGGTGAGTGTCCTCTAGACTTTGAAGGAAAACAGGCTCATCTTATCTTACTGTCACACCATTAAGTGAAATAGAGGGCCATGCATATGGTAAATGCCTAGCTTAGCTACAAAAGACACCAGATACTGTGTCCACATAGGAAGAGACTGCTATGTACACAGCCAGACACCAGATACCATATAGAGAACTTTATTTGGAGAAATGCAGGAGAGCAAGGGGGAGGGGCACCGCAAGGGGAGAGACAGACAGACAGAAGTAGAGAGCAGAGGAGGAGAGAAGGAAGAGAGAGACAAGCTGAGTTTGCCCTTTCTATACTCAGACACAGCTAGCACACCTAGTGGCGGGCAGGTGATGATGTCATAGGTTGCTAGGCAGACTGGGGTCAGTATGCTAACAATAAATGCCTAGTTTAGGTAGAAAAGACACCAGATCATGTGCCCACATAGGAACAGACAGCTGTGTACACAGCAGTCACAATGCCACAGTTTCAGGCATCTCCTGCAGATAAGGGATCTGTTGCGGACACTGGGGCCCTGACATTCAACTCATAGCCAATTGTGCTGTGCATGAAGCTCACTTAGCATACATTTTCTCTCATATTCTCCCCCCCCCCCCGTTTTCCTTTTCCACTTGTTCAAATAGAGGAAAAGTAGAGTTGTTCAGAAAAAGAAAAAACTTCAAAGAGTTGGGAAGACAGCCCCCATTTTTTGAGCTACAACAATGTTTTATGTAGCTCAGGCTGGCCTCAAATTCCATATGTAGTCAAGGATGGCCTTAAACTCCCAACCCTCCTGTGTCTGCCTCCTGTGTTAAGGATACAGGCATGCGCCAGCACCCCATTCCTAGCATCAAGTTTCAACACACAGCACCACCATGAGGAAGCCGATGCATAGTGCTGGGTCTCTGCCTTGCCTCTCCTTGTACCCATGTCCCAGAGCCCAGCCTGTGGACCCCAGGTGTGGCACAAACTCTGAGTGGGTCTTCCCTCCTCTGTTAAACTTTTCGGGAAATGCCCTTCTAGACACACCAGGTGTGTTTCTGTGGTGATTTTAAACACAGTCAAGCAAACCCAGAAGACTCTGCAGGAGTGATGGTGGAGACAGTAGCTCAACCGTAGTTTGTTCTTTTCAAAATCCACCTTGAAATGTGATGGATATCCAGCTAGCCAGCTCTCGGTGGGGGGGGGGGGGGGGTTGAGGGGACTTGAGACCAACCTGGATTCTAATCAGACTCTTAAAAAAAAGAAAACAGCACGTTGGTAGCCTTGCAGGGGTGACAGGGTCTGGGTTGGTGAGCAGGCAGGTCTCACACAGTGACCTCTCACTGGGAGCTTGCTCTGCAGGCCTGGATGCTTCTCTGGTTCTATAGAGAAGTAGACAGAGAGTTCTTCCTGCTCACCTTCTGAGCTGAAGCTTCTGAGGTCCTCACAAGCATACACACAGATTTGGGGATCACACACTTAGAATCAAGCCTGGGATGTTTTTTGAAGGGGTTGTTTTTTGTTTTTTGTTTTTTGTGGTGGTGGTAGTGGCTTTGGGAGGTTTTGTTTTGTTTTGGGTTGGATTGTTTGCTTTGTTTTTTAGTTTTTGTTTGGTCTTCCACACACCCCCCCCCACTTCCCCTTGGGACAGGATCTCTCTCTTTAGCCTTAGCTATCATGGGACACCAGGCTGGCCTTGGACTCAAAGAGATCACCTGCCTCTGCCTCCCAAGTGCTGGGATTAAAGGCATGCACCACCACCATGTGGTGGTTTTTTGTTACGTTTTGTTTTGCATTTTGGGAGTTTTTTGTTTGTTTTGTTTTGAAACAGGGTTTCTCTGTGTAGCCTTGGCTGTCCTGGTCTCACTTTGTAGACCAAGCTGGCCTCAAACTCACAGCAATCCACTTGCCTCTGCCTCTCAAGTGCTGGGATTAAAGGCATGTGGCACCACTGCCCGGCTTTTGTTTTGCTTTTGAAATTTTTAAAAATTATATTGTCCATGTATGGGCATTTTGCCTGCATGAATGTCTGTCTGTGCCCCACATGTGTTTCTGGTACCCATGGAGGTCAGAAGAGGGCATCAGATGCCTTGGGACTGGAGTTACAGACAGTTGTAAGCCAAAAACATATTTTTACACATTATTTTTGATACAGGGTCTCAGTATGTGGCCCTGGCTAATCTGAAACTTGCTTTTTAGACCAGGCTGACCTGGAATTCACAGAGATCTGCCTGCCTCTGCTCCTGAAGGCTGAGGTCAAAGGTGAGTGCCACCACACCCAGGTCTGTGGCACATTTTGTTGATCCACCCTCCAGGGATCTTCTGCCTTTGGCTATTGTGAAAAATGGAAACTTGTGAAAACATGGACATAGGAGCAGGTGCCTCTAGGGGTTTGAACGATATCCCATAAACTTCAGCACTGTATAGCTTTCTCCGTTCAGCATCATAGTTGGGCTGCAGAGATGGCTCAGAGGTTAAGAGCACTGTCCGTTCTTCCAAAGGTCCCGAGTTCAAACCCCAGTAATCATATGGTGGGTGGCTCATGACCATCTGTAATAAGGCCTGGGGCCCTCTTCTGGTGTGCAAGTGTACATGCAGGCAGAATACTATATACCTAATTAATAAATAAATCTTAAAAAGATCCCAGCCAACAGGAGCTACAGGGGCTCATTTGCATCTGCAGGACACAGCTCTGTCCAGCCAGAAGACCAGGGACTTGTGGACCAGGGTGCCACAGAGGCCTCTAATCAGGAACCCACTGTTCAGGCATTCTATTTTGTAATCGCTACTATTTCTAGTAGACAGTCTAAAACTGCATACAGACGTTCCTATGTGTGTTTGCAGGTGTGAATGCCCCTGCATGCATGCATGTGGAGGTCAAAGGTCAGGCTACATGGCTTTCTCCATCATTTTCCACTCCCGTTTTGAGTGAGCCAAGGCTTCTCATTAAAACCGGAGCTCACCAGTTAGCTACAGACTTGGGGGGCGGGGCCAGTGCACCTCAGAGAGAATTCTGCACCTGCCTCCCCAGTTGATGGGTGTGCTGCCATCATCCATCCGACTTTTTACATGGCTGCAGGTCTGCATGCTTGTACAGAAAGGACTTTACTGACTGACTGACTCTCAGCACTACAAAACAAATAAGAAAACCCGTCCAGTGTTTGCAATCCAATACACGTATCTTTCCTCAGACATGGAGAGACCGTGGGAAATGGCTCTTGGCTGTTTTAAACTAGACCTGGACGGTACCCTCACCCACTACAACTGTCTCTTCATTGGGCACTCAGATCAAAGGTGCCCCTTTTTTGGGACCAGATTTTTTTAATTGCTCCAGCAAAACTAGGCCCAGAGATCACCTTGGATTGCAGGGCAGAGAACATAGCCTACCAGGAGGGAATCCTGGGCTGGCACGGAGACTTCCCCAGAGCTGTCCCGGCAGCACTGCACCACACAACCACATGCTCAGGCACCCGAGAGGCCTCAGTCAGCAAGGGGAAGGGAAGAGGGGAACCCCGGCCTCAGGGCAGGAGAAAGGGAAGGAAACAGCCACCTCTTGGAGGGGCTTCGCATTTGGGTCTGTGAACAGCAAAACGTTGTTAGACTTGGGCAACTTCTTCGAATCTTTCTTTGTCTCCCGCAGCGATGATGATCCTGCACCTGACCGCTCTGCAGAGTGCACGCTGTGAAGGGCCTGGGTGGGACGGTCTTCTACCCTGGGGGCAGTGAGGGCCACTGTCCTAGTTTGATGCCCCTGGACTAGCAGAACATGGAGTCGCGTCCACTTGCATAGAACCAGAGCAAAGGCAACGCAGAGCCCGCCCCTCTGGTGCCGCTCGGCTGGTCCTAGCCCTATAGGTGAGCGAGCGCCGCCCTCTAGTGGACATTCGAGGAGCTGCAGAGGCGTCCGGCCTCTCTAGAACCTTCTGTGTGCATCTACTCAGGTGTTGGATCTGTGCGGAGCCCTGAAAATGATTTTCAAATGAAAGAGAACTGAACTGTGTCGCCTCCAAAAGTCACACGGAAGTCCTAAATCTTGGTACCTCTAATTATGACAGTATTTTTTTAAAGATTTATTTATATGTTTATTATTTATACAGTGTTCTGCCAGAATGCCAGAAGAGGACACAAGATCTCATTATAGGTGATTGTGAGCCACCGTGTGGTTTCTGGGATTTGAACTCAGAACCTTTGGAAGAGCAGACAGTGATTTTAACCTCTGAGCCATCTCTCCAGCCCAGTATCTTTTTTTAAAGGGTTTATTTATTAATTACATATACAGTGTTCTGCTTGCATGTACACCTGCATACCAAAAGAGGGCACAGGATCTCATTATAGATGGTTGTGAGCCACCATGTGGTTGCTAGGAATTGAAGTCAGGACCTCTGGGAGAGCAGGCGGTGTTCTTAACCTCTGAGCCATCTCTCCAGCCCCAGTATCTTATTTTTTAATAATTAAATTTTATGTTATGTACACTGGTGTTTTTACTGCAGGTATGTCTGTGTGAGGGTGCAAGATGCCCTGGAACAGAAGTTATAGACAGTTGTGAGCTGCTGTGTGGGTGCTGGGAACTGAGTAGTTTACAAAGTGTTTCCAGAGGGCTCATCCATGTGGCCTGGTGGGACCTGTTTCTGAGCACACAGCTCCACACTTCCAGTGGCCCACGCATCCACCCACACCGTTAGTGCTGCCCAAATGCTGGGGCTAAGGTTTGAGGCTGAGCACATACAGGTATCTGCAGAAACAGAATGGTTTTGTTAAGGAAGACAAGACTCTTAATATTTTCCTGCCGTCGGTTGCTCCTCATGCACTTGCAGACTGGATTGTGTTAGAATGTTTTCAGCGTGGTGTGGTGATGGCACAAGACTGGAACCCAGCACGCAGGACAGGCTGGCCATGCTGGGATAAAGACGCGGGCCACCACACCCTGCCCTGATGTGCACCACCACCCTCAACTAAAAGGGACTTCTTGACTAGAAACTGATTAGCTACTACAGCAACTATCATTACTGGTAGTAATGTTGTGGTTAATTTAAAAGTATGGGGCTAGGGAGATGGCTCAGAGGTTAAGAGCATGGATTGCTCTTCCAGAGGGCCTGAGTTCAAGTCCCAGCAACCACATGGTGGCTCACAACCATCTATAATGTGACCTGACGCCCTCTTCTGGCCCGCAGGTGCACATGCAGACAGAGCACTGCATACATAATAATAAATAAATAAATCTTTAAAAAAAAAAAAGAAAAAAAAGTATGGCCTAATAAATATTTATTATTAGGCTATAGTATTTTCTAACCCCCAACCGGTCAATAAAAGACACAGACACCTGTTGTACCTCCTAAGCTATCTTGTCCCTCCCTGGCCCCCGGTACCATGACCTCTGTTCTAATTTTCACTTGGGCCACCTCCATAGCCAATAATATTTGCTAGTGTTCTCCATCTCCCCCATCCACACCTATCCGGCCATGTGTTCTCTCCACCTCACCCACTGAGGTGACCCTGTTTCCTTCTTCTATACCTGTCATGACTTGGGGTACATGACAGTCTCCAGTAAGAATCTTGTGGGGGAGGCAAACAATTCACAAATACAAAGCACCAAATCATACCCCAACATAGTGACTATAGTTAACTCATAATAATGACACTATATAAAATAAAATAATAATTATACCTATTTTATAGAACTATATATCTAGGGTCACAAAAATTTCGAAGGTGGAGAGGTGTCCTCAATAGGCAAGATAAAGAAGGCCTGGCTAGAGCCACAGGTCCGGTGAGCTTTGTCACCATGTCACACATGGCTTCTGCTCTTCAAGAGACAAAGCTAACCTGAAGGACAGCAATGGGGACACCAGCAGCCACCAGGCTCCAGAGCCAGGCTGAGCATACCTGTGTCTAGCAGTCTCGTGTGAGTGCTGCCATCCGAGGGTGGCCACGCGTGTAACACTAGTGCTTGGCGCTGAGGGCAGAGGCAGGGAGAGCAGGAGTTCTCTGTCATCCTCAGCTACACAGTTAGTTTGGGACCAACCCAGTTTATGAGATACCCTGCTTTATAAAACAAAACCAAGGGCAGGACCCCTAGTGACCCCAAAGCTGAAAGCTTCAGCCTTGTGTGGAGGGCTTCCCAGGGAAGGGACACATCTGGTGGAAAGCCACACAGCTTTTGAGAGAGGCAGTGGTATTGTTTGGGGGTTCGGTTTTTTATCTCCTTTGCATCCTCCATAAGCACCCAGGAGCTAGAGGTGGGGGTGAACCCAAAAGCCAACAGATAATATTTTGAATCTGACAAAGTGGGACGGTGTCCACGGATCCCTTAAAGAGAAGGGGACTGCCGGCGTGGGAGGGGGTTGGCGTGTGTACTGGAGGGAAAAGGGGCTTCAGTGGGGAGCAAGCCATGCAGGGAGAGGAGCCAAGCCTGCAAGTGCCCCAGAATCCAGGGATACAAGGTCCAGGTTCAACATAAAGAGACTAGAACAAATGTTCTACGCGCTTCAGGGGCCTGTCTACACCGACTGGAAGGGCTCGGCTCAGGGCAGAGGCCATCTTAGCGTGCCTGGGCTTATCCTCACCACTGACAAAAAAAAGTAACAAAAGAAGTAATGGAAAGTGTAGCCAAAACATGTCCAGACAAATAGACAGAAGCCAGCCGACTGATTGACAGGTGTAAATAAGAGTGAAATAGCTGCTTACTGCTTTAGTTGGTGGCATGAACGTGAGAGGGGGGCCAGTTGGGGTGATCTTTTTGTGCACTGTGTAAAGGTTGGCCTTGTAATGTTGAATAATTATTAATATTTAATGCTAATAATAATTTTAATAAATCAGTGATTACGCCTTGACCAGCTTTATACCCAAATAACCACACAAAGAGACTAGGGTGTACTTAGTTAGCCTATAGCACAGCGCTGTGCAATAATTAGTCCATCCTAAACCTCCAAGCTAGTATAGCTTCCTCCCATTCTGATGCCCACATTATGCTTACTTTTTACTCATCTTCTAGGTCTGGCTCATCCCTCCTGGTGCTTCCTGGTCTTCTCCGCATGCATCCTTCCTGTCCTTCCTGCTCTTTCTCCTCCCCTCACTGGACCAGGATGTCCCATTCTAGTTTCTGCTATTGTTCAGCACTGGCTAGTTGGCTTTTATTGGCAATACAGAGAACAAATAGTGACATGTTTACACAAACTTTATTTTTTTTATTTGTTTTTTATTTTGTTGTTGTTGTTGTTTTGTTTTTCGAGACAGGATTTCTCTGTGTAGCCTTGGTTGTCCTGGACTCTCTTTGTAGACCAGGCTGGCCTCAAACTCACAGTGATCCACCTGCCTCTGCCTCCCAAGTGCTGAGGTTAAAGGTCTGTGCCACCACCACCCAGCTACACAAACTTTAAAGAGGAGATATTTATAATAAACATCACAATGCAATGTCTGGATTGACACCAAAGAGTGAGGTAGAGAAATCAGCATCTGAATGAACAAGTGTAACCGGTAGACAGGCCACAAGAACATTATGCCGACACTGTATTATTCAAATGTTGACTTCTGTACTGGCAGGGAGCTGAATACTGTTTGGACTTTGGTATTGTTTGTTTGTTTTAGATTTATTTATTATTATGTATACAGTGCTATGCCTGCATGTATACCTGCAGGCCAGAAGAGGGCATCAGAACACATTATAGATAGTTATAAGCCACCATGTGGTTGCCAGGAATTGAACTCAAGACCTCCTGAAGAGCAGTCAGTACTCTTAACCTCTGAGCCATCTCTCCAGCCCCCGCCCCTCCCTCCCTGCCCCCACATTGTTATTTTTATGGATCATCACCTGCCTCAGTATTTTGTAACCATTCATCTTCCTCGCCTTCTGATTGGTTTACTAAAGAGCTGAAGGCCAATGGCTGAGGCAGACGAGGAAGACAGGACTTCCAGGCAGGGAGAGGGTCTCTGGGGAAGAATCAGACAGTCACAAAAGGTTAAATTAAAAACAAAACAAAACAAAACTATGTTGTGTGTGGTAAGGCAGAGGCAGGTAGATCTCTGACTTTGAGGCGAGTCTGATCTACAAGTGAGTCCCAGAACAGCCAGGGCTTCACAGAGAAACCTTGTCTCAAAAAAAAAAAAAAAAAAAAAAAAAAAACCAGAAGCCAAACATGGAAACTGGGTTAGGTGGCACTCACTGCACTCCTAGCTCTCAGGAGGCAGAGGCAAGAGGATTGCCAGGAGTCCAAGGCCCACCTGGGCTACATAGAAAATGCCAGGCCAGCCATAAAAAAGAAAACCAAGGAGCTGGGGAGATGGCTCAGTGGGCAAAGTGCTCTGACACATGGGTGAGAACCTACAGTTCTGTTGCTTATTTTGTCATGGCGCACGTCTTTAACCTTTGCACTTGGGAGGTAGAGGCAGGTGGATCTCTGTGAGTTCGAAGTCAGCTTGGTCTACAGAGAGAGTTCCAGGACAGCCAGAGAACCACACAGAGAACCCTGTCTCAAAACAAGTTGATTGAAAAGAATTCTGTTCTCTAGGTATGGTGGTGCCAGGATTCTGGATCACAAGTTGAAGGCCAGCCTGACCCTGTCTGCACACAAACACTATGAGGACTGGCTTTCCATCTTGTCTCTAAACACTCAGGTCCTCCATGGTCCATCTTAGGACTTACTGCCCAATCCACAGAGAAAATGGCCCCAGATCCTCAGAAGTGGGAGCTTCAAACTCACAGAGGCGGGAAACCACAGGGGGGAAACAACCAAGCTTCCTTCCTCGTCCCTGCCTGGTCCCTTCCGCTGCTCCTGGGGCCAGTCTCACCCTAGATTCTCCTCCTGTGCCCTCGTCCTGGCATCTGTGATCACCCTCTCACCTGTAGACTTACTCAAGTTCCGAAAGGAGCCCTCGGTCTGTAATGCCCAAAAGTAATCTGTAAGCCGCACTTGCCCAGAAACCAGGTAACTTCCTGGAATGCTGGGAATTTTAGTTCTTAGAAAATAACAAAGCCTCATGGGAAGGTACGATGGCCTATAGATCTGGCCTTATCCACCCCTACAACACGAGGCTTATTCTCAGAAGGGAAAACTCTCCTGGGAATGGTCCTGACAAAGTCCATCTCTTACTTGATATTTAATATTTAATAAAGCTTGCTTTAAATTTGGCTCAAAATGGTGGAATTTGTTTTCTCCATTACATCTCAGGATTAACACTGCACAAGGTCACATCTCACACCTCCCTGACCCCACCCCACCCCTGTGGGCTTTTTCCCATTGATGCTTTGTGTGACCTGTGACCCTGCATCAACAAGGAATGGCTGCCCGCAAGAGACCCCTCTGTCCCGCTTCTGCCTGTGATCAGCCTAGAGCAGGTGAGCTTCGGTAGTCCCTGGCTCCCAGAGAGCAAGACAGGCCATCCCTGGCTCCCACTTGAAGCCACACCCCTGTACAACCTTTCTAATTACTTTACAGATCTCACTTAACAGGAAGTCCAAGGTAGGAAGGAGGCTCCCAGTTCCTCAGATCCTCAACAGTGCCAATGGCCCAGATATTTTTCTTTCTTTGCTCACCTCCCTCCTCATCACAAAATAGCTGCTGCAGTTAGAAACAGCATATCCAGACCCATGTATCCGGAGAGGAGGCTATCCTTAGCTCTGTGCTCAGACTCCTTTCCAACAGGCACAGCTTAGAAAGAGTTAGGGCAAAGGCCACCAGGAAGAGTCTCTGGTTGGAGAACAGGTGTCATGAGAACCTGCCAGTTCACGGGTGAAAGGCAGAAGCCCAAAAGAGACATGAGCCCAAATGCGCCAAGGCGCTGGGGCACCCTCACAGAGCAGACCTGGCATCCACAGGCCTTGTTGGCTCCTGGAAGAGCTAAATGCTGTTTTCGTTTCATGGTGACAAGATCTTCAAAGTCCTTGGAACTTCCCCTCAACACAGGACCATATTTTGGGGCTTTCTCAAATCCCCCATGAAGTTTAATTAAGACATGGAGACTTCTGCTAGCATGTAAGCACCTTCCCAAGCCTGCCTCCAGGCTGCCTAGCAACCTATGACATAATCAAAGGCCACCCACAACCAGGTGTGTGTCCCTGTCTAGTATATGAAAGAACAAGCCTACCTTCTCTCTCTCTGCCTCTCTCTCTCTGCCTCTCTCTCTCTCTCTCTCTCTGTCTCTGTCTCTGTCTCTCTCTCTCTCTCTCTCTCTGTCTCTGTCTGTCTGTCTGTCTCTCTGTCTCTGTCTGTCTGTCTGTTTCTCTCTCTGTGTCTCTGTCTCTCTCTGTCTCTGTCTCTCTGTCTCTGTCGGTCTGTCTCTGTCTCTGTCTGTCTGTCTGTCTCTCTCTGTCTCTCTGTCTGTCTGTCTGTCTGTCTCTCTCTCTCTCTCTCTCTGTCTGTCTCTCTCTCTGTCCCTCCCTTCCCCTTGTTCCTCTCTCCCTTCTCCCTTTCTACAATAACTTTCATACCGTACATGTTGTGTGGCGCATATTTCCTATTTAAAGCTGTTGATCTCTTGCTGGGGCAGTCTCTCAGCCAGATACCTACCCCTGACCTACCCGTCTCTCCATGTGGCCCTCCCTGCCTCTTCCTCTCTGCCCATTCACTTCTGCTTTCTCCTGTGTCTCCTCACGTCTCCCATGTCTCTGGCATCTCTGCCTGATTCTCTGCCTACCCAGAAGTCCACCCCTCATCTCTGGTCCTCAGCTCTTTATTACACACACAAAAAGCCACATTCTAGTTTGACCCAATCAGCAGCAAGACAATGCCTGACCCATCTCTTTTGGATTGCCCTTTGGCAGGTGAGGAAAAATCAGCATTTACAAATAGAAAGCTGGGGCTGGAGAGATGGCTCAGCAGTTAAGAGCACTGACTGCTCTTCCAGAGGTCCTGAGTTCAGTTCCCAGCAACCACATGGTGGCTCACAACCATCTATAATATGATCTGATGTGCACTGTATACATAATAAATAAACAACAACAACAACAAAGAAACATAATTTTTTTAAAAAAAATAGAAAGCTGGTGATGGCCCATAGAAATCACAATAGCAAAATCCTGTCAGCTCTTAGCTTTCTGCCTCAACAATTGAAAATACAAGGACACACCTTCTCAATGTGGGGAAGGTCATCCCAACAGGACACACAACCCTGACACCCAGGCCTGCTGGGCCCTTCCCTACCTCATGTTCTGGGAGATGAAGATGCAGCTGGGTGTGGGTGGGCGAGGCTCCAGCACAGCCTTTGTTCTTGAAGAGGTGAAGGCAAGGAGACCCACAGGAGCAAAGGCTGCACTGCATGAGCACTCATGGCTGTGAGAACCTTGAACTTGGCTTGGAAGGGAGAGTGAAAGCTCTCAGTTGGCCAGAGTCAGCAAACCCACCAGGCAGCATGCAGGGCAGGAGAGGGTGGCATCCTGTGTCCAGTGGCCTCTTCCTCCTGGGGTGTTCACGCCTGAATGAGATACCCGGAGCTGCAACCTCAGCTGGGGCCAACAAAAGTTGCTTCTTAATATTGATTGATTGAGTGAATGTGTGTGTGTGTGTGTGTGTGTGTGTGTGTGTGTGTGTGTGGTGTGTCCACATGTTCAAATGTGTGTGTATGTGTTTACACATGTGGTTGTATGTGTTGTTGTGTGTGTTGTGTGTACGTGTGTGTGTGTGTGTGTGTGTGTGTAGCAAGGGGCATACATTCATGCGGGAGTGTGAAGACAACGTCAGTTGCTGTCTACTTATTGAGATAGGGCCTGTCACTGAACCTAGGACTTTTAGATCCAGCTGGGCTGACTGGCCAGTGGGCACCAGGGACCCCCTACGTCCCCTTCCCCACCTCTAGACTGCTGATAATGATGCAGACACAGGCCCACCTGTTTGCATGGCAAGCACTTCACCCAGGGAGCCATTTTCCAGCCCCACAAGTTACTTTTTAATATGGTTTTCCTCAAGTCTGACTTGTATAACCTAAAGTGTGCACATTCCATTGGGCCATCCTCTCAGGCCAGTTCCAGAACATCCCATCACCCCATCAAGGGTCCTTGTGCGCCTTGCAGTCCCACTTCCTGCTCTACCTCCACCCTGCTCTCCAGCCTCAGATCACGTGATCACTGGATCTCCTCTGCCTCGGGAAAATGCCAAAAATCATAAATACATAAACCATGTCATGATGGTGTAAGGGTGTAATCCCAACACTAGGAGGCTGAGGAAGGATCGCCGTGACTCTGAGGCCAGACTGGCTTACACAGTGAGATCTCGTCTCAGAACCAAACTAAACCAACAACAAAAGCCACAGAGCAAAAAGTTTAATGAGGTTACCTTAAGGCCCACCATATTGCAAGCAAACAAAATACGTAGACAAGAGTTTGTACCTGAGCTAGGGGTGCAGCTCAGTGCTAGAGGCCAGAGTGTGTGAGGCCAAGTTCAGTCTCTAGCACTGTGAAAACAAAAACTGTGCAGATGCTCACAGCAGCCTTAGCTTCCGAAGCCAGAGGTGGAAGCAACTCAAACACCCTTTGCCTGTGGCAAACAAGATGTGTGTCTGTAGGATGGAAAACCGATCGCATGGTCGTCAAAAGGAACGAGGTCCCAACTCATGCAACATGGATGACCCTGACAGCCCTGTCCTTAATTAAAGAAGGCTACGTGTCATTATCCCACTTCTGAGACAGAAGTAGATCATCTGTGCCCAGAGGCCGGAAGATTTCCACTTCCCGATTCCAAATCTTACACAGAGGTAGAGTGATCAGACTGTGGTCCAGGGCGGACCTAGGCGGGCACGGAGTTCACTGTGAGGGAGCATCGCCCGGGCCTGGAAAGTCTTCTCATTACGCTGTTGTGGTACAGCTTAGCTTGTTAGATGCACCAATGACCACGGAATTGTATACTTCCAAGGGGGGGGGGCGCCTGAAATAGGGGGGGGGGGCGGAGTCATGAAAATCTAAACCAAAGGAAGAGCAAAGACAGAGACATGGCAGTCATAGGATAAGGTGACTGGGAGGTTGTGTGCGGCTGGGGAAGGTGGGAGATGTGCCCTCTCCAGAGGGTGGGCATGGCCACTCTCCTTAGAGGACTGGCATCACCAAAGCCCGCTCCGCTGACCCTCTGTCTACCTCACTCTGCAGAGTGGAAGGCCTCATGCATACTTCAGACTTTTCACCCCATTACCCTCTCCTACCCACCACCCTTTCTTTCCTTCTACTACTTCCATGTTACACACACACACACACACACACACACACACACACACACACACACAATTTGCGTGCAGTTTGCACCTAGGTTCCACATACGAGAGAAATGTGGTATTTGTCTTTCTGTGCCTGGCCTTTTTGTGTGTGTGTCTGTGAACAACTTAGGTTGTAAGAAACTTCCTCCTGGCTAGGCAGTGGTGGCATACACCCTTTAATCCAGCACTTGGGAGGCAGAGACAGCCGGATCTCTATGAGTTCGAGGGCAGCCTGGTCTACACAGAGAAGCTCTGTCTCAAAAAATAAGAAATAAGTCACCTAGATCTGGGGCGATGACTCTGTCTGTAAAGTGCTTCCTGAGCAAGCATGAGGACTTGCGTTCACTCCTCAGAAACCATGTGCAACAGCCAGGTGTGGTGGCTGTAGTCCCATTGCCAGCAAAGCAGCAGGGACAAGATCCTGGACTCACTGGCTGGCAGCCAGCCTAAACTACTTGCTAAACTTCAGGCCAGTGAGGAACCCTGCCTCAAAAGTAACCACCGGGTGTGGTGGAGCATGCCTGTAATCCCAGCACACAGAAGGCAGAGGCAGGCAGATCGCTGTGAGTCCAAGGCCAGCTTGGTCTACAAAGCGAGGTCCAGGACAGCCAGGACTACATAATGAGACCCTGTCTCAAAACAAACAATACAATGACCACAAATCAGTGTAGACAGCACCTGAGAAAGGACACCTGAGGTTGATCTCTGACCTCTACACACAGTCATAGAAACCAGCACTCACACATGCATACATGTAATATGGAGGTGGTTTACTGTTCTTTTGGTTTTTTTTTAAACAGTCTTATCTATTCCAATTTGCTCTCACACTCACTGTGCTATAGAGGGATTTTATTTTCTTAAGATTTATTTATTTATTTTTCAGGTATGGTAGTACATGCCTTTAATCCCAGCACTTGGGAGGCAGAGGCAGGCAGATCTCTGAGTTCGAGGTCACCCTGGTCTACAAAGTGAGTTTTAGGTCAGCCATGGCTACACAGAGAAACCTTGTCTTGAAAACCCACCCCCCACCCTCAAAAAAAAAGATTTATTTATTTTTTATGTGTATGAGTACTTTGTCTGTATATTCATCTCTGCACCAGAAGAGGGCACCAGATCTCATTATAGATGATTATGAGCCACCATCTAATTGCTGGGTATTGAACTCTGAACATCTGAAAGACCAACCAGTGCGCTTAACCTCTTGAGACATCTCTCCAGACGCCTGTTAAGGGATTTTAATCCAGCAACATGGAGACTCTAGCTGGAAAACAGACATGCCCTTAGCACACACCTTTAATCCCTCTGGCTAGAATGCAGACACGCCCTTAGTATACACTTTTAATCCCAAACAACGAAGGTAAAGTTAGTTGAAAGAAGGAAGCAGTCATGTTTGAAAGTAATGTCTAATTGAGAGGCAGACAAAGTGACAAATCAAAGAAAGATCTGACAGAATAGAATATTCTCAGCTCTCACAAGAACAGAGGAAGGAGCAGTGATTTAACGGAGCAGTGCAGAGATTGCAGGGGAGGGGGCAGGGGGATCAGTTTTACAGGGATAGTTTTGCAGAAACAGGTTGCAGAGAGATAGCAAGCTAGACTCAGGTGAAGACAGACCAGCTAAAGAATGAGAAGGAGCCAGAAGATTAGAACAGACTGCTAGAGTTAGCTTGAGGCCAAGCAGAGAAATTCAGCAAGAAACCGAGAGAAGCCAGATTGAATCAGTCAGCTTGGAGGAGTTTGAGCCAGAGCAGCTGAGTTGAACCAGCAGCCAGAGTTCAGAAAGAACAAAAAAAAAGGGGGGGGGGGGGCAGGTGAGCTTATTCAATAGTAAGTCTCAGAGGCTGAAAACATTCTAAGTCTAGATTAGATTGTATGTAGGCTAGAAGCTTCCTGGACTAGGCCTAAGTTAGCAGATGGAGGCAGAAAGCCTCAAGACAGCAATTACATTGGGAATAAACGTTATTTTATCACTGCATTCCAAGATGCCTTGCCTCTGCCCTGCAAGTCCTGAGATTACAGCTAACAGAAGTACATTTGGCTAGAGGTCACTTAGATGCTCTTTTTCTTAACTATTTTTAAAGATTTATTTATTCCCTTATTTTAGGTGTATGTGCTCATGTCTGCATAGGTGCCCGTGGAGGCCAAAAAAAAGTCAGAACTGCTTGAGCTGGAGTTACAGGCAGTTGTGAGCCGCCATGTAGGTGCTGGGAAGCAAACTCAGGTCCTCTGCAAACGCAGCAAGTGCTCTTAACCACTGAGCCATCGCTCCACCGACCTTCATGTAATCGCTACTGTGTGTGTCTGTGTTCGTATCCATGTCAGGACACGAAAATGGGTCAGACGAAAGCTTCTGGAAGTCAGTTCTCTCCTTTCACTGTGGGCTCATGTCCAACTCATGTTGCTAGGCTTGGCAGCAAGGGCTTCTTACCCAGTGAGCCACAAGCTCAGCCTCTTTCAGTGGGCTGCAACTACAAGTGGGGAGGGTCATGAAAAAGTTAGTACCAGCGAAAAGATGTTTAATGTTCAACATACAAAAATTAACTCAAAATTGCCGGCGCAGTGGGGCATGCCTGTAATCTCAATTCTCAGGAGGCAGAAGCAGGAGGATCTCTGTGAGTTCGAGCCCAGGACAGCCAAGACTACACAGAGAAACCCTGTCTCTGGGAAAAACAACAACAATGATTCAAGATCAAGCCCATAATGAATTCAAGGTGATTTTATCAGTGCTCATGCAGGTTACATAAAGCATGAGGCTTGACCGCAGACTGGGTTCTCAGTGCTGCAGTGCGCATGCGCCGTGCTTCGCACTATCTCACTGGACACCTCCACCGGCTCAGCTCAGATTCCAGAAGACAGCATGTTACGAACTGCAGTATTTTGATTGCGTACACACACTTCTCTTCTCTTATATAAACATACTGGTCTAATTATACACACGAAGTAAAGACTTTGTATTTCCACTGGCTTTGTATGTATCCACTGGTATGTAGCAAATTCCTCACCCTTAGATTGAACTGTGCTAGAATTTTTTTAAATTGACCCTTGAATTGCTGACTGGGTTTCATTTTTAAAAGAATATTCAATGAATTTTGGGTAGAGATCAGGATAGAATTTCTAGCATTTTCTACAACAGCCAGACACAACTTTCTGCCAATTTTTACTATTGAATTTACATGACGTGACATTTTTAGTGCGAGCAATTACGAAATCCAAATATCAGCTGGAGAGGTGCCTGTTGTTAAGGGAGCTTGCTGCTTTCCCATGGAACCTGAGTTCCATTCCTAGCACCCACACGGGAGGGCTCATCCTCCAGTGCCTGAGGATCTGAGGCCCTCTTCTGCCTTCTACAGGTTCCACATACACGGCAGACACATAGGGACACACAGGCACACATGAGCACGTACACACACACATTAAAAGACATCTAAAAAAAGATCAGCTTGTCTTGTAAATTTTTTGTTTTTGTTTTTGACACAGAGTCTCACTATGTAATCCTGGCTGCCCTAGAACTTGCTATATAGACCAGGCTGGCCTCAAACTCACAAGAGATCCACCTGCCTCTGCTTCCTCAGTGCTCAGATTGAGTGTGAGCCAGAGGCCAGGTGGTTGTAGTGGTGGTGCATGCCTTTATCCCAGCACTTGGGAGGCAGAGGCAGGTGGATCACTGTGAGTTTGAGGCCTGCCCGGTCTACAAAGTGAGTCCAGGACAGCTATGGATACAAAGAGAAACACTTTGTAGACCGGGCAGATCTCGAACTCACAGCAATCCACCTGCCTCTGTCTCCCAAGTGCCGGTGGTGTGTGTCACCACCACTGGGGCCAGAGATGATCTTCAATAAACAGCAAAATTAAAGGTACACCAAAAGCCATTTTAAAATAAATTTCTTTGTTTTTTTTAATCATATAAAAATTGATTTTGTAGCTCTATTGCATGTGCAAAAACTCCTCCAGGGAAAAGGACCATGAATGGAAGTTTGAGAAGTTCTGGTTTTAAGCACCAGGGAACACGGGCCAGTCTCTGAAACTACCTGCTTGCTTATGTCAGGCACCTGGGCAGCTTCAGAGCTTGGAGCCTACAGATGCTCTGTGAGCACCTCTGAGGTGTGTGTGTGTGTGTGTGTGCATGCGTGTCTGTGTGCATGTGTTTGTCACTGTGTGAGTGTTCATGTGCGTGTCTGTGTGTGCATGTGTCAGTCTGTGTATCTGTGTGTGTCTGTGAGAGTGTCTCTGTGTGTTTATATGTGTCTGTGTGTGGTGTTGGGTGGCAGCCCACCACCACAGAGGTGTCTCTCCAGCTCCCTCGCTCCCTTCTCCACATGCTGACCTTTGCTAGGAGTCAGAGCCTAGAGACAGGCCCATTCTTGGTGATTCAGAGCAACTTCAACTAAAAGTACACACACACACACACACACACACACACACACACACACACACACACACCCCCCAAGCAGTTTCTGTCTAGCAGGTGCCCTGCAGAGACCCAGCCGTTTACTGCTCACATGCCTAATATGTGGAATATGAGGCCACCTGTCGGTGAGAACTGACTAAACCATTAGATTGCCCCTGTCACCTTGCTGAGGTGGGGTGGGGGGGTGGGGTGGACAGTGGGGGGGGTGGCTCAGAAGGTCTGGATTGAGTGGGAGCTGTGGAATGAAGTTAGGCCTGCACTGAGATGTAAACACACTGTTTCTCCCTGTGTGCCTTTCTCTGGATCTCACTCTGTGGCTTTCTCTCTCCTCCTCTCCTTCCCACCCCTCCTTTTTTATTCCCCTCTCTCTGTTCTTGCCCACTCTCCAGGCCCGGATCGCAGGGTTCTGGTTCGTAGGGGACAGCGCTGGGAAGCGTGGAGTCCTGGTGACTGCCCCAGCACTGTGGACTGAGGCCTGGGGCCCAGCAGTCTGCAGACCTCTCTGCCCTAGGAGACCGGACTGTTTGCGGTATCGTGGTCCTGCCCTGCCCCCGTCCGGGCGGCGCCGCCCCGCCTGGATCCCAGGCTCCGCCCAGGCTGAAGCAATGACTTATTTGCGTATTGAGGTCAGGCCGGGCCCCTGGGGACAGGGTTGTCAGCCAGTGCTGCAGCCACAGGGTAGGCAGGCACTCACCAAGTCAATAATGGGTCTGTGGACTAGCCACTGGCCTTTTATTCCTTAGGTCTTACTTGGGGTTTTAAATTTTTCTATAAAGAAGGCATTTTAGGCTAAAACTATAATAAATGTTTCTTTGAAACAAGAATGTGCCTCAGGATTTGGAACACCAAGGTCTGGAGGATGAGGATGGAGGATGGAGAGAGTGAAAACAAGCTCTGCCGTTGGCTTGTGCCTGTTTTACTAGTGCCTGAGAAGAGGAGGCAGGAGAATGGGGAGTTCAAGTCCAGCCTGAGCTACATAGCCGGTTTGACGCTAGCCTGGGAAGCATGAAACCCTGTCCCCAAAACTAATGAGCCCCCTCCCACCAAATAAATAAATAAGTATAAAAGCGTAAAAGCAAGTCCAAGCCTCAGAGGGACAGGCCTGATCTGTTGAGCTGGGGCATCACTGGGCCATCAGCAGAGGGAAATGACAGCCTGGCCTCCTCTGCCTGTGGCCATGAGACCATGGATGAGCAATCCTGCCTTTCTAAGATTTGTTTATTTTATTTATTGCATATGAGTGCTTTATCTACAGAAGAGAGTATCAGCTTACATTATAGATGGTTGTGAGCCACCATGTGGTTGCTGGGAATTGAACTCAGGACCTCTGAAAGAGCAGGTGGCGCTCTTAACCACTGAGCCATCTCTCTAGCCCACAATCCTGCCTTTCAAACACTGGCCTCTCACCTGGGGTCACAGAGATGCCTCCTTCTCTCCAGGCAACAGCGGTCTCTTGACTCTGGGGTCCAGTCTCCACGGAAGCCTTCTGCAGTCACTCTCTCTGCAGTTTGGGGCCTGCTGGGAAGGAGGGTAGCAAGGCCCCAGCACGCAGACAGCTCTGCTGCAGCCTCCAGAGACCCTCGGGAGACCAAGCTATGAGGGGGTAGTGATATCTCTGAGAATGGTAGACGCTCAGTCTGAGGGCACCCAGGATGCCACGGCGATCGGTTCCTACTCCCCTCTGGGAGGTGTATGCCCGCTCAGTTGACAACGATGGGGTTCCCTGAGCTTCCACACTCCTATATGAAGGATGGGTTCACAGACCCCCTCAGAGACCTGAGAGCTTCTGTGTAAGAGGAGTATGTAAAAGAAAGAAGAAGAAGAAAAAGAGCTGCACTTATCACTATTCTCAGCCTGACTTAGTTCACTTCACATGGTTCTCTCCAGCCGCATTCTTTTTTTTTTTTTTTTTGCCTGCAAATGACATCATTTCATTCTTTGCGGATGAACAAAATGCAATTGGCTATATATACTGCGTCTTCTTTACCCAGTCATCTGGGGATTAGATACCAAAGCTGGTTCGATATCTTGGCTGCTGTGAATGGTGCCACAGCACATAGCTTCTGTGCTTTAGGTATGCATAGCTTATATGACAGGAAAGTGAAAGAGGGACCACTGGGGGCTGGAGAGGAGGAGAGTCAAGAGGTGAGTGTGAGCAAAGCACAGTGACGTGAAAAGGCATGGGCCGGCGGCCCCAGCAAGGGCTCACCTTTCCAGAACCTCCCCTTCCCCTCTGTGCTGACCAGCCAACTGCATCAGTTAAGAAACAAGTACAACAGCATGAGTTGCAGTCAACACCTGTGTTAGCGATAAAAGACAGATACCAGCCAGTTCAGCCAAGTGTGCTTGCTGCTCACTAGCCCAGTCTGCATTTGACACACTTCCCACGTGTTCAAGTGTTCCTTTGCACAACACCAAGATTATTTTTCAACATCATTATTTTGTACCCTAGCCAAAAAATTTTATTTTTTTTTTATTTATGTATTTTATTTTATGCTTATGAATGTTTTGTCTGCATGTATTCATGTGTGCCACTTGTGTGCCTGGTGCCTGAGAGATCAGAAGGCACTAAATCTCCTGGAACAGCGGTTACAAATAGTTATGAAGTGTCATGTGGGTGCTGGGAACTGGACTCAAGTCCTCTGCAAGAGCCTCAAGTGCTCTTAACCACTAAGCCGTCTCTTTATCTCCCATTATTTCATTTTAAAAAAATGTTTGATGTCTTATTTCTATTTAGCAAATGTTTTGGGGTTTTTTTGTGGTTTGTTTGTTTGTTTGTTTTTGAGATAGGATCTCACTCTCTAGCCCAGGCTAGCCTGGAATTGGGGGAAACTTGCTCTGCTTTCTCTGCCTCAGGCTACTCCTCCCAAGGCTGGGGTTGCAGACCTGCCCTGCCACACAGGGCCATCATCAGCAAACCTTTACTAAATGACATAGTGTTAACAAGTGTCACCCAGCTGGCAGTTGCTCTTGCTTGCTGGCACCCTAGGCTTCCCTGCCTGTGGCAGAGAGCACCTGGCCTCCCCTAAGACAACATGGGCATTCCTGAATACATTTGCCTTCTTCCCAGGGCATAGGCTCCAAGGCACATCCATGGGTGTTGATGGTCATTCCTGCCCATGTTAGGATCCAGCTAAGAATAGAAACAACCAGTATGAATTGGAGTTCAGGGGCTGCTGGGGCTGGAGCAACCCAAACCCTGGAGATGGTGAGCCTGGGACCACCAGCCAAGCATGGGGCAGCTCAGTCCACTTTTCTACAAGAGGAGAGAAGAGCAGGCCAGCTGCCCGGGGCAGGGCAGGGCAGGGCACGGCCTGACAAAGGGCACTGGCCCCAGCTGGGCCATCGAAGCTCCCCCTCACTGGGACTCCCTCTCTGGTGGCCATACATTGTTTGACTGGGGTTTGTTTTTCTTGGCTCTAGGTAGCAAGATTAGTTACACACTTTGTAATTTTTGGTATTGACGGTATTTTTAACCAGTGCAGTCAGCATCGTGGGAACATCCTGGAGTTCCCGGCTTGTCTGTAGTGTAAGATCAAGCCTGTCCCCACCCCCAGCCTTCCTCCATCCCCACAGAATGCCTCAGTAGGATGCCTAACTTGTGCTTTTAGCATCTCTGTCTAAACACGGGGTAGACCCGAGGAGCTCAGAACCCCCACGTTGTAGCAGCTCCACTGTCAACTCCACCAGATTTCGAGTTACCATGGTAATACTTCTCTGTGGTTGTGATCCAGAAAGGTGAACCTCGCACACGGGCAGCACCGCCCCGTGAGCGCCAGCATCCACCTCTCTCTGCCTCCTCACTGTGGGGACGGTGTGAGACCAGCCGCTCACACTCCTGACACCATGCCTTCCGTGGCGTGGTGAGATGGACTGCGTCCTCGAACTGTGACCGAAAATGAACCCGTCCTCCCTTAAGGTGCTTTTCCAGGTGTTTTGTCATAGCAACAGGAAAAGCAACTGATACATCTCTCGCCTATGATTAATTCTTCATCCCCCAGGCCCTGATATACCATGTCAGAGCGAGCATTAAAAGGATTAGCATGCACAGCATGTCCTAGGCAGGAAGAAGCAGGGGCCAGAGACCTCGCCCCTCCCAACGAGAGGGGCAGCCCTTGTCTCTTGAACACATTCTCCCTTGGAGGCCAAGAAAAGCCAAAGTGAAAGATACCTGTGATCATTCGTTTAGAAAGTATATTGGTTATCCACCACTGCGTAACAAACAGCCTGATGCACGGTTGTCCTTCAAAGGCCTGTGGCTGAGGACTTGGGAGTTGATAGAACCTTTTGGAGGTGGGGCCTAGTCAGAGGGAGTTAGAGCACTGGGGTTATTGACTTGGAGACTGGCCTCTCTTCTCTCTCTCTCTCTGCCTCTGGACCATAAGGCGAATGGCTTCCTTCCCCCACACATCCTGTTGTGACATTCGGCTTTGACCTAGGCACAGAGCAACAGGGCCAAGTGAACGTGGGCTGGGACCTCAGAAACTACGAATCAAAGTAAACCTTTAGACTGTCATCTTGAGTGTTTTGTCACAGCAATTAAGAAGAAAAGCTGTCTCATCTTAATGATCTCATGGCTTCCATAGCTTGAGTTAATGTTGCAGTTCTATACAGCACAGAAGGGAAACTATGGCCGATAACAACAGATCAGCTGGGTTCCCAACTCAAAGAGTGATAAATGTCTGAGGTAATGGATGATGAGTTATGCTGATCTGATCTGGTGATTGTTATGTGTGCAGAAGTATCACGCTGAATCACGAATATGTACAATAATTACGTAATTATTAATATAGGGCTGGAGAGGTGACTCCATGGGTGCTTGCTGTAAAAGCAAGAGGAATTGAGTTTAAATCCCTAAAAGCAGGACATGGCCCCATGAGATTTTCCTGGGAGCTTAATGATCAGCCAACCTAGTCAAAACTGCAAGCTTCAGGCCTGGCGAAGGGCATCTCAAAAAGCAAGATGGAGAGCTGGAGAGATGGCTCAGAGGTTAAGAGCACTGGCTGTTCTTCCAGAGGTCCTGAGTTCAATTCCCAGCAAACACAGGTTGGTCCACAAGCATCTATAATGAGATCTAGTGCCCTCTTCTGGTGTGTAGACATAATGCAAGCAAAACACTGTATACTTAATAAATAAATAAATAAATAAATAAATAAATAAATAAATCTTTTTTTTTTTTTTTTTTTTTTAAAGCAAGGTGGAAAATGCTAGGGGAAGACATGAAACATCTTTCTCCAGTCTCCCTGTGCAGGTGCATGGCATGCATACCCCATACTCAAAATGCAGGTGCATGGGCATGCACAGCCCCCATACAAAATGCAGACACATGGGTATGCATAGCCCCCATACAAAATACAGGCACATGGGCACACGTAGCCCCCATACAAAATACAGGCACACGGACATGCATAACTCCCATACAAAATGCAGACACAGGGGCATGTATAACCACACACACAAAATGCAGGTTCATGGACATGCATAGCCACACATACAAAATGCAGGTGCATGGGCATGCATGGCCACACACACAAAATGCAGGTGCATGGGCATGCATGGCCACACACACAAAATGCAGGTGCATGGGCATGCATGGCCACACACACAAAATGCAGGTGCATGGGCATGCATGGCCACACACACAAAATGCAGGTGCATGGGCATGCATGGCCACACACACAAAATGCAGGTGCATGGGCATGCATAGCCACACACACAAAATGCAGGCACATGGGCATGCATAGCCACACACACAAAATTCAGGCGCATGGGCATGCATGGCTACACACAAAATGCAGACATATGGGCATGCATAGCCACACACACACACACACACAAACAACTCTAAGCTGGGTACGGTAGCACACACATGGAATCCCAACACTCGGAAAGCCAGCGAAGGAGGATTGCCATGAATTTGAGCTATACTTGAGCTACATGATGACAACTGCCTGAAAACAAAGCAAAAATTATTTTTAAAACTAATTTTAACTGGATGGCAGCTCAATTGGATCCCATAGGCAAGTGTCCACCACTGAGCTGTGGGCCCGGCCGTCCACGCATACCAGAAGTCTACAAAACACAGCCAGACCTGTGATGGCACCAGTAGGATGGTCATGCTGAGCACACTCTCCCAAGCTGTGTGTGTGGCTCCCGGCAGCATGTGCTTCTGTGGGGAGTCGAATGAGGTCCCAGGTCCCAGCTGCCTGGGCTAGAGGAGACCTGGCCCAAGCAAACAAACAGACAAGGCAGAAGAAGGGAAGGAAGTGCTCTGGCCATCTGCAGTCCTCCTGAGGGCCTGGGAGCTAGAAAGATCCCCGACAGGCTGACAGATAGATAGTAAAGATGGCCAACTTCTGGCATCTTCCTCACCCACTTGACCTGATAGGAAGGTCACAGTATTTGAGATTTTCTTCCTGCCTGTTGGGTCCTAAGTCAGTGGAGAAAACTGACTCTCCTCAAGATCACAGACAGCAGCTCTAGCACCTGGACAGAGGAGGTCTATGGCTGAGTGAGGGTCTCCGGCATGCCCTCCTCAGGGAGACTATAGGAAGTACAGACAGCTGCGCCTCATCTACAGGGAACGTGCTCCAAGGCCTTCTGTGGTAACTAAGACTTTGCCTCCACATTTTCTCTTTACTGTTTTTTCTTATGTGTTTATATCTGTGACAAAGCTTAAATTAAAACAAAACAAAACAAAACAACTGGGCCTGGTAGTGCACACTTTTAATGCCAGCACTTGGGAGTCTGAGGCTGGCAGATCTCTGAGTTCAAAGCCAGCCTACTCTATATAGTGAATTCCAGGACATCTAGAGCTACATAATGAAATCCTGTCTCAAAGACCAAAAGAATAAATAAATAAATAAATAGATAGATAGATAGATAGGTAGATCAACATACCATGTGTATGACTGTTCTGCCTGTATATATGTATTTTTGTGTACCACATACATGCAGTGTCTGCAGAGGACAACAGGGGGCGTTAGATCACCCCACAATGCAGTTTAAAAGGTTGTGAACTGCCTGATGTGGGTGCTGGGAACTGAACTCAGGTCTTTTGATTTGCCACAAGTGCTCTTACCCAGTGAGCCACTCCTTCCATCCAGCTCCACAACATGGTATAATTTTTGAAAACATATATGTGTGTGTGTGTGTGTGTGTGTGTGTGTGTGTGTGTGTGTGTGTGTGTGTGTGCATTTAATTACGGGAATTCTTCAGGCCAGGGTTGCCTGAAACTGCAGGTCACTGTGATCTTGTGCTGTAGGCCCCTCCTCCAGCCTTCTCTCAAGTCGCTCCAGACCCTGCTCCACAAGAGTGCACCCAGGCCTGTCTTGCAACTAGGTTCTGCCACCAGGGGGCACTATGGCTTGCAGGAGCTTGCTACTGACCACGGACAAAAACAGCCAAGAAACATCAATTATGTCAAACCAAAGGACCACAAGGGAGAGACTTAACCCAAAAGGCTGTTGAACAACACCCCTCCAGCTCAGGAAACACCCAGGTGTCCATCCTCGTGAAGCAGTTAAGAGGTATATAAACTATATAAACTGTCCACTGCTGCATCAGGAGGCCTCCAATTCTCACCACTCTCTACCCTGTGGCTTGCCGGGCTCAGACTCAGGCTTCTAGGTTTGCACAGCAAGTGCTTTTACCCACGGAGCCATCTTGCCAACCCTTGGTTTATTTTCTTTATAAAGTCAATCTGCCTTGGGCTTCATTACAGTATTAAAAGCTAGGCTCGAATGGACTGAACTAGAAATGATCATAATAAGTGAGTTAACCCAGAAGCAGAAAGACTCAAATGGTATATACTCACTTATATCTGCATACTAGCCCAAGGGGCATGTCCCATGAAAATCTTCACTTACCAGGAAACTGGGACAGAGGGGAGGACATCCTATTGGGACTCTAGATGAGAGAAGCATGGGAGAATAGCAAAGTAGAAGGATCCTGAGGGTCCTAGAAACCTACAAGAAGAACATTATGATAGACAGATTTGGGCCCAAGGGTCCCGCTCAAACTATGGCACCAGCCAAGGACAATACAGGTAGTAAACTTCAAACCCCTACCCAGATCTAGCCAGTGGACAGGACATTCTCCACAGTTGAGTGGAGAGTGGGGTCTGACTTTCACATGAACTCTGGTGCCCCATATTTGACCACGTCCCCTGGATGGGGAGGCCCAATGGCACTCAGAGGAAGGACAGCAGGCTACCAAGAAAAGACTTGATACCTATGAGCATATACAGGGGGAGGAAGTCCCCCTCAGTCACAGTTATAGGGGAGGGGAGTAAGGGGAAAATTGGGAGGGAGAGAGGAATGGGAGGATACAAGGGATGGGATAACCATTGAGATATAATAAGAATAAATTAATAAAATAAAATTTAAAAAATTAAAAAAAAAACGTTTCTCACATCAAGCCTCTGAAGACAGCAAGGAGTGTGTGTGAGCGTGTGTAAGACTCCGTGTGTGTGTATGTGCTCATAAGACAGTGCCATAGCCAAAGTAAAAAACACATTTAACACTTCAAACGCTTCTTCATGCTCCATTAAAAAATTGTAAGTGTGGCTGGAGAGATGGCTCAGAGGTTAAGGAGCACTGGCTGCCCTTATTTCCTGAATCTATGTTCCTTTCCCTTTGTGCCAAGTATCCAATCTTATTAGAGCACGGAGTCAAGCTCCCATGAATGGGATGAGATGCAGTCATCATATGTCAGGGATAAAATACAGAGATCATTTGGCAAGTATGTTCACTAACCTGGTTTGGATCATGAAACGCTCTTTCTGTAAAAAGAAATTGCCTTGCCCAGTTACATTTGCTTGGTTTGTATGTTCCTTTCTGTGACATCAAGATGATTCTTTTCTCCATGGTTGGGTCAGGACCCCTTGAAAATACCCAACTCATCAGACATGACAGTGTTTGCAGAGAAACTCCACACCCTCCCTCTGGTGTCTTCGGGGCCTCTTCCTATCACTTAGAACAAACAACACTGTGCATCTACAGTGGTTGGATTGTTGATGGAACAGCAGAAAAAAGTCTGCAAGGTTCAGTGTAGAAGAGATTCTTTAAATCCAGTGCAGAAGAGTGTACGTGAGGGCCAATAAATAAAAGACAAACAGGAAGTTGAGATAAGAACCTGAGTTTCAGCCAGATGTCGTAGTGAATGCCTTTAATCCCAGCACTCAGGAGGCAGAGGCAGGTGGATTACTGGTCTACCAAGTGAGTCCAGGCCAGCCAAGGCTACACAGAGAAACCTTGAAACCCTGTCTCGAAAAACAAACAAACAAACAAAAAGAACCTGAGTTTCAGAACATTAAATTTTCCGACTTTTGCCCAGTCAAGTGCCACATGGTTGTAATCTCAGAACTTTAGAGGCAGAGCCAGAGGCAGGCGAATCTCTGCAAGTTCTAGGCCAACTAGGGCTACATAGTGAGACCCTGTCTCAAAAGTAAATAAAATCCCCAGGTCTCAGTGGAACTCATCACCAAGCAGATGGTTCTTGGTGTGCTAGAACTCAAGTTCCGTTGAATGAAGCTCACGGGACAGGGCTGTCACCAAGCCAGCAAGGAGGCAGTAGAGGTGGTAGCATGCTCCCACAAATATTAAAACGCAGCAGCCTGTGATGACAAACATGCTTGCGGGAGATGAAAAGACAGCACCACGGAGAGAGCGTGCAACAGCAAAGAGACAAGGTGAAAGACCTCGGTGTGGAAGACCCAGATGGGAAGTAGAAACCCACTGGGTGGGCTCGAGGACAGAAAGAAGTGAGGAGGAGCTAGGAAATCAGTGGGTACTAGCGCAAGGGGAATTAGTCAGCTAGGCAAGAAGAGGAAGGAAGAGAGGAGGAAGTAGAAGAGGAAGAGGAAGTGAAGGAAGAAGAACAGAGAGAGGCTCAGAGGTGCTTGTGTCGTTAGTAACTTGGAAGGAGAGACAGCAGACCTTGTTTAAGACATCCAAACAAAAATGATGGCTTCAGAAGCTAGAGAGACAGTGTTTAAGAGCACTGGCCGCTCTTCCAGAAGTCCTGAGTTCAAGTCCCAGTACCCACATGGTGGCTCACAACCATCTGTAATGGGGGTCTGATGTCCTCTCCTAACTTTCAAGTGTACATGCAGACAGGCATTCATATAAATAAATAAATCATATTTTAAAAGATGGCTTCAAAACTCTCCAATATGGACACAGACATAAATCTACAGAAGAAATCCACAAACTGAAAGAACCTCAAACAAAATAGAGAGAAATCTACTCCAAGGCACATCACATTTAAATCTCTAAGACAGCCTGGAGAGATGACTCAGTGGTTATGAGCACTTGACACTCCTTCTCAGGTCTGTGGTTCCATTCCCAGCACCCACACAGAGGCTCATATCTATCTATAGCTCCAGTCCCAGGGGAGCCAATACCCTCTTCTGACCTCCACAGACACCAGGCACACACGTGGTGCAGTCACAATATAGCAAGACAACACACTGCAATGCAATGCAATGCAGTTCAGTACAATGCAACACAAGACAGCACAAAACAATACAATGCAATGCAATGCAATACAACACAACACAACACAGCACAAAACAATACAATGCAATATAATATAATACAACACAACGCAATGCAATTCAATACAACACAACACAACGCAACACAATTCAATACAATACAATACAAGACAGCACAACACAGCACCAAACAATACAATGCAATGCAACAAAACCCAATGCAATGCAATACAATATAATACAACACAACACAACGCAATGCAATTCAATACAATACAATACAAGACAACACAATACAACACAACACAATACAACACAACACAATACAATACAATACAACACAACACAATACAATACAATAACTAAAGACAAAAGAGAAACTCCTTTAAAGCACCCAGAGAAGAGTTGGGCGTGGTGGTGCACACCTTTAATCCCATCACTCAGGAGGCAGAGGCAAGCAGATCTCTGTGAGTTTGAGGCCAGCCAGGGCTATAACACAGAGAAATCTTGTCTTAAAAAAAAAAACAAAAAAAACAAAAAAACAAAAAAACAAAAAAACAAAAAAACAGAGAAGACAGCAATCTGCATCACAGTGGCTCCCAGAGGAAGAAAGGTCACAATAGCTTTTAAGGGAAGAACCATCAAAAACCAAGGACCCAGGTTGCATACTCAAGGGAAATAGCGTTCAAAAACAGGAACCAGGATATTCTCAAAGGAAGGAACTAAGATAATATATTATCAGAGGAACACTTCAAGTAAGAAAGGCTGAAGGAAGGAAACAATAAAATAAGGAAAGTAAGAAGACTTCATACCCTCCTAATGCTGCCGCGTCTAATGACATCATATCCTCCTAATGCTGCAGTGTCTAATGACATCATATCCTCCTAATGCTGCCGCGTCTAATGACATCATATCCTCCTAATGCTGCCGCGTCTAATGACATCATATCCTCCTAATGCTGCCGCGTCTAATGACATCATACCCTCCTGTGGTGGCTTGCATAGGTATGGCCCCCACAGACTCATGTGTTTTTTCATCCATAGGGAGAGGCACTATTAGGTGGTATAGCCTTGTTGGAGTAGCTGTGGCCTTGTTAGTGGAAGTGTGTCTCTGTGGATGTGGGACTTTGAGGTCATATATATGCTGAAGCTCCGCCCAGCGTGGAATTTTGTCTTCTTTTGCTGTCTGTGGGTCAAGATGTAGAACTCCGAGCTCCTTCTGCAGCACCATGTCTGCCTGCATGCTGCGATGCTCCCCACCATGCTGACAGTGGACTAAACCTCTGAAACTGTAAGCCAGCTCCAAATAAATGTTTTCCTTTAAAAGTGTTCCCATGGTCATGGTGTCTCTTCATAGCAATGAAACCCAAACTAAGACACCTCCTAATGCTGCCGTGTCTAATGACATCATACTCTCCTAATGCTGCAGTGTCTGGTGACATCACACCTCCTAATGCTGCAGTGTCTAATGACATCACACCTCCTAATGCTACAGTGTCTGGTGACATCACACCTCCTAATGCTGCAGTGTCTGGTGACATCACACCTCCTAATGCTGCAGTGTCTAATGACATCACACCTCCTAATGCTGCAGTGTCTGGTGACATCACACCTCCTAATGCTGCAGTGTCTGGTGACATCATACTCTCCTAATGCTGCAGTGTCTAATGACATCATACTCTCCTAATGCTGCAGTGTCTAATGACATCATACTCTCCTAATGCTGCAGTGTCTGGTGACATCACACCTCCTAATGCTGCAGTGTCTAATGACATCACACCTCCTAATGCTGCAGTGTCTGGTGACATCACACCTCCTAATGCTGCAGTGTCTGGTGACATCACACCTCCTAATGCTGCAGTGTCTGGTGACATCATACTCTCCTAATGCTGCAGTGTCTAATGACATCATACTCTCCTAATGCTGCAGTGTCTAATGACATCATACTCTCCTAATGCTGCAGTGTCTGGTGACATCACACCTCCTAATGCTGCAGTGTCTAATGACATCACACCTCCTAATGCTGCAGTGTCTAATGACATCACACCTCCTAATGCTGCAGTGTCTGGTGACATCACACCTCCTAATGCTGCAGTGTCTGGTGACATCACACCTCCTAATGCTGCAGTGTCTAATGACATCATACTCTCCTAATGCTGCAGTGTCTGGTGACATCACACCTCCTAATGCTGCAGTGTCTGGTGACATCACACCTCCTAATGCTGCAGTGTCTAATGACATCACACCTCCTAATGCTGCAGTGTCTGGTGACATCACACTTCCTAATGCTGCAGTGTCTGGTGACATCACACCTCCTAATGCTGCAGTGTCTAATGACATCACACCTCCTAATGCTGCAGTGTCTAATGACATCACACCTCCTAATGCTGCAGTGTCTGGTGACATCACACCTCCTAATGCTGCAGTGTCTGGTGACATCACACCTCCTAATGCTGCAGTGTCTGGTGACATCACACCTCCTAATGCTGCAGTGTCTAATGACATCATACTCTCCTAATGCTGCAGTGTCTGGTGACATCACACCTCCTAATGCTGCAGTGTCTGGTGACATCACACCTCCTAATGCTGCAGTGTCTAATGACATCACACCTCCTAATGCTGCAGTGTCTAATGACATCACACCTCCTAATGCTGCAGTGTCTGGTGACATCACACTTCCAATTGTTGCAGTGTCTAATGACATCATACCTTCTATAATGACATCTTACCTTCTAATGCTGCAGTGTCTCATCTCGTGGCATCACACCTCTCCTAATGCTATAGGAAAGTCACTCCACTGTAATTGGGGTCTTTGTCCCCCTGAGGTGCATTACTAAAGCATGGCTCTGGCCTATGGCACCACTGGAAGCTGCCAGAAAGTTTGAGAAGTGAGGCTTACTCAGAGTTAGGCGAGTTAGGCCACCAGAGGTGTGCCCTTGAAGGAGAAATTAAGACCCCCTACTCCTTCCTGGTTTTTTCCACTTCCCAGATACCAGCCATTAGGTAAGCGATCTTGCACTACCACATATTTTAACCATGATGGCTGGTCATTACAGAGTCAAAGCAATGGGACAACCAACTATTGAAAAAGAAAAGTTGCTGTAGCAGGACTTGGTGGCCCATGGCCTTAATCTCAGCACCCAGAGGCAGAGGCAAATATATCTCTATAAGTTCCATAACAAGGGCTGGAGGGATGCTCAGAGGTTAAGAGCACTGTCTGCTCTTCCAAAGATCCCAAGTCTAGTTTCCAGCAACCACATGGTGGCTCTCAACCATCTGTAATGAGATCCAATGCCTTCTTGTGGCAGGCAGGCACAATGCAGGCAGAATACTGTATAAATAATAAATATTTTTTTTAAAGTTCCATAACAATCAGGGATATACAGGGACCCCTTGTCTCAAATAACAAAACAAAACAAAAAAAACTTAGTATAAAATGGTGTGTCTTGCCATATTAGCAGCAGACATATCTTATGTTTCCCAAGTATCTTGATACAAGTAGCACAGACCTGTAATCCCCACACCAGGAGGAAGACACAAGAGGAAAGCAACTTTAAAGCAAGCCTAGGCTATATAATGAGATCGTTCTTTTAAAAGAAAAAAGAGGGCTGAAGAGATGGCTCAGAGGTTAAGAGCACTGACTGCTCTTCCAGAGGTCCTGAGTTCAATTCCCAGCAACCACATGGTGGCTCACAACCATCTGTAATGAGATCTGGTGCCCTCTTCTGGCCTGCAGGAGTATATGCAGACAGAGCACTGTGTACATAATAAATAAATAAATAAATCTTTAAAGAAAAAAGAAAAAAAGGACAGCCACTTCAAAGTGTTTACTCTTGACTAGGTTTGTGGAGTACACTCTGTAATGTTAACACAACAACGAACTCAAATATCAGATGTGCTGCTGAGTTGTCTACAACTGCTGGACCATAGGAAGAGTAATGGAACGAACAAAAAGCAAGATTTTGCATATCACTCAAACTGGTAAAATAATAAAACAATAATTTGTGGTAAATTACACTAAAAAAAAGTATAAGAATCTACACTAAAAGCAGTATCAGCAAATGAAAAAGGAACAGTTTAAAAAATTGCTAATACAGGGACAGAATGCATAACCAAAAAAACAAAAAACAAAAAACAGAAAACCAAACAATAAAGTAGCAGAGCTATATCATAACATATCCATACTTACAATAAACGTAAACTGTCCAGATTCATTAGTTTATAAAACAGAGATTGTCAGAATGGATTTTAAAAGCTGACTCAACCTTACAGTGTCTATAAGAAATATGTGCACTCGGGAGGCAGAGGCAGGTGGATCGCTGTGAGTTCAAGGCCAGCTTGGTCTACAAAGTGAGTCCAGAACAGCCAAGGATACACAGAGAAACCCTGTCTCAAAAAACCTGAAAGAAAGAAAGAAAAGAAAAGAAAAAAGAAAGTTGCTTAGGATGTTTCATGCAGGGGCCTAGAAAGATGGCTCAGTAGTTAAGAGCACTGACTGCTCTTCCAGAGGACTGTGAGAGGCTGCACTCACATTCGCCATTACAAGATGGCGCTGACATCCTGTGTCCCAAACTGGTAAACAAGTAATCTGCGCATGTGCGAAGGAACTTTCCACTTGTTGTGCTCTGCCTCTCCCGTGGCGTCATATCGCCTGATGAGTAACAGCCAATCAGGGACTGACACATCCCAAGCGGAGAACAGTTTCCTATATAAGGGGTGGGTTTCTGCTGTTTGGGGTCTCCATTTTACTTGTCGTAAGCTTATGCTCTCCCTCTTAAGACGCATTAAAGCTTTACTGCAGAAGGATCCTGTGTGTGCAGCGTCGTTCTTGCTGGCGAGACGGTAACGCGAGTCACAGAGGACCTTGGTTCAAATCCCAGCACCCACCTGGCAGCTCACAACTGTCTCCAACTCTAAGATCTGACACCTTCATATAAACGTACATGCAGGCAAGACACCAATGCATATAAAATACAAAATAAATAATAAATAAGGATGTTTCATGGAAATACTACTCAAAAGGAACCAGGGCGTCTACAGCGTCAAGCAGAGCATCAGAAGGGTAACCTGCTAAGAGTACACAGACTCCTAACCAGTACACACAAAGCAATCAAGCTACAAAATATGGAAATCAGGGAAGTGGTGGAGCTGCCAAGTATGGCATCTCCCACCTGAATAAGCGCTTAAGAGTTTGAGGCAACAGGACCACGAGTTCAGCCTGAGCTACACAGTGAGGCTCTGTCTCAAAAAGAAACATCTGGGCTGTATCTCATTGGTAGAATATTTGCCTCGGATGCATAGGAACATGCATTTTATCTCTAGCACTGACCAAAAAAAAAACGGGGGGGCTGGGCTGAGGTGGGGAAACAGAATCTAATTGCAGAGGCCATGGAAGAGTGCTGCTTACTGATTTGTTCCCCATGGTTTGCTCAGCCTGCTTTCTTATAGAACACAGGACCACAGGCCAGGGGTGTCCCCACCCACTATAGGCTGGGCACTCGTATACCAATCACTAATTAAGAAAAGCTCTGCAGGCTTGCCTATAGTCTGATCTTATCTGACATTATGGAGGCATATTCTTTCTCTGTCTCTCTCTGTGTGTCTTTCTCTCTCTGTCTCTGTGTCTCTCTGTGTCTCTCTGTCTCTGTCTCTGTCTCTGTCTCTCTGTCTCTCTGTCTCTCTCTCTCTCTATCTCTCTCTCCAGGGTCTCACTGTATAGTCCTGGATGTCCCAGAACTCTCTCTGTAGAGCAGGCTGGCCTCGAACTCACAGAGATCCACCTGCCCCTGCCTCTTGAGTGCTGGGATCAAAGGTGTGCACCACCATACACAGCAAGGTTTTTTCTCAATCGAGATTCCCTCCTCTCTGATTAACTCTAGCTTTCTCAAAGTGACATGAGAGTAGCCAGCACAGTCTGCAAGGCTGGATTCCAAAGTGATGAACCCAGAATCTGCTTTCAGGCAAGAATTAGAACAGGGTCCCTTCCAGATAAACGGCTTCTGCAGAGGGAGAGAAAAGAAACATAGCCATCATCTAATATTTAGATTAAAACAATAGTGGGCCTGTCTCTTGGCTATTGGCAGGTGTTTCAGTGAGCCTAGGTCTAAAGTCTTATATCTAGACAGCATTTTCCTTATCAAGAAAAAAAATCCTTAATAAGAAAGGATTTTCCTATGCCACCAGGTGCACCGGGTGTGTGCTGCAGATAAAAAGGACCGCCAGTCACCCAGCTCTCTCTGTGTCCTCTGTGCTCCCTCTGATCTCTGCCTCGATGCATTATACTTCATAACACTCACCCTCTGAAACCCTAAGCAAGTCCCCATTTAAATGCTTTCTTCTATAAACTGCCTTCGTCATTGGTAGGTATTCTTCTGCCAATGAAATGAGCCAATACAAGCCAAATTGGAGTATATAAATGCAGGGTTATTGGGAACAGCTCTCAGGTGCGTTCACTCATCTCACAAGAGGAGGTCAGGGAAGTCACCATGGAGAGGGAGACGGAAAAGCAGAGGGAGAGAGAAAGTGCTCAATGCAAGGGAGGGAGGGAGGGAAGGAGGGAGGGAGATGGATGTGTGTGTCAGAGGAACAACTGAAATGTCTGGATTATAGAAAAGAACCCCTGGGGGAGAGCCCCACCCCTGGGCTGGAAAGTTCAGGGTAGATAGCAGGGTATGCCTGCCATTCCCTGTAACAGGTAGGGACTGAGGGATGCTGGGAGTACCTGGAGGCCAGGCCCACTTTGGTTAAATAGGCACCTCAGCCACCTGTCCTAGGTCTATACCCCAACATGATCTCTCTTCACAGTAATAAAACAGTCACTAAGACAGAAGTTGGTACCACAGACTAGGGTACTGCTGGGACAGGCTGCACCATGCTGTCATTTGAAGAAATGTGGAAGACTCTAGACTAGGAAGTGGTTGACCATTGTAAGTGGGGCTTAAGGGGCTGTCCTAGTGAAAGCATGGAAGACAATGGTGCTGACAGCAGTGTGAACCTGGGAGGCCCAGAGGTGTTTGGATTTCAGAGAGGAATAACAGCAACTGGCCTAGGGACCGTTCTTGTGATGGTTCATCAAAGACTGTGGCTGCTTCTGCCCTTGTCCTAAGAATCTGCCCGAGACTAAACTGACGAGTTTTGGATTAATATCATTAGCAGAGGAGATTTCAAGACAGCCTAGTACTGACTGTGTCTCGTGGTTTAGTGATCACTTATGCGGATCTACAGGGCAGAGAGAAATATGAAATGTACATTTTGAGGAGAAAAGGGTACCAGAAAATGTAATGTGGTAGCCAAGGCCTGTGCTCAAGGAGATGATGTTTTACAAAGGGCCTAATTCTAGTGGAACTAAGGGAATAGGACCCTCAGGGACACACACACACACACACACACACACACACACACACACACACACACACCACACACACACACACACACACACACACACACACACACACACACCCCACACACACACACACCACACACACACACACACACACACACACACACACACACACCACATCCTGCAGTCTGTAAGAGAAAAAGCTCAAGGTAGTTTATCTGCCTGAAAAACAACAGAAAGGTTATGCAGATAAAATTTAAGGAAGGACCCGGGTTCCAGGCTCTGCCAGCAACAAAACTTCATCTTCAGTCATGTGGTTCTGGCATTAACAAGAAAGATGCAGGCGTGAAGGGGTTGGGGATTCTTCCTCCACAGTTAAGGAAAGCCACCCAGCCAGGTGTGTGGCAGGGGAGTTCCTGCATGGAGCACAGGAGAAGGCATTGCATGAGGCTTTGAAGATAAAGCCAGGATTGTATTTGTGTTGGAGAGTATGGAAATGCCAGAGCCACAGGATACCCGTGCCAAGGAAGGAGGGCTGCAGGCAGGGAGTGGAGCCAGTCTGAAAGAGAGAAGTGTGTTGCAGTCAGCAAAGCTGGAAGGAGTTGGAGATCAGATGAATTACCTAAGCCTTTCACATCATAGGCCTCCAGGATTTGGAGTGTGCTCTGCTGGGTTTGAAATCTTGCTTGGTCCAGTATTTCTTCACTAAGCCCCATTCCTCCCTTGTGGAATGGTAATGCATATTCTGCACCACTGTAAGTAGGAAGTATGTAATTTGCATTTTTATTTTTCAGTGGGATACAGTTAAAAGATTGCCTTGAGTCTCAGAAGAGACTTTGGATTTTTTTTTTTTTTTTCCGAGACAGCGTTTCTCTGTGTGGGCTTGGCTGTCCTGGACTCACTTTGTAGACCAGACTGGCATCGAACTCACAGAGATACTCCTGCCTCTGCCTCCCAAGTGCTGGGAATAAAGGCATGCACCACCACGCCCAGCTGACTTTGGACTTTTAAACAGTTGAGACTGTGATAGACTATAGAGACTTTTGAAGTTGAGCTGAATTAATGTATTTTTGCATTGTGATATGGCTACAAGCTTATGTGGGCCAGGGAGTGGAATTTGGTGGATTAAATGAAAATGGTCCCCGTAGGCTCATATATTTGAGTGTTTGGTTCCCATTTGGTGAACTGTTTAGGAAGGATTAAGAGGTGTGGCCTTGTTGGAGGAAGTGTGTCACTGAGGGTGGGCTTTGAGGTTTCAAAAGCTCAGGCCAGACCCAGTCTTGCTTTCATTCTCTCTGCCTGCTGCCTGTAGATCAGACTGCAGCTCTCAGCTCTCTGTCTGTGTGCCCGCCATGCTGCCCACCATTATGATCATGGACTTCCCCTCTGACACTGTAAGCCAGCCCCTAATAAATGCTTACTTTTGCAAACTGCTTTGGTCACGGTGTCTCTTTGCAACAATAGAACAATATCTAAGACAGTTATCTGAACACATGTCATATGGATTTAAGCCTAATGTCTGGGAAGTATGATCCCTTGATCAGTCAAGGAAGCATGCCAGTCATCTCAGTCTTTGGCTATATTTTCCTGTTTAAGACATACAGGAGGCTAAAAGGAAGCAAGTTCTTTTTGCACTGTCAAGGCCAGTTGAGGGTCTGGTCCTCAGGAGCCACCTGGCTGTGGGGGAACACCTGACTCCTCTGGCTTTCCTTTTACCAGTCGCTCTGAGTGAGGATTAGTCATAGCCTTGACTGACCTTGGCGTTGCTTGGCTGTTCAATGAGGGAGGGTCCAGTGGCCCTCTTCATGAGAAAACATCAGTAACCGACAAGCCCAGCTGCCATGGTCTTTCTTAAGCACTCACAGCTGGCCCTACAGAGATGGCAGTTTGTTTAGCTTAGAGAACAGGGCCATGTAAGGCCACCTTAATGAAAGAGAAACTAAGCTCCCAGGTAAATATTACAGAAAACACAAGACAGTCAAACCAATTTTGTGCTTTGTACAATCCAGAGAATGACCTACCATTGCCGTGGTTTCGGTTGAATGAATCTAAGTCAGAAAGAAGCAGAAACACACAGTAATTTCAGACTTGTTAACAATTTCAGAGATTGTTAGTTATCATCCTGGCAGGGAGTATGGTGGCGTACACGGTGTTTGAGCAGTAGCTGGGAACTGCCTCAAACCGCCACAGTATCCGTCTCTGGTCTCTTCAGACTGCTACAAGCCACACACCAACGCCGCACACCACACCACACGCTGTCTGGGCCTCATCTATGTCCTCAGAGCCCTAGACCACGCCACAGAGGAGGGCCTTATCAGCAGGCAAAAGCCATGCCCCCGTGAGACCATAATACTGGGCCTGGTTTGGGCTTTTGAAACCTCACAGCCTACTTCCGGTGAAACACTTCCTTCAACAAAGCCACACCTCCTCATCCTTTTAATCCTTTCAAATGATGCCACTCCCTGGTGATTAAGCATTCAAATATATGAGCCTATGAGGTCTTCTTTTTTTTTTTTTTTTTTTTTTAAGATAAGGTTTCTCTGCATAGCCCTGGCTGTCATGGAACTCACACTGTATACCAATCTAGTGCCAAACTCAGAGATCCACCTGCCTCTGCCTCCAAGTGCTGAGATTAAAGGCATGGGTTACCACGGCCCAGCTAGGAGGAGTTTATTATAATCCAAGTTGTTCACTTTCAATTTACAGAATATCCTGACCACCAAGCAGTGCTTTACCATTTAGAGCTTTTTTTTTTCTTTTTCTTTTTCTTTTCTTTTTTTTTTTTTTTTTTTTTTTTTTTTTTTTTTTTTTTTTTCCCCTGAAATAGTCTCTCCATGTTAGCCTTGGCTGTGCTGGACTCACTTTGTAGACCAGGCTGGCCTTGAACTCACAGTGATCCACCTGCTTCTGCCTCCTGAGTGCTGGGATTAAAGACATGCACCCATTCCTGGCCATTTAGAGCTTCTTACACTGGTCTGTGCACAGTTTCCTAGTCGTCATGGTATTTTCCTGGGACTTTCTCCCACACTGGCCCAAAAAACTTTCTGTCTTGGGATCCCTACCAATTCAAAACAGCATTGTTTGCCTGGGGCCACCACAGTGGGACCACAGGATCCATCTACTCAAAGGAAGGGGATTCTAACATTCTTCTGAATGAATCTGAAATCCCAACGAGCCCCCAAATTGATGGAAAACAATATTCTCAGTGCTACACAAAGAAACACATGAACAAAAAGAAATAACGTAGAAAGGTAAATTTGCTTTGCAAAAGAATATGCCATAAAGCCAGGCATGGTGGTGCACCCCTTTAATCTCAGCACTTGGGAGGCAGAGGCAGGCGGATCACTGTGAGTTCGAGGTCAGCCTGGTCTACAAAGCAAGTCTAGGACAGCCAAGGCTACACAGAGAAACCCTGTATCGTGGGGGGGGGGGGGGCAGGGAGAAGAACATTCCACAACCCTGACCAAGCTGGCAAACAAAGAGGCAAGAAGCTGGCTTCATTTTCAATTTAATATAAGAAGTGTCTCATTGCCTCATGGATGGAGTGGGAACCAGACTTCACAATCTGACCAGTATTGACTAATTCATAATCTACTCGCAGGAGGAGAAGAATATGATAGAATCAGGTCTCAGGAGCATCTGTGGGTTAGGCAGGTAGGCTGTTAACGGAATGTGAACACTTTGCAGTATTTAAGTGACAATGCCCTCCATAGGCTCACATATTTGAATACTTGGCCTCCAGTTGGAGAAACTGTCTGGGCAGGATGAGGAGGTGGTTAATAGCCTGGTGAACTTTGCACTCTCTCTGTGGCTGAGACCGTACTGACTCCTCCCCCAGACCCTTATTGTGAGCTTGTTAATCTATACAGCCCAGCTGGGCGTGGTGGCGCACACCTTTAATCCCAGCACTTGGGAGGCAGAGGCAGGTGGATCGCTGTGAGTTCGAGGCCAGCCTGGTCTACAAAGGGAGTCTAGGACAGTCAAGGCTACACAGAGAAACCTTGTCTCAAAAAACCAAAAACAAACAAAACAACAACAACAACAAAAAAAAAAAAACCAAAAAATCTATACAGTCCATCTTTATGGAAAATGTCACATGATCTTTACGAAGAGTTTTGAGGTAGTCGCCTCTTAAACTTTATTGTGCACAAGGGATTGAGTTAATTATCATCAGGAGATTTTTTTCCACCAAATTGTGCCATGGGGCCAGACTCCCAAAGTTTGAGCCAATATTGGCTACTGAGTTGTGTGGAACCAGACGACCTTCTTGCTTCCAGCAGATCATCACTCCCCTGCTGTGGCAGTTTCAGAGACACCCCCACCCCACCCCCTGCCACCCCCACCCCCCCCCATCCCCACCCCCCCACCCCCGCCACATTCTTCTTCTACCATGTGGGGCTTGGGGGATTGAAGTCAAGCTTGGCAGCAAGCACTTTTAACTTCTGAACCATCCATCTTACTAGCCCAAATAAAGAATTTCTTAATGGCCTTGTCCCTTGGACTTAGTGGCCTTGTCCCTTGGACGGGAGTCAGGCGCAGTTTGAGTAGTAAATTGGCTATGCGTGGTTGTAGCCTTTGGTTTAAGTGTTGAGTGCTATTCTTCTTGTGGGTTTCATTTGGTTTGACTGATGTGTGTGTGTATGTGTGATGTGTGTGTGTGCGTGTGTGTGTGTGTGTGTGTATGTGAATGTGTGCATGTGTGCGGTGTGTGTATATGTATGTGTGAGTGTGTGTGAGTGTATGTGTGTATATGTGCATAAGTGTGTGTATGTATGTGTAGTAATGTGTGTGTGTGTGTGTGTGTATGTATGTGTGGTTATGTACGTGTACGTGATCTTGGAAGACAGAACCTGAAAAAGACTCCACCTTCTTTGTTTATTCATTTATTTTATTGCATGAGTGCAGAGGTTCTCATGCCATAGCCCACATGAGGAGGTCAGAGAACAGCTCTTGGTTTTCTCCTTCCACTTTGTGGGATTGTGAAAAAATAAAAATAAAATCAAAGTCGAGCAAGGACATGCACTTCTGACCCTTCCCTTTCCCCTTTGCACCTATTAACCAATCACATCAAATCGTGAGACTGAGAGACACAGTGGGCGCCATCTTGACTCTATGCGTAGCAGCCCAGTTTGGCCCTGTGCAGCTGTTATTACAGAAAGGATTGCCTTGCTTGGCTACTCTTTCCGTGTTCACGTTGGGTCCATACTGAGATTATCGTTTGTTGATCCCTCTGGGATTGTGCCCCGGTGGGGGATGGGCTCACTATCATGGAGCTGAGCTCACTATAAGCAAAAAATGGCCACGTTGCTTTGCCACCATCTTGGTTAGTGACCTCACTGGCTTCTGGCTTATATTACATCTGGATAAATCTATACAGGTCATAAGAAAGGCAGGGGCTTTGGCTCTAGCCAATCGCACTGGACCCAACAGCAAGTCCCCTGTCCCCTGTAAGTCAATGGGCTCAGTTTTACAAAGGAACAATGACTTTTCTGTGTACTATTATTTGTCTCACAAGATAAAGATGTCTGTGGTGAAACAGCTCGTCCATGGGAAGGATAGAGAGCACTCTGTCTACAACTCTCTCAATAGTAACTCCAGTGCCATGGCTTTAACAGGGATTCCTTGGTTGAGTTTTGCTGGGTGTTGTCAGCATCCATTTGATGATGCTTTGCTCTGTATCTGCTCCCTTTCTGTCCTTGCTACACACACTTATTCAAGAGCACGGCTATGGTGGGAACTCCATGTACTGAATAAAGACGGCCTTGTGTTTCCCTTGATGTTTATCTGGGAACTTACAAAGCCTCATAGTTTAGTAGTATGTACACAGGTAATGTTAATTTATTATATTAGCCTATGTGTGTAGTTCAGCTTTCTTTTTTTATTAATTTATTCATATTACATCTCAATGGTTATCCCATCCCTTGTATCCTCTCATTCTTCCCTCCCTCCCATTTTCCCCTTACTCCCCTCCCCTATGACTGTGACTGAGGGGGACTTAGTTCAGCTTTCTTATTTCTTTATTTTTGAGACAAGGTTTCTCTGTGTAGCCCTGGCTGTTGAAACTTTTCAACAGGCTAGACTCAAACTCAGAGATCCACCTGCCTCTGCCTCCTGAGTGCTGGGATTAAAAGCATGTGCACCACCACTGCCCAGCTTCTGCTTTCTTTCATTAAGGTGAATTAAGGTTCCCAGCACTATCCTCTAAAGCAAACAATGGTCATCTTTGTAAGACCCATGATGGCTGCCTATGAAAGCCCATGACAGCTGCACTTGTTGCCTGTAGCTGTTCCTTCCTAGAGGATTACTGGGCCCTCACTGAATACACAGCCTCTCCTCTCAACCTGCTGTATGGAATTCTGCCCTAATATACACGTAAATATGAGGAAGGCACAGAGTATAGGCTGGGGAAGACTGGGAGTAGGATATGCCTCTGTAGCGTTGTGGGGGGGGGCCCTCATACCTACTGGGTAAAGGCTTTCTTTTCAGACTGTATGTATGTCGCCCACACTCCTGTCAGTAACTGCTCACCTATGCTGGGTAAGTATGGGGAGTGGCTAGGGAGGTCAAAGTCTGGAACTTCTGGATAGTCCCTGAGCTCAGTATGCAGTGACGGTGCTCCCTTTCTCAGTGGGGTACCCCTTTCTGAACCCTAGAAATTCTAAGGAGCATCACATAGCCAGCAGGGAAGATCACAGGCCCGACCCTTTCCTGATAGAACCTGTCCAGCAAGCACTTGGGGATTCCTGGAAGTACCCCCACCCTATGCTAAGGAGAGCCTAGCCCTCAGCAAATGACCTTTAGTCCTACCCAGAAGTTGTTTCCCCACCCATAGGATAATTAAGTACTTTATTCTCCGTCTTGTGATAGGACCTCGTGCTACTGCATGTAAATGAGCTACTGTACCACTGCATGTAAATCAAGAATCCGGTCACCCCTAGCCCCAGCCAATCAGACATATTCACCCTCAAACCCCGCCCCCCCATTGCCCAAGGTTTATAAATCCCTGAATAGTGAAAATAAAGGTTAGTTGGCTCTCTCTCATGCTTATACCATTCCTCCACCATTTATTCTGGGGAAGAACTGTCGCTGGATGTCCAGGGCTTGTCTGCCAGCCAAGGCAGTGATGGCGGAGGTGCTGAAGCCTCCTGCATCTCGGCAAGCTCCGTGCTGACTGTCAGTGAAGCACCTGCCGAACCACCTTCTCACCAGGCCTGCCTTCTGGCCAGGCCAGCTTCCTGAAGAGCTATAATGCTTTTGGTATCATCACCCTATTGGGGGATGGTCTGATGTATTTTGATGCTAGTTACTGCTTGCTGTCTCTGTGACCCACCTTTTGATTAATAAAAAGCCATCCCACCTGGGCAGGGCAGGGGAGAGAGGAATTCTGGGAAGAAGAAAGACCACCAGGAGGAGAAAGGAGAGAGACCTGAAGGGGAAGAGAGGAAGGCTGCCATGGCTTAGATGGAGGAGAAGCACATGGCCGGCGTGGATGGAGAATTCGGCCCAGATGAAGAACATTAGCAAGTATATGGGATTATGGATGGAAAGTAGCTTGATAGAAATTGGTAGAAATAGATGACGTCAGATTAGGGCAAGTATGTGAGATAGCTTAGAGGACTGATATCTGCCCTGCCCCAGGTTAATTAAGGCTATTTTAAAATATAACAAGTGTCAGTGTCTTAACTGATCACTAGCCCGGCATATGGGTCATACTGGTAATATTGATAATTAAAAAAACAATATCACTTTCCAACTCCTGAGTCTCCACTGCTATCTGGTACCAGTCATCCCATCCTAAAAGAGCTAAACTGTGACACTCGGTGGAAAACTCTTTCAATCCCCTGGCCTAACCCATGGGCCTCATCCTAAAGCGCTCTAACTATTCCTGAGAAAAGCTGGACCCTTGATCTTGAGGTCCCTCTACTCTTGTCCACAAGCAAGCAACACCTGGGAGCAGCAGAACCCAGGCCACGTCAGATGCTGAAAAGGAGGTTAAACAAACCCAATGAACTATTTCCCAATTTTGGTGAAAATTTAATTTTGTCATTAGGCCTCTAAAATTTTTGTTTTGTTTTTTGAGGTGGGGTTTCTCTGTGTAGCCTTGGCTGTCCTAGACTCGCTTTGGAGACCAGGCTGGCCTCGAACTCACAAAGATTCCCTGCTTCTACCTCTCCAAGTACATTAGCCACTGTACCCGGCTAGGCCTTCAAATTTCTTACAACAGACTATGGGTCTATTTGTTGTTGTCATTTGTTGGTGGTGGTGGTGGTTTTTTTGAGGCATGGTTCTCTGTGTAGCCTTGGCTTTGCTGGACTTGCTTTGTAGATCAGGCAGGCCTCAAATACACAGAGAGATCTGACTGCCTCTACTTCCGGAATGCTGGGATTACAGGCATGTACTATCGTGCACGGCTTTGTTGTCTTAATGCCTCTTGACGTTAAGAAAGGGCAATAGTGAGTAAAATAAAATGATAGAAGGATGTAAAAACAGAAATAGGCAGCAGAGGGGCCTTATAAACTGTACTGGGTGTAGCTAGAGTACACGAGACCTCAAAGCCCACCCTCACAGAAACACTCCTCCTCCAATAAGCCCACACCTACTCCAGCAAGGCCACACCTCCAACTAGTGCCACTCCCTACCCTATGGGCCAAGCATCCAAACACAAGAGTCTATGGGGCCATACCTGTTCAAATCACCACAGAGAGCTGGGCTCAATGGTGCATGCCTGTAATGCCAGCATGCAGGGAAGTAAAGGGCCGACAATCTCTGTGAGTTCAAGGCCAGCCTTGTCTACACAGCGAGTTCAAGACAGCCAAGGCTACACAGAGAAACCCTGTCTTGAAAAAAAAAAAAAAAAAAAACAAGCAAACAATGACAACAAAAACACCACAGAGAGCTATACTGATATGGCCACAAAGATTAAAGGAAGAATTTTTCCTTTGCCCTCCATAGTCATCTGTAGAACTGGTGGCATCTCTCTCTGTGTCCTATAATTGTGGAATCACCTGCTCTCTTGTTCAGGGGGGGCTATGGAGACCTTATTTGGTAAACTCTAACTACTGGCCAGAACCACATTCCATATGGCTTGGATCCTGGAAACCTGACCGTGGTGGTGAAAGAATAAAGAAAGGACAGACACATAGACACGTGTACAGACAAGCTGGCATCAGGTGGGCTGTGCGTGCTCTGATGGAGCAACACCAACCACCTAGTGGTCCAGGAGGCAGGCTCACTCATTATGAGCACAGCACAGAAAGAGAAATTGGCTAGTCCGGTCAAAGTCTCTGTAGGGGAGCAATTTCCAGCTGTAAACATCTGGAAGGAGGTAGCTGCAGTTGCTGGTTTTTGCACACAGTAGTCAACCATTCATAAACACTCATATTTCGGACTCTCAGCATTCGTACCGGACCAAAGGATGCCTTTGCTACCCCCTCTGAGCCTCACTTGACATGTCCACATGAAGAACCAGCCTGCCTCCTGATTGATGAAATATCAGAATGGCCACGGAGCTGTAATACATAAAAGCAGGTTTATTGGAAGCAGCACCAGCGGGGGAGGGGAAGGGAGAGCATGCGCTGGGGGTGGGGGGGAAGAGAAGGAGAGAGAGCAGGGAGGTGGGAAAAGGAGAAAGGGACAGTGGAACCAAAATGCCCGGGTCATATAGCGAAGGGTCTCTGTGAGAGGAGAAGCCCCGCCCCCAGGTAGAGGGCAGGGCCTACCAGCCACGCCCTGCAGCCGGACTTAACTTCCCAGCCTTTTGTTGATAATAAATGGATAACAGGCGAGGCAATCTGGTCTTTGACTGCTGCCAGCTGACACTGGGGCATTGATTTGGGATGGGTGGGTGGGTGCAAAAAGCTAAAATTGTAGGCCACAGCTAGAAAAGCAGGCTGTTGTATTTGCTGTCCAGGGTTTGTGAATCCATCTGCATCTAGGAAACTGCAGGTCCAGCTGATTCAGTCTGTGCACTGGGTTTCTGCATGCAGGTCCTGGCAGGATTCTGGAACGTATATGTTAGGGGCAGAGGACAAAGTTAAAGAGTTTAGGGAGAGAAAAATTTTTTCTTAGGTGTACATTTGAAACGTTCAGGCCCATGGTCTTTGTAGTTGGGGGAGTGGAGTCCCCAAACCAGGGAACAGGGGAGGAATTCTACCCTCTGAAACAGGAAATAGATGGAAATTTTAGGTTGTTGATTGACAATGGTACTTAGACGAAGTGTGGCCTGTGAATTCGAGTGGATCTCCTGAAGCTTATAAGAATCTTAAAGTTTACAAAAAGAGATGACTTGGCTTGAGAGACAATTTAAAATATGATTAATGTTAAAGCTCTGAACAGTCTAAATACAGCAGTAGCATAGTGTAGGGAAGAGGTTTTTGTTTGTTTGGTTGGTTTTTGTTTTTTTCGTGACAGGGTTTCTCTGTGTAACAGAGCCCTGGCTGTCCTGGGCCCTCTTTATAGACAAGGCTGGACTCGAACTCACAGAGACCGGCCTGCCTTTGCCTCCCAAGTGCTGGGACTAAAGGCGTGAGCCACCACCACCCAGCCAAGGGAAGAGGTTTTTTTGAATATATATATATATCGTAAATCATTTTCTTCTTACCAACCTAAAAATACCTTCTCAGGCCCTCAAACACTTGTTAGATCCTCAGACCTTACATAAACCTTACACTTTTCTGAGACGGCAGCTGAAGCCTTGGTTTTTGTTGTTAAACTGATCTTCAAACCCGTCAGAGACCCGTGAAGGATAAATTACCGCAGGGAGCATAGTCCAAGTGCCTATGTATTGACTGACATGACAGGGCTTACCCACTATCCCGACAGCCTTCCCAGCAGGCTCCTGTGGAGTCAGTGGCTTCATTTTGGGCACATGTCCTAGGGCAGCATTGCAGCAGCAGCCCTGGCCCAGCACATCCTAGAGAAATTTGGGAGAATGGCTGACTATTTTGTCTAGGCAAAATGGGGCAGTCGGCTCCCTGGGTGTCCTGTTTGTCCACAGTTCGGGCAGGGTCTTAGCAGCAGGCTAGTTGGGGCAGATTTGCCCAGTATCACAATCCAGGCAGTGTCACTTGTCATTGTGTCTAAGTCTTGGAGGCCTTGGGGTCACCACTAGAAGCTGGGGTCTCTGTCATACTAAGCTTTTTATTATTAAGCATTTAAGTGTACATATTCTACAGATTCTCTGACAGTTTGAGGACCATCTTCTATAAAGTATAGCTGAGCTAAACAAATTGTTGGTTTTTTAGTTATCTATCCTAGGCTTAACCCTGAAAACGTAAAACAAGAAACTGTGTAAAGCTCAGCCCTGTAATTAACTGCATTATTACAGACTGAACAGCAGAAGTTTAAAAGACAGAAGCTGCGTTTGGAGTTCAGCAAGGATTTGAACGGGGCTGGCAGCCCTCAGTAAAGATGGTGCCTATCACGTGATTCTCTTAGTGCAGATGGCAATGAAGCCCGTAACTCCATCCGCTGTTCCAAAAATCAATCCGGCTATCAGCCGCGTGTTGTAAGGAGCCAACAGCGGACAATTTTAAAAGTGCTGCCAGGCCGCCATCATCAGCACCCACCGAGACCAAGAGTGGGTGTCGGGCAGAGTGGAGAGGGGGTGGGACCTGGAGCAGCCCCAGGAGGTGGGGGAGGGGTAAGAGAGTGCTTTTTTAAAAACCTGGACAGATGCAGTTTTTTGTTTTTTGTTTTTTTTTTTAATTCACACAGACACCCAGTGCCAACCCTGTCTCCCAGCCTTTGCCAAATCTCAAGAATAAGGAAGTGGCGTCCCAATTCGATATTCTGGGATTGGTCGGTTTGGTGAGGTTAATCCTCTTGGCAGCAGCTGGAGGACAGTAATTTACTAAGTGCAAAGTTGCATCAGGCGCAGAGGAAGGTGGGAGAGAAACCGTCTTGAGGCTGGTACTCAACTTCCCCCGTCAGGGGCACCAGATGATTGATTAAATATCAGAATGAGCTAAATGGCGACGAAGCTATGATATATAAAGGCAGGTTTCTTGAAAGTAGCACGGGAGAGGGAGGGTAAGGAAGAGTGCACTCTGGGGGTGGGGGAAGGGAAGGGAGAGAGCAGAAAGGTGGGAAAAGGGGCCACGAAACCAACATGTCTGGATTGTACAGTGAAGGGTCTCTGGGAGAGGGGAAGCCCCGCCCCTAGGCAGAGGGCAGGGCCTGCCAGCCACGCCCTGTGGCAGGACCTAACAGCGCCATCTTAGGCTAAAGCCATCTGATGGTAAAGACAAACTAGCTTCATTCCTGTTCATGATTAAGCCTCTGTTTCTCAAGGATTGGGCTGTGTCCCACCTGTGACCTTAGCCGCAAATGGTTCTGTCCTGCCTGTTCCAAGAATGGCAGCCATGTCTTTGTCTCAAAAAGTTATTTAAAGCCATCCTTGCAACCCTACCGTTGTTTCAAAAGGTCATATGACCATCTGTGTGACTACCTTGCTATGTCTACCTCGCCATCACGCCTTTGTTTCAAGAGCTCATTAGGACTAACTTGTTTGCCCTGCTCCTATGTCCCAATCTATTTTGCCCACCGAGTCCCCCTACCCCTGAGCTATAAAAGCCTCGTCTTCCTCACCTCCAAGCTGACCTCTTGAACCCTATCTTAGCTAGAGGCAGCCCGTGTACACAAACAAAAAAGATTGCTTTAATTAGTTTGGCCGTGGTGATTTGGGTCGGTGGTCCCTTCTCCTCCCATCTTTGAGATTAACACGCGCCAATGTAACACACGGAGGATGGACACAAAGAGAGATTTTCTTCAATGCTTCCAAGCAACGCCACAGTCAAGCAAGACTATGGCTAATCCTCACACAGATGGCACAACTGGTAAAAAGGAAAGCCAGAGGACAGATAAGAGATAGACGGTGACTATAATACCGGTGGTGAGCCTCCCAGATGGCCAGCTTCTCCCTTGCCCTCCTGACAAAAGCCAGCAGCTTAAAACAAAGGCTTTGCAGGCTTTTTCTTCTGCTGGTCGGCCCCCGTGCTGAGAGACTGGCTCAAGAAGTTCAAACTAGGGGACTGGAGAAATGGCTCAGCGGTTAAGAGCACCGACTGCTCTTCCAAAGGACCCGGGTTCAATTCCTAGCACCCACATGGCAGCTCACAACTGTCTGTAACTCCAAGATCTGGCACCCTCACACAGACATACATGCAGGCAAAATATTGATGCACATAAAACCAGATCAGGACATGTCACCCAGCAGTTCCCGGCTGATCAACCATCCCAGCTTTCTTCAAACTGACCAACCCTAGATTACGAGAGGAAAACTCTCTAGAGACTTTAAAACCCCAGTCCTCAGCCGGGCGCCATGGCGCATTGCCTTGTAATCCTGGCACTCAGATCTCTGTAGGCACGAAGGCAGCCTGGTCCACAAAGTGAGTCCAGGAAAGCCAAGGCAACACAGAGAAACCCTCTGTCAAGAAAAACAAAATCAAACAAACAAACAAACAGAAAACCCAACCCAGCCCTCAAAAGAAAAGACTGGACCTTCAGCTTTCTGAGTCCCCTCCTGCATCTGCTCTGCAAAGGGTCTTTTTCTCTGTCTGACTGACGCATGCATGCGTCTCCTCCTTTCTTCAACTGCTGGTTCTGTCTGCTGCGCTCAACATGTCTCCGCAGCTACCTGTCAGGCTTGAGGCTTTTCCCTTCCTTTTAATTCTTTAACTGGCAGGGGAAATAAACCCAATCAAGACCGCTGGACTGTAGCACAATCACATGAGGTTGTCAACTGGGACCTCCACCAATGGGGTATAAAACATAGTGACCACCTATGTCATGGATTAAAGGCGTGCTGGCCCTGTGTGCCTGCCAGGCTGGGTTCGGTCTTGGCGCACCCTTCTTGCTAAAAGAATTGCCTTAACTTGCTTACGTTTGCTTTGTTTGTGTTTGCTCCAGCACCTCTACCGGCTGAGCCACCTCCCCAGCCCCAGGATCTCTCACTGAATCTGGACTTCACTGACTAACTGGCTAGCCATAAGCTCCAGGGACCCGCTGTTTCCACCTCAGGAGCGCTGAGAGTACAGATACAAGCCTCTGTGCCCAGCCTTCTATGTGGGTGCTGGGATCCGAACTCAGGTCCTCATGCTGGGGGGAGGGGTGTGGAGAGTGGGGGGAGGGGCAAGTCCTTTACCAACCAAAGCGCCTGTCTACTAGCCCCACACCCTTAATTTTGACAACTTAGAAAGGAAACAATTCCTTAAAAAAATGCAAAATTTCCACAGTGTAAACCAGGCTGTCCAGCAGAAATGGATATACTCTAAGGAGATCCTGTTCTCCTCTGGCTATCAGACTGTTGAAAAATTAGACCCCTAAGAAATTAGGTTTTCCCCAGGAGTCTCTTCCTGGGAGAGGAAATGGCTGAAGCTCTGAGGGCAACCAGCCAGAAACTCGTCTACTGGAGAAAGATTTACAACTAGTAAGAGGGCTATACGGGAAAGATTTGGCCAGAGAGGCTGGTGCTGAGACAGCAGTGGGCAGAGGCCACACCTTGCACATATATCTTGCTTTCTGCTTGAACTCTTCCCTCAAGTCAGAACCAAAGATCCAAAATTGGACCTGTAGGAGTCACTAGAGCCTTTGTTTTTCTTTCCAGTGTAGCCACATTGAATAAATTCCCTTTTTGGGTTGCTTTGTTGTTTTGTTGTTTACTATTAATATGGTTCCTTTAATTCACGTATTGAGGACATTTGTCCAAACCTAGTTTGTTGGGGGCACTAGCTGTGCCCCTCCAAGTTTGGTAGCAACTTATCTAACTGTAAACATCTAAAGAGCACCACTGGGGCGAAATCTAATTCTTCACCTTAAAACTCCCAGAAATCTCCAAGCTCCCAGGTTTAAATGGAAAACACTATTGATTTTTAAAATAATTCATCATTTCTCTTCTAGAAATCGAAGTTTTGTTTGAGGTGGCTAAAATGACCTTGGTATAAAACTCGGGAAAATGGGGGCTGGAGAGATGGCTCAGAGGTTAAAAGCACTGGTTGCTGTTCCAAAGGTCTTGAGTTCAAGTGCCAGCAACCACATGGTGGTTCACAACCATCTATAATGAGATCTGGTGCCCTCTTCCAGTGTACAAGTGTACATGCAGGCAGAAGATTGTATACTTAATAAATAAATAAATCTTTTTTTAAAAGCCAGTTTAAAAAATTCAAAAATCTAGTATCTCTCATTAATATGTGTACAAAAGTCTTTAGCTAGCTACTAGCAAGCAGTATTCAAGAACACATGAAAACAATTCTACATCTGATCGGGGGGGATTGACTTCCAGTGAGACATTCTGAAAGCCATCAGTGTGACCACCACCCTGTTATAAATAAGTTCCGGGTCAGAAAGATAGAGGCTAGCACTCTAACAGAAGTGCTGGACAAGTGCTGGACAAGGCAAAGCTTTATTCAAGAGAGTATGCTTGGAAGAGGCACAGGAAGTGCACTTGGCTTTTATTTTCACTAAAGTGGCAATTGTGTCTTTTTCACATTGGCTGGGGTCCAACGTAACATCTCCAGTGGTAGCCGGGCGTGGTGGCACACACCTTTAATCCCAGCACTCGGGAGGCAGAGGCAGGCGGATCACTGTGAGTTCGAGGCCAGCCTGGTCTACAAAGCGAGTCCAGGAAAGCCAAGGCTACACAGAGAGACCCTGTCTCAAAAAACCAAATAAATAAATAAATGAATAAATAAAATAATTGGTTGTGGCGGCATATGCCTTTAATCCCAGTGCTCAAGAGGCTAGTCTGGTCTACAGAGTAAGTTCCAGAACAACCAGAGCTGCATAGTGAGACGCTGTCTCCCCAAAACAAAACAAACAAGCCTATGTGACTTCTTTATTATAAACACACGTTTTAGTATTTGGTTAAAAAAAAAGGGGGGGGGGGGCTGGAGAGATGGCTCAGCGGTTAAGAGCACTGACTGCTCTTCCAGAGGTCATGAGTTCAATTCCCAGCAACCACATGATAGCTCACAACCATCTATAATGTGATCTGGTGTGCACTATATACATAATAAATAAATAAAATAAGTCTTTAAAAAAAAAAAAAAGACTCCTATTTAGTGTTTCTCACAATATTATCCAGTGGAAGAAGAAAACTTACATCACCGACTGAGGTAAAAATTTTTTTCCATAAAATTCAATACCCACTCATGACAAAAAAGATTTGCCAACTTAATAAAATGCATTTACAAAGCACTCCTACCCAAGACAACACTTCATCAAAAGGGAGATGCTTTCTCTCCAAGACAAAGCAAAGGACACGTGTTACATTTGTTTCTTTCTTTTTTCTTTTTGGTTTTTCCAGACAGGGTTTCTTTGTGTAGCCTTGGCTGTCCTAGACTCACTTTGTAGACCAGGCTGGCCTCAAACTCACAGCATCAGCCTGTCTCTGTCTCCTGAGTGCTGGGATTAAAGGCGTGCGCCACCATGCCCGGCACTTTCTTTCTTTCTTTTTCATTCTTTTTGGGGTTTTTGTTTGTTTGTTTGTTTACTTTTATTGAATGTCTATGATTTACACGTCATGCACCAAAATCCCTGTCCTCCCCCCAGTAAAATAAAACAAACAGACAAACAAAAAATCTTGTCACAGAAGCTGTAGTGTATCACGCACTATAGCCTTTTGTCCATATATGTTTACTTTCAAATGTTCATTGCTATGAGTCATGGGTCTGGTTTGAGGCCTACACTGTTGTTACTGGATCCTCACTGGGACTGCTGTGGGATATCCTGTTGTTGTCGTGTGTCAAGGAGATTGTTTGTTTGTTTGTTTGTTTTTGTTTTGTTTGTTTTGTTTTTTGAGACAAGGTTTCTCTGTGTAGCCTTGGCTGTCCTGGATTCCCTTTGTAGACCAGGCTGGCCTCGAACTCATAGCAATCCTTCTACCTCTGCCTCCCAAGTGCTGGGATTAAAGGCATGTGCCACCATGCCTGGCCCATCAAGGAGATTCTTAATCTTTGAATCTGTAGGTCCAGCCCCTTCATGTGTTACAGCAGGTCATATATGGGGTAGATGTTGGGGTGAGGTCCACTCAGAGCCCTGGATCAAGGCCTGCTCCCTTGTCATCAGGGCAGGGACAGCTCTCCTGTTCCTTTGTCATTGTGGCAGGGCTAGCTGTTATCATGACAGGGTCAGCTCTCCTAATCCCATGTCCTCAGGACAGGGCCAGCTCACCTGCTCCCAAGTCATCAGGGCAGAGCCTGCTCTCCTGCTCCTGTGTCTTCAAGGCAGGGCCAGCTCTCAGGCTCCCATGTCACCAAGGCTGGCTCACCTGCTTCTGTGTCCTCAGGGCCAACTCTCCTGTTCTTGTGTCCTCAGGGTCAGCTCTCCTGCTTCCATGTCCTCAGGGACAGCTCTCCTGCTCCCGTTCAGTTCGTCACATTATTGCTGGCCATCAAGGCCTGGATGGTCTCCTACTCCTGTGGGTACTGGATTTTGTGGGCCATCAAACAGGTGGCAAGTGGAGGCCCCTCAAAGTCTTTGTTGAATAGCTCACAGAAACCACTGATGCTGACCCAGCTCAGCTTCTTGTCCCAGGGATCTTGTGGCTCTGTTGATTCGCACCTCCCCAGTCTCTGGTTCCATTGCGCGCTCCACCAACCATGGTTTGCTGCCTCGGTGCTGCCCCTAGTATCCACCTCTGCATGATTCAGCCCTGGGCACTGAGCACGGCCCCGGCCCATGAGAGGAAGTCCGTGAGGCCTGTGGTGTGGGCTGTACAGTCCTCGCTCAGGCTGGACTGGAACAGCACCCCCTCTTCAAATGCCATCTCCTTGGCCCACACTGCACTAGGCCGCAAGCAAAAAAGCAGCGGAGGCAGTGGCAGTGGCAGCCCAGAGTTCCTGGGAGCTCACTGGAGTGTGGTCCCATGGTCCTGCAGTGGGAGGGTATGGACGATGCACATGACGGGATTTCCTTCTTTCTGAGAGACACCAGCACTGTGTTTTGGAGCCTCAGTATGGTCCTTTGGTGGCTGTGCAGTCACTGCTGTTCTGAGGATCAGACCCAGTGTGATCTCGGCTTGGGTATTTCTAATACATTGCACTAAGTGTTTCCTCCCAATCAGTTCACTCTCGGGGGTGAACATTTCTGTGCAGGCCTGGAACACAATCATCTTCCTCAGAATGCATTGAGGACCTCATCTTTGAACACTGCGGACCCATGCCTGCCACTTTCTTTTAAAAGAAAAAATAAGATAAAAAAAAAGATTTATTTATTTATTATTTCTACAGTATTCTTCTGGCATGTACACCTGCACACCAGAAGAGGGCACAAGATCTCATTATAGATGGTTGTGAGCCACCATGTGGTTTCTGGGAATTGAACTCAGGACCTTTGAAAGAATAGATAGCACTCTTAACCTCTGAGCCATCTAGACATCCTGACCTTCACAATTAGACAAGAAAAGGAAAAAGAAGACATGTAGACAGAAAAGGAAAAGAAACGAGCCCCTATGAGTAAAACACAATAAACCCAATTTAGACTCAGTTTCTCCACTGTACACTCAGGACACAGGCGTTCTGAACTCCCAAGGCTTTCTTCCCACTAGCACACATGCCATCGGCTCAGCAGACACTGGCTGGGTGTCCTCTAATCCATAATGAGTCTGATGCTATCTGCCTGGAGATAGCATCAGATGCCACAGGCTGAAGCCTCAGTCCCCAAAGATGCCTTCCCACACACACATACTTCAGATGCCAGTCACTAACCTGGGGTTGACTTATCTCTGCCTGTGCTCATTGCCCGTGAGTGAGCTTATGAGGACCTGCACTTTGGGGTCAATTTGTTTGCTTGAACAACTCATCAAACTCAGAGAAATGCCTATTTTCACTTATTACTTTTGTTTGTTTCTTTTTGTAATTGTTTGTTAGGCTTGGTTCGGAGTGATTTGACACAGGATCTCAAATAGCCCAAACCACCCTCAAAGTCCCTACATAATTGAGGAGGCCTCCTGTCCTCGTCTCCTGCATGCTGGGATCACAGGTGTGTGTGCCTCCACTCTGGCTCACTCGTTGGTCCCTTATAAAGGGTAGAACAGTGAGCACAAGTAAAGCTGTGTTGGGGGAGAAAGGAGGAGCTGCCATGTTTCCCTCCACACCAACTTCCAGATCCTACCACAGTCTGGAAGCTCTCTCTGAACCTTGCCCTTCTAGACTTCTCCGGACGGTAGCGCTGACAGGCTGGGTGGGGAAAGCCAGCGAGGCCTGTCGGTCCAGATTCTTCTTGCCTTCTTTGTGCAACATTTTTTCCCCTCCCAAGCAAGGACTAGGACTCCTTCTGAAATGGAGGCCTTACACAACAGCCAGAAGTTCTCTGTGTCTGTGGAGGGAAGGAGCTCAAGGACTTAGGCTTCTGCTCCCTAAATCACCTCAGCGCCATCTAGTCACTTAGGTAATAAGAACAGGTATGGAAGCCTGGAGCCTGATGGGTGGATGAAAGCAAAGTGCCCATCATAGCGTCACACCCTAGTAGTCAGTGACATGATTGTATGCATACAAATGCAAGGGTATATAAAAACAAAACAAAACAAAAGCAACAACTCCAAGGATTAATTGAAGGTCATCCCTTATAACAGGCTATTGTAAAGTAGAGCTGGTGACCCAGTCCTGTATCTAGGGAGGGTTGAGGCAAAAGGATCGAAAGTTCAAGGCTAGTCTACCCAGCGTAATAAGACCCTGAAATCTTGTCCCCCCCCAAATGTCATCACAAATACTGAGAGCAGCCAGTGACAGGCGACTTGCCCAACATGTATGAGGTCCTGGGCTTAATCGCCAGCACTGAAAAAAAAAATGGACTTCTGCCAGGCACAGTGGGGCACGCCTTAAATCCCAGCAAGTAGATCTCTGTGAGTTCCGGGCCAGTCAGGGCTACGTGGTGAGAACCTATCTCAAAAAGAAAATAAGATTGTATTCCTATATGCTAGCAATAAGCACAAGGACACTGTAAAGTTTTCTAAAGATTATTTATTTTTAATGTGTGTGTATGAGTGGTTTTGCTGGATGGTGTCCTTGGAGGCTAGCAGAGCGCATTGGGTCCCCTGGAATTATAAAGCAGCAAATACAGTAAGTGTTCTTAACACTGAGCCAGCTCTCCAGCTCCACGACACTGAAATTTAAAGACTAATACCGTTTAAAATTACTTCAAATGAAATACTTAAGTATAAACCATCTTCAAGAATTTGTAAAAAAAAAAAAAAAAAAAAAAAAAAGAATTTGTGTGTGCGTTTGTGTGTGTGTAAGTATGTGCATATGTCTGATTTGCATGTCCATATGAGTACAAATGTGTATGAAAGTGCATGTTTGCACATGTGTGTCTGTGTGTATGTGTGCATGTATGTATGTGTGTGTAGGCATGTGTGTGAGTGTGTGTCTGTGTGTGTGTGAGTGTGCATAGGTTTGTCTGCATGTGTGAGTGTGTGTATGTGCGTGTGACTGTCTGTGTGTGTATGCCTGAGGTGGGTGCCTCAGCAAAGCTCAGAGAACACCCTAAGGAGTCAGCTCTTTCCTTGTGTGTTCAGGGGCTAGGACCCAAGTCTTTAGGCTTTGCCCACTGAGCCATCTCACCGCCCTAGCCTCAGTCTCCCCATGTAGCCAACGACAAACAAGAACTCCTGATACTCTTGTTTTCATTTCCTAAGCACGGGAGTGACAAGTGTGTGCTGCCTTGCCCAGCTTATACACACCCAAATTTTAAATGTTGAAAACCACGAAGAGCTAAAGGCAGGAAGACTGAATGTTTTGACAATACATCAACCTGGACGAATATGGAGAAAATCACGCAGTGTAAAAAAGCCCATGCTCCCAAAAATCACATATGGGATCCATGTCTGTTCATATCATTGGTGAAATGATGAAATTACAGACCTGGAGATTAGTCCTAGAGGCTAGAACAGGGCAGGATGGTGTGGAACAGAAGGGGCTGGTGGTGATGAGACCATCCCAGGCCTTGATGGCACGAAAGTCAGTGTGAGGAAGTGCAGTTTTGCAGCACTTCAGCAACAGGAGGAACTGGGTGCCAGATACAAGGGGCCTCTCTGTTGCTTCCCACAACTGCACGTGAATCCCAAAGTGAGTTCCGGGACAGCCAGGGCTACACAGTGAGAACCTATCTCAAAAAGAAAATAAGATGTATTCCTATATGCTACATCCACCATTATCCCAAAGTAAAAAGTTAAATTTAAAATCTTTCAAGAGCACAACAGGCAGCGATGTATAATTTTGGTCCTGCAGAGCAAATCTGAATCATGCAGCCTGTGCCTTCGCTGGGAGTCTGTCTAGCAATAAATCAGCATCTGTATTTTTCCCCCCTTTTAATTACAAAGGGCAGGGCCACCCTCAGAGAGGAAGGCATTCAGAAGCAGAGCACAGTGCTGTGTTTTCAAAGCTTTTAAGCTTGGAAACCATACTGGGGAAGAAGCTCTGGGTTGTAGTCTTTTGTGCTCAGTCTCGCTTGCTTAGCTTGTAAGCCACCACAGCATCCTCTGGGCTCCTCACAGAGGCCTCTGTAGCCCAAAGCTCACAGCCTGGCTGAGCTTGCCTCCCTTTCCCAGCCCCCTCTAGGGGCCTGATGAACTCTCCTACAGAGGCCCCTTGTCCTCCACAAGGGGCTACTGACAGGGCCACCTGCTGCCACTGCCCCTCCTCATGACAACGGGGAAGGGGGTGGGGGCGGTCTGCAGGAGGAAGTCGGTCTTCTTCTGCCCTCCATCTTTGATACACTCTCTCTGGTTGTCATTGCCAAAGCAGTGACTTGCAATGGGGTTCTGAGTGTTGCCACACCTGGGGCGGGGGCTGGCCCTCAGCCGGCAGGAACCTGTTGGGGAAGCTTGGTGTTCTTCTGCATAAAAGGCTGAGTGCAGAGGGAACCATCAACCTGTCTTTCCTGCTTGGCCTCTGCACTGACAGCTCCGCCTAGAGCTGGGTGGGTGGGGTGTGTACGGAGGGGCCCAGCAGCAGGGTGGGCGTAGTTTGCAACCTTGGAGCCAAGGATCTGCTCTTCCATGTGTGGTCACAACCAGCGAGGGTGGAAACAGTGGTTTAGACAGAGCCGGTGGTTAGCGTTGCCTCATGACGGGGCACTCTGCAGTTCTGCACTTGAGGAACATTCTTGTCCTTCCTGCTTGCTTCTCTTCCTCCATCTCTTCCTTCCTCCTTTTTGCATTGACCAGCACCTCAGCATCTCTTTGATCAGTCCCTAAGATCCTCAACCTCTTGGGTGACGGGCGTGGTCTCCCCTGTCTTCGTTGGGGTCCGCTGTACCATAATCTCCTCCCTAAATTACGGAGGTGATCACAGCCCTTCCAAAACCGCCTGGGGACTCTCTCCACAGATGTGCACACACGGACCAGGGGTGGTGGCAAAGACCTGTAATCCCAGAACTTGAGGTGATAAAAGGATTGCTAAAGGACAGAGGTTAGTCTGGGCTATATAGTGACATCCTGTCTCAAAGGAGCTAGCACAAAGGCTCGATGCTTAAGACCACAGTTCCATCTCTAGCACAGATGTCAGTTTGCGGCTGCCTATAGCTCTAGCTTTGGGGACTCTGACACCCTCTTCTGGTCTCTGAGGACACATACAGGGAAGTCGACACACACACACACACACAAATAAAAGTCAAATTTAAAAATTACAGGACCCATGACCCCTCCCTGCCCCCTACCTCCACCCCTCCATGCCCCCCCCCCCAGGCTCCAGCACTACAGAACCCACGGAGGACGTTGCTTACAACATGGCATGGATAAAAGTGCTCTGGCAGGCCACGCTAAGTCCTAGGGAACCCTGGGTGATATATTTTTTAGGTGCTGAGGTGAAGCCCAGGACCTGACACATACTAAGCACATGCTCTATCACTGAGCGCACCCCAACCCTCCGCCCCTGTTTTTTCTAACCACATCTGTATGCAGAGGGCGTGCCTTGTCTGCTCCACACAAGGTCACAGTCTCCCTTCCTGGAAGCCGGAGCCCTTTGGTGCTATGGACCCACTGAGAGACATGTAGCACATCCCCCAAGGCAAGCCAGTTCCCTCCTTAAACCTTTGCTCCATCTCTTTCCTCAGGCTCTCTGCTCACAGTCCCAGGATTGCTACTGAGAACCTTGGAAGGCAAGAGTGTGCACCAGCAACCTTGACCCCGGCAGGGCGGCTGGAACAACACTGGCTACTTAAATATGAAATCCAGGACAGAAGGGGGCACTGCGGGAGGCAGAGGCAGGCAGATCTCTGTGAGTTCGAGGCCAGTCTGGTCTACAAAAAACGAGTCCAAGGACAGCCAAGGCTACACAGAGAAGCCTTGTGTTGAAAAAAAAAATTTTTTTTAGGACACTTGCTGCTGACACAATATTGTTTTGTTTCTGTGTCTGTGCTGGGTGGATGGAGCAGAGGTCAGAAGAGGAAGTTGTTCCCTGCAGCTGGAGTTCCAGTCAGTTGTGAGCTATCGGATGTGGGTTCTGGGAACTGAACTGGGTCCTCTGGAAAAGCAGCAAGACCTCTTAACTGTTGAGCCATCTCTCAGCCCCTTAGCAAACGCACAGTTCAGCCAGTGCTGCCCTCCCCGCTAGGGAGTTCCAAGACTGGAGGCTGCGACATCAGTGTCCCCACATAGACTGTCTTTTTCTATGTATACGTTACTGCAGAAAATTAATGTATAATTTAGGAGCAGGAGATTAGCAATAATGACCGAAAATTGGAAATTATAAAAATATGTTGCAATAAGTTATTAAATGTATGAATGAGAGCTGGGAAAGATGGCACAGGCCATTAATCCCAGCACTCGGAGGCAGGCAGAGGCAGGAGGATTGCTGTGAGTTTGAGACCAGTCTGGTCTACAAAGTGAGTCCAGGTCAGACAGGGTGACACAGAGAAACCCTATCTCATTAAAAAAAAAAAAAAAAAAAAAAGGAAGAAAGAAAAGAGAAAAAGAAAAAGAGAAAAAAATAAAAGAAAAAAGGAACAATTTCTTTCTGAAAATATCCATCTAATATCCTTAGACCTCAGTTGACTATTGGTATGAAGAAACCTTAGAAGGGCTGGAGAGATGGCTCAGAGGTTAAGAGCACTGGCTGCTCTTCCACAGGTCCTGAGTTCAATTCCCAGCAACCACGGGGTGGCTCACAACCATCTATAATGAGATCTAGTGCCCTCTACTGGTCTGTAGGTGTACATGCAGGCATAGCACTGTGTACATAAATAAATAAATCTTTTAAAAAAGAAACCTTAGAAAAGCAGAGGACTCAAGCTGGAGAGATGGTTCAGTGGTTAAGAACACTGGCTGTCCTTCCAGAGAACCTGGGTGCAGTTCCCAGCACCCGCATGGCAGCTCACAACTGTCTGTAACTCCAGTTCTAGGGGATCTGACACTCTCACACAGACACGCATGCAGATAAAACACCAAAGCATGTGAAATAAAAATAAGTAAATCTTTCTTAAAAGAGAGAAAAGCAGAGGACTACCCTACTGCCCTGTGCAAACTGCAGCAATAGTACCAGAACATGCGCTTCCCCAGCCCAGGATCACAGCTGCACTCTGTCCTCGTGTGTCTAAATACTGCCTTGAGCTCTTCCTGTCTCCTCTTATCCTGACACCTGGACACGGAGGCCACCTGTCTCCACCTGACACACCTGGCCATTTATCCCCATATGACACAACATGGCTCCACGTTACGATGGACACCAAGTCCCTCTCGGGGCTAACAACACTCCTGGGCTCAAACAGTATCTGCCAGGCGTCCTCACCTGATGCTGAGTCAGCATCACATCCACACCTATCACCCAGAGACCCTCTGGCACTTGGGTCTTGCTGGATGGATTATGACTATGGGAGGTTGCAAAGCACAGGTTTCCCAGGCCCCTACTCCCACAATCCCACAGCTGGCACTCTCCCTGCCCTGCTTGTGGGCTTATAGGTTCCATTTGGAGCCACGGTCTGTCGGTATCATGGCTCCGCATACAGCAGGAGGCTCTTATGTCCTTTGCATGAGCCCTTGTTTTGGGCTTGAGCATTTCCTTGCCTCCTGGTGTGATGTGGGTGGGGGTGGGGGCTCTCGGCTCAGCCTGTGCTTTTCAGCTCTCTGGCTCTAAACTAGGGAAAATACTTTTCTATTCTCTCTATGTATTATTTTACAATGCTACATACAAATAAAATGCACTTAATAATACATAATTACATATTAAATATCTAGTGGTATTAGCATGTTAATATACTATATAAACGACCATATAATTATTATTTGCAATCCTATGGAACTAGTACGTATTAATGAGATCACCGTTGCAGTGCCTGCTCCCTCACAGGAGTCCTCCTTACAAGCTGTTCACACTCACACCTGCTTCGTACACAAGAAGGCTGAATATCTCCTCTGCCCCACCCCCCTCTTGAGCCAGAGTCTCCCTTGGTAGCCCAGGCTGGCCTGAAACTCACCATCCTCCTGCCTCAGCTTCCCAAGTGAAGGGATTACAGACGTGCAGCACCCCACTGCCCTTTTATCTGTTCTAAACACCCTGTCTGACGTCTTTTACTTTTACATCTTTCTCCCAGTGGTCTGAGCTAACATCTTTGCCATATGTCAAGTCTCCAGATAAACTTGGGCCCATTTCCAAACTGTACTTCCATGAGAGTGTGCCCTCAGATGGCCATCAATGGTTCTGTGAGAAGGTAGAAGGGCTGGAGAGATGGCTCTGCGGCTCTTGCAAGGACCTGAGTTTGATTTCCAGCACCCACATTGTGGCTCCCAGCTCAGGGGATCGAATGCCCTCTTCTGGCCTCTGTGAGCACTGCACGAATGTGGTACACATAGGTGCAGGCAAAATGCCCACACACATAAAAAAAAAAAAAAAAAAAAAAAAAAGATGAAGTAATAGGGCATAACACACACCTTTAATCCCAGCACGCAGGAAGCAGAGGCAGGCAGATCTCTGTGGGTTCAAAGCCAGCCTGGTCTACATAGCCAGGGTTATGCAGTGAAACCCCTATATTAAAAGGAAGGAGGAGGAGGAGGAAAAGAAAGAGATGGAAGGGGGGAGGGGGAGCGGGCAGGGGCAGAGGGCTGGGAGGGAGGGAAGAAAGGAAGAAAGAAAAGAAAAAAGACAAAGCAAGGCTCGCAACGTCACACTGCTCAACCTCACCACCAAATGCGCTCTGCCAGCAACGTGTTCTTGAACTCATGTTGTGTGGGTTTTCCTGAGGAAACATCTAATCACAGATGACCCAGATGATAGACCAACAAATAAGTCCATCCAAGCCTACCTTTGTGGTCTAGTGAGGTTGTCGGGGTCATTTACAGGAGCATGGATTGGCAGGCGGGGGTGGGGGGGGTGACTTACAGGAGCATCAGTGACTCAGAGGCAGCTGCAGCAAGAAACACCCACCCCAGCATGGGGGCAGCGTAAAATCACACGCCTGTGGCTCTCTGTGTGACTTCTTTCAGGCAGCTCCAGGAAAAGTGTCTTTTCCCAGAGCAATGCTCTCTGCTCATGGGACCTGGAAAAAGGGGCTGTGTGGATCTTGAAAGTGATTTAAGCGTCGTAGGTCTCCTGAGCGTTCTCCATCTTGTATTTCTTACCTTCTTAAACCTCGTTAGTCTCTGTCTTCTGTGCAGGGTGAACAGCCACTTGATTCCTAGACACCAGACCCACAAAGTAAATGAACCTCAGTTGTTTCCAAGTTGTAAATGATTTACCTCAGTCATGTTGTTATAGCAACAAAAGATGGACTGAGACATCCCTGTCACTCCACAGAAGCAGAAAGTGAACTAAACAGACTTTTTAATTTTTTGTTTTGGTTTTTGTTTTTCGAGACACTGTTTCTCTCTGTAGCCTTGGCTGTCCTGGACTCACTTGTCAGATCAGGCTGGCCTCGAACTCAGAGATCAGCCTGCCTCTGTCTCTCAGAGTGCTGGGATCAGAAGCCTGCGCCACCATGCTTGGCATTTAAAACATTTTTTTGAAGAACCACATTGCATTTGTTTCCCATTGTAACAAATTAGTTAAAACAATCGACTTATAAGAGAAAGGGTTCGCCTCCTCAGTTCATGGAAATTCACGTGTGTTTGTCTGGAAAGAAAATGCAAGATAGAGGCCACCCCAAGAGGCTGAGGTCCCAGGGCCTGGCTAGCTCTCAAAGCTGAAATGACGGTGACGCTGCAGAGAATCCCTACAGTTGTCCCACTGTAAACTGTTCACCCTGCAATTCCCTGCAAGCATGGAGGTCCAAGATAGACAATCTTCTCTCCCTCGGGCTGGCCTCGAATTCATCTATTTCAGAAAGGCAAGAGACAGAGATTATGAATGATTATTTAGGGCCAAGCATGGTGGCACACGCCTGTAATCTCAGCACTCAAGGAGGCAGAGGCAAGCGGATCTCTGTGAGTTCGAGGCCAGCCTGGTCTACAAAGCGAGTCCAGGACAGCCAAGGCTACACAGAGAAACTCTGTCTCCAGGAAAAATAAAATAAAAGAACAGTTATTTTTGGCTCCTAGTTTTAAGGATTCCACAGGCTGTGGGTGCGGGCCTGAAGCAAGGCCACACCATGGAAGGAAGCTTGGTGAGGTAAAACTGTTCAGTGGCCCAGGGCAAAAGAGAGGGAAGATGGCTGCAGTGTGGCTCAGGAGGTAAGTAGAGTGTTTGCTGAGCATGTGTGAACCCAGGGTTCATCCCTAACCCTCACAACCAGTCACAATGGCATCCTTGTAAGATTGGAAACTCAAGGTCTGCTGTGGTACACAGTGACTTCAACCTTGCCTCAGAAAGAGTGTTGTGGGTGGAGGGGAGGAAGGGTCCGGACCACTGTCCCTTTGAAGGGCTCCCCTCTTGACTTAAGAGCCTCCCACTAGGTCCCCCAACGTAAAGATTTTCCTATCTCTCTCGATATCACCTCATAGGGAGGGACCAAGCCTTTTTTAGCACATGAGCCTTTGAGGGCATTCAGGATCCAAGCCAGAGTGCACATTAAAGATCATACTTAATAATCAAAGTCAATGTATGAAAAATACCATAATCTAAGCATACAATCAGGGCACACAGATGACCAGCAAAACAGGACACACACTTGTTCAAAGTTGGACATGTGTCATACACGTGGGCCAGTGACTTCCCAGGCACTTGGCAGCCTTCTGTGCGATAGGTATTCTCCGCTGACGAAATGAGCCAATTTAAACCAAATTAAAGTATAAAGGCAGGTTTATTGAGGGCAGCTCTCAGGCGGCTTCGCCTGGTCCCAAGGAACCACGCCAGGAAAGTTGTCGTGCAGAGGGAGACAGAAAAGCAGTGTGTGTGTGTTGGGAGGGGTGGTGGGGAGGAGACAGAGAAAGAAAGTGCCTGCATGCAGAGAGAGAGAGCCAAAATATCTGGATTATATAGCGAAGAGCCTCTGTGGGAAAGGAAAGACCAGCCCCCCAGGCCGGAATGTTCAGGTCAGAATTGAAGGATGCTGGGAGAACCTGGAGGCCCCTTGGCTGCTTGTCCTGGGTCTGAATCTCAACCATGTGGTTTGTGGCCACCGTGTTGGATCTAGGCTAAGCCTTCTGTCACTCTGGCCCAGCATTTGAGCTCCCTCACCTTGAGGCCCGTAGAGGGTGGCCATGTATCTACAGGGACCTTGTGCTTCCTGTTGAAGGCCAGCACCTCCCTCCCCAGAGAGAGAGGTCTTGTTCTGCAGAAGAAAGGCATCATGGTGAGGTGCTAGCAGTAGCTGGCGCCCTAGGAGGAAAGCACAGGAAGTTTCCATAGCTTTGGCAATTTGATCTAGGAAAATTGGTTTCTCCCATTTGGCTGGCAGAAATCTGTTTATTCTCCAGACAATAAAATGCCTTTTTTCTTTTCGGTACTGAACTTTCCTCTGCTTCTCAAACCTCCAACTTAGAAATGTTCCAAGGGGACACACATCGCATTTAATGAGGGCAGAGGAAGCTCGCGGGGCCTGGATGCTAATCAAAGGCCCTGTTGTCTTGGAGTTCTCTCATAGGTTAACATAATGGCTCAAGCTGACTTTAACTGGCCTGACATGGACCACTGGCTTCTCTCCCCCCTCATCTGCCTTCACCTCGTACACAAGCGGGCCAGTCCTTAGGTGCCTGGCTGGGTAAAGTATGTGTACCCAAGATGCCCACTGTTCCTGAGGAGGCCCACCTGGCCCAGCACATGGCACAGCTGTGATGGCACAGGGAGGAACTGACAGAGCCATGGCTACCTGTTCACCCGGTGCAGTAAGCCTGCACTCACACAGAACAGGAGCTTCGAGTTTTCAGGGTGAGGCTCCTGCATCTGTGGACAGCTTGGGTTGCTTGGCTGGCTTCTCCTGCTGAGCCCCTGCCTCAGGGCAAGGTGGCCTCTTTCCCCCTGAGCTTTGGTTGGCTCCTTTTCCTGGCTTGGCCTCCTATAGCAATTAAAAAAAACAAAACAAAACAAAAAACTTTCCCCACTATGTAATAGAATCCCTGTTTTCATAATTCCAGAAGCATAGTTTGTACATGGAGAACCCTGCCCATCCCACTTACACATGCCCTATCCACAGGGTGACCCTGTTGCAAGTGCCCTTGGGTGCTTTGTACAGTGTAAGTATGCTTGTATGCAAGAACAGAAACCCAACACTTTGTCACCTTCTTAATACATATAGCAGCATTCATCTGCTTGCAACCTTCCTATTGGCTTTTAAATACTTTTAAAAAATTGTATTCAAACATACATCTGTAACATTAAGCACTGCTCAGCATCCTAGTCTATGGCATTGAGTGTATTCATATGCCGTGGTGAAGTCATCACTACCATCCATCTCCAGGGCTCTTTCTGAATATTCCCAAGTAGAAACTCAGGCCCTGCCAGGCAGCAGTGATGCACGCCTTTAATCCCAGCACGCAGGAAGCAGAGGCAGGTGGAGCTCTGTGAGTTCTAGGACAGCCGGGGCTACACAGAGAAACCTTGCCTGAAAAATAAAAATAAAATAAAATAAAAAGAAAGGAAGGAAGGAGGGAAGATTCAACCTCATCTGATGCTGGCTCCTTTTCTTCTGTCCCCAGCCTGTGGCACTTACCCATCATTCCCCTTTCTGTCTGCAAGGGTCTACTGACTCCATAGCCCTGTGGCTTGTCTTTTTTTTTTTTTTTTTTTTTTTTTTTTTTTAATCTCTGGAAGTGGGCTGCCTGTGGAGCATCAGACTGAAAGGCTTTGTGAGTGCTGAGATGCACTCTGGCGGTGAGCTTGACAGCCTCACACTTGACTTTCTTGAGCCAGTGCATCTGGCCCTGAACTCGTTATGCAGCTCAGGCTGTCTTCAAACTTTTTTTAAAATATATTTTATTAATTTATTCATATTACATCTCAATTGCTATCCCATCCCTTGTATCCTCCCATTCCTCCCTCCCTCCCATTTTCCCCTTACTCCCCTCCCCTATGACTGTGACTGAGGGGGACCTCCTCCCCCTGTATATGCTCATAGGGTATCAGGTCTCATCTTGGTAGCCTGCTATCCTTCCTCTGAGTGCCACCAGGTCTCCCCCTCCAGAGGACGTGGTCAAATATGGGGCACCAGAGTTTGTGTGAAAGTCAGACCCCACTCTCCACTCAATGTCTTCAAACTCTTGATCCTCCTGCCTCTGCTTCCAAAGAACCCAGAGTGCATCACCACACAGCACTGTGATTGGCTGATCTCACTTACTGTAATAGTCCCAGGGCTCGCCAGGCAGTGGTGGCGCATGCCTTTAATCCCAGCACCCAGGAGGCAGAGGCAGGTGGATCTTTGGGAGTTCAAGGTCAGCCTGATCTACAAAGTGAGTCCAGGACAGCCAGAGCTACACAGAGAGACCCTATCTCAAAAAATAAAATAAAATAAAATAAAACAAAAATAGTTCCAGGGCTCATCCACATCACTCTAGATGCCCTAACTCTATAGTGTGTGAGTTACATTTCAGCTTTAAATATTCTAGAGCTGGTGCTGTGAATGGACTAAGAACGTCTGAAAATATTCTCTATAAATATAAATATTTCCCTATAAATATTCTCAATACAACGCCATCTAAGAAAGAAAGAAAGAAAAAAAAAAAAGGCCAGTTGGGCGTATTGGTGGATGCCTGCAATCCCAGCACTGGGGAGGTGGAGGCAGAAGGATTAAGAGTTTGATAACAGGGAGCTGGAAAGATGGCTCAGTGGTTAAGAGCACTGACTGCTCTTCTAGAGGACCAGGGTTCAATTCCCAGCACCCACATGGCACCTCACAACTGTCTGTAACTCCAAAATCTGACACCCTCACACACCTGTAATCCCAGCACTTGGGGGGCAGAGACAGGCAGATCTCTGTGAGTTGGAGGCCAGCCTGGTCTACACAGCAAGTCCAGGACAGCCAAGGCTACACAGGGAAAAAAAAAGTCTCAGGGAAAAAAAAAAGTTTGATATCATCCTCAGCCAAATATGCAGTTCCAGGCCAGGCTGGGTCACATGAGATACTATCTCAAAAACAAACAAACATTGGTCTTGGTGGGGCCTGCAACTCCAGCTAGAGCTGGGGTGCTCTCAAGAAGTTGAAGGCCAACCTGGTTTGGGGGGACCCAAGCCAAGCATAGTACTTGCCTAGAATGTGCAAGACTCTAGGTATGAAAACAAAAAAGCAAAACCCAAAACCCTACCAGTGAGCAATCTGTGCTGTGGGGTGTCGACGGTGTGTGCATTCAAAGGAAGATGAAGGGGGCTGAGCTCAGCAATGAAAGGAGAAGCTGAGGCAGGTGAAAAGAAGTGGGGGACCCCCTCACTTGAGCCTTTGCACATAATGCCATGATAAGACACCAGAGGCCAGACAGCTCAGCCCCAACCACACAGAGTCATCAAACAGACAAAATGAGGGTAGTCTGTCAAAGTGATCTGAGTCCTTGTGAGAAGAGGCTGTGTGGAGCAGGCCCAGAGGGAAGTGCCTGCGGAGACAGGACAGCACCCTCTCCTACCTAGGCGAAGAACCTACAGGATTCTGCCTGTTCATCATGGCAGTCCCAGGACACTAGTGCAGATGGTGACTCCCAGGAGCGATGCTATTCAAAGGTTGAAATCAGCAGACCTCACTCATGTGTCAACATAGAGGGTGAAGCAAGTGACAGGGCAGTGGGCCCCAAGACATTCTACAAGGCAGTGGTGAGTAAGCTCCCCGCCGAGGGACAGGAAGGCTTGAGGCAGGCCTGTCCTCACAGGGGCTGGCTGGGGTTGCTGGATGTTCACAATTGCCTCTCAGATGGGCAGCCTGATACACACAGGAAGCCAACTGAAGCAGACATCCGGGACGCAATTCACTCCAGGGTAAGATGGGAGGACAGGTGGGAATAGGAGATGTGCAGCAGGGTCCCTGCCATGGGGTGGGAGAACACCAGCCAGGCTGAGCCGGGTGCAGGAAGAGCGGCTACAAGCCAAGGACAAGCTTAAACAAATGCCATGGGGACAGAGCTTGGTCCTTCTCAACCTAACTTCACAAAGGCTTGGAACCGACAGGAAGGAGAGACCCCAAGGCTGGGAGTTCAGACCATCCCTTACAGGGCTGTATTCCCTCCCCTAGGCTGGACCCAGGCTACGGTGACATGGGTGGAAAGCAAGGCAGCACTGGGTCTGGGGCTCCAGAAGTTTGTCCACCCATCCCCAGTGATGTCTTAGGGGTTCATTAGATACTGTGTTGTAGAGCAGAGAGGTCAGTCTGCACAGGAAAAGTGTTAAAGTCATTAAAAAAAAAAAAAACTCTGGGGACTTCAGGTTGACCCCTTGGAGACAATTGGCCAAACACAACATGGGGGCCTCATTCCCTGGCTGGGCATGGGGACAGGACAGGCCCCCTGCCGCCATGGGAGGTGCCCTCTTATTCGGTGCCTTTTCTGGAGCCTCAGGCGGCTCCATCCAGCTTGGAGTCATGTCCTGTAGCCCCAGCCAATCCAAACACCCTTGATGGTGTGGGTGGGCCTTTCTCAGCTGGGAGTAGAGCTGCAGTGAGGTGGTGGGGATTCTGCAGCGCCTTTGACAGCAAACCCAAACCCTCAAGCTTTCCGCCTGTCTCCTCACCACCAGCACACACTTTCAAGGAGTGAGAGTTGGCAATGGCCAAAGACACCTCTGCCTGCTCCACATTTTATGCAGAATTTAAACTCTCTAAGGTCTCTGAAACAAGCAGATTTCTGAGGGTTTTTTCCCCCTGCAGAGGTGACTGATCACCTGTTGTATATTACCCTTATAGGAGGGAACAATGGTATGCCTTTGTGCTTTATCAGAAAGCTTCTTCTAGACAGGAACATTTTATGAGGTTCAGGGATCCTGGAACCAGGTATAGATAGTCCTCCCTCAAAGACCTTCTAAGCCATTCAGGATGTCGCATCTCCTCCCAAAGGCAGAGATATGACTCAGGCCCCTTCCCTCTGAGCAGTAATTAGAGTTCTGCAGTCTTGGTTTCACAAGCTGTTGATTATAAGAGAGGGGTCCAGCCCCAACCAATGTCCTCTAATCTCACGACTATCCATCCAGCCGCCCAGCACACAGACAAACACAACCTCAGCTCCAATCTTGTCCCTTCTACAAAATTTACATCAAAATGGAATTGTGGGTATAGTGTGTGTGTGCGTGTGTGTGTGTGTGTGTGTGTGTGTGTGTGTGTGTGTTCACAAGTGCACAATCAAAATGAGATTGTACGTATAGTTCTTGTGTCTCTGTGTGTGTTCACAGATGCACTTTGTGGGGGTCTTTTTGCTTGATTGTTTTGTATCTTGTTTGTTTTGTTTTTGAGACAGGCTGCTGCTCTATAGCCTTGACTGTCCTGGAACTCTCTGTGTAGAACATATTAGCTCCAAACCCACAGAGTTCTGACTGCCTCTGTCTCCCCAGTGCCGGCATTTTGGTTTTCAATACAGGATGAAACTGGTTAGTTTCAAACTCACAGCAAGCCTCCCACCGTCTGGTGCAGGGATCGCAGACATAAGCGACCAAGATGAAGGCTTGATTTTCAACTGATACAAGCCCCGACGACTGGCTTCACAAAGAACTCTACAGCCACGCAGGGAGACAGATGAGACCAGAAGTTAGAGCTCAGATGGCTGGGCACTATGGGGCGGTGAGATAATACAGGACGCTAAAATTGTTTGCCACCAAATGGCCTGCCCCCTGAGAGTGCTCCCAGCTTCTCTTGGCGTCACAGTCTGCAGCACAGCTTTGAGCAGGTGACTGACAGACGACAACATGTATCTTGCTGTAGGCAGACAACAGGGACATCAACAGGCTAAAACACCCCAGTGATGGCTGATGCTGACAGTGTTCTTTCTGTGCGGCACCAGGCTAAGCTTGCTAACTGTTATCCATTTCCGCCGCCCTCGCTGCCTCCAGAAGGGCCAGTTCAGCTGCTGTCTCACATCAACAGTTGAAGAGCCTGCATTCAGGGCACATGATGTCCCAGTTGAAGAGCCTGCACTCAGGGCATGTGATGCAAGAAGGCTGGACCATTTCCTCACACCTCCGTGAGCCTCGGCAGACCGAGTGAGCTGGATACCATCAGACCTAGGGGTTATCACCAGGGCATGAGATGAGGGGACGGTGAAGGAAGTCATTAAAGAGGCCCGTGTCTGGGGCACAGCCTGCACCCCTTCTCTCTCAGCCTCATGGGAATAGAACTGCCTCCAGCACAGACTGGCACTGCTCTTTGCTGCTAACCCCTTCTGGGAGCTTCTAAAGGGGCGGGTTTAGGAATTTGTAAAGTAGTTCGGTTGGTTTGCCTTGGTTTCTTTACTTTATGTATGTGAATACTTTTGTCTACATGTATGCCTGTGTGTCGTGCTCATGTCTGGAGCCTGACGAGGGCAGAAAAGTGTGTCACATCTCCTGGAATCAGTAGTGAGCCACCATGGAGCTGGTGGGAATTGAACTCACCTTCTGGAAGAGCAGTCAGTGCTCTTAGCCACTGACCCATCTCTCCAGTCCTAGGACTTCAGGGGTTTGGGGTTTGTTTGTTCATTTGTTTGTTTCTCTAGAGCATTTGAACCAAGTGGGTTTTCAAAATGTCATAGTGATAAAGTTCAGTGGAAGCTGTCATAGGGAGTGAACATGGCAGGGGATATGGCGGATGGTCCTTCTAGCTGCCCATGGCTGCCAGATCAAGGTCCTTTAGTTTCCTCACTGAGCACAGTTGTCCAGCTGTGTCTTTAGATTTTTGGAGAGCCTTCAGAGGCCACCAAACACCTCCTTGAGTCTGGGATTTCAGTGCACCTATGAAGAGTTTAGACTATTCTTGGCCAGACTAGGGATGCTGATGGGACTGCCACCAAGCAATGTACAGATTCCAAGCTGCTTCCCCCTGAGTCATGAAGAATGAGTCCTGGATTTGTTTCTGCTATGATAATCAAGCTGTGTGTTCTGCTAGGGACTACTGGAATAAACTATTTGCTTGGTCCCTGTCATCCACCTACCTGGTAGATATGGGGCTACCCTGGTAGCCCTTGAGAAACAACTGTGACTCAGGAGATGTCTTCCGGTGGTTAGGGAATATGTCACTGCCCAAGTCCCTGCCCCAAAGGTAGACTCTGAGCTTGGTTGAGGCTCATCTTGGGACAGATCCATGTAACAGAGTTCTCAGCCAACCTCTGTCTTGAGGTCCCTCGGTCTCTGTCAGGGTGCTTGCGTGGAGGCTGCTTTGGGTCTCCTTGCTATCTGTTGCCTCAGAAGCACAGTAGCCAGGAAAGCAGCAGGGTCCTCGGGTAAGCCCAGCACTGTGGAGAACACACCCTTTTCTTGGCCCCTCTAGTCACTGCTTGCTTCCTTTCACAGGCTCTGCTTGAGCAGATGGCCTGTCCCCTTTGCCTGGGGGCTTCCTTTCTCCTTTAAGAGCCCTCTCTCTAAGATTCCTCCCATAAAGCACCCCCAGAATACTCCCAGGAACCATTTTGAGGTTCAGGGCTGAGTTTCCTAGGAGACCAAGTTCAAGGGATCCCAGGGGTATGTGCAGAGCCAGTTTTTTTTTCCCCCCTGAAGGAAACGTGGGCTCCACAAAGGGCTGACTTGTCCTTTCTGAACTGGACTCCCCCGTGAGAGGGAGGGATGCTGAAATCTTGTCAGGTGCATCTCAATGAGTTCAAGGTCAAGCCTGGTCTACATAGAGAGTTCCAGGGCTACACAATGAGACCCTGTCTCAAAAAAATGAGTAGAAACAAAGGAGGAAAGGAAGGAGGGAAGGAAGGAGGGAAGGAAGGAGGGAGGGAAGGAGAGAAGGAGGGAAGGAAGGAAGGAAGGAAGGAAGGAAGGAAGGAAGGAAGGAAAACACAGATGTTGGCGTTCTCCCCTTAAGGTGACACTGTTGTGATGTAGGTCAGCGTCTTGGTCACTGTTGTGGAGCCTCTGTGGCCAGAAACACTGTCTGTGACTTGCATATCTGTGTCTTGGTTTTCCTCCTTGGCTTTTGCTCCTAACTCCCTCCCACAGCAGGCCACAGGACCTGTAATTTCCTCCCTGAATGGGTTCTTAGCAAGTCTGCTTACCCCAGAGGGTCCTGCCCCTTACCCTGGAGGAAGCAGTTACTACAGACGCCTCACAGAATGCCCAGTAGACAAGGCCTGCTGAGTGTCCCCGCCCAGGCTATTTTGGCATTAGACATGTGATGAGCTCCCTGCAAAGCAACAAAAGGACAGGGTTTAGGGAGCGTCCAAATCAGTGTACACATGGGGTGCCTGAGGGTGCTGCCTGGAAAAGGCACTGGAGCAGCATTCCTTCCTCCCATACGTCCTTGCACCCTTCATCTGTAATCTCTGTCATGTTCCTTAAAATACCTGGTAAATATAAATATTTCCTGGTCTCTGTGTTCCCTCAAACAAATTCAATTCTCCTTCAGACAAATTAGCCGATCCTAAGGAGGGGGGTTATAGAATTCTCAGTGTGGCCAGCAGGTCAGAGGCAGCTGCGTACTCATAGATTGTGTAGAATCTGAGACTCTTTTCCAAGCTGCAAGTGAATTTGAGGACACTCAGCTGTGGCTCGCTGCAGAACTGACTGGCTGCTTGTTGATGAAGAAAACACCTCTTAGGGCCACGACTGTAGTGCGGAGCAGAGGAAAAGCAGGCACCTTGTGTTCTCAGCACAGTGCCTGTCTCAGTGAGCTTTGATCCTATAACAAAATACCTGCAGCAGGCCACCAACAGGGGAGGAAAAAGAGGTTTGGGCTGGTGAGATGTTTCTTCAGGGGAATGTCCTTGTCACACAACCCTGACGACCTGAGTTCAACTCCCAGAACCCACCAAAGTGTTGAAGGAGAGAAATGACTCCACAAAGTTGTCCTCTGACCACCACATGTGTCCCCTCCACTGATAATAATAACGACACATTTAAAAAATAAATTTAAAAACAAAGTTTGTTTAATTCACAGTGTTGGAGGTTTAAGGGCGTGCTGCCTACACGTCATTGCAGGCCTGTTGACCACTATGCTACGACATGGCACGTGACAAAGGCACCAGCGTGTGCAGGATTGAGTGACTATATCTTGAACAGGAAAGAGATCTAAATGTAACCAGACTCTGGCATCCATAAAAACCCTCATCTGAGAAATTCAGGGCCCATAGCGATCATGTTAATCTCTTCTGAGAACTGTGCATCCAGTGAACCTCAAGGCTTGACCTTCTAAAGGGCAAAGGGCACACCACTGCCTTTCATATCTGCACTCTAGGAACCAAATTTTCTCCTCCCACCCCACCTCACCACCTCTCTTTTTCTTCTGGGTTTTTGATTTGGTTTTGGTTTTGGTTTTGAGACAGAGTTTCTCCATGTAGGCCTGGCTGTCCTGGAACTCACCAGGACAGGCCTCAAACTCACAGAGATCTGCCTGCCTCTACCTCTGCCTCCTCCCAAGTACTGAGATCAAAGGCATGCACCACTCCACCCAGTTGACATGGGACCTCTTAAAGACAGCCTTGGGAACAAGAAAGGGTGACAGGTGGCAACTTCAGCCTAGGGCATGGGCTGGGAAGCAGGCACATGTGAAGGCTGGTCCTGGCTAGCCATCAACTTTACATGTCCATCTCACCATTGTCTCCCAGCCAAGTGGCATCCTGGCATACAGCGTATGTTATCTCCCACTCAAGGATGCATGGCTCTGCCCTGTCAGACAGCAAATACTCGATAGAAATAAATAGATATTGGGCAGAGACCATATTGCACCCTTAAAGTATGAGCAAGAGGTCTCGATCCAGGCCAGCCCCACTGCCAGGAGCATCTGCTCAGTGTCCCCTGTGTCATGTCTGAGTTCCACAGGCCAAGATGTCCCTGAGCACAGTCAGCCAAAAGCAAGAGAGAGGCAATGTTTGGCTGAGCTGAGACTCCTAAGCTCCTGTCCTTACCAGGATGTGGCCAGTCACCTTGAGACTTGAACAGTAAACACCTGCAGTGGGGGCCCTCGTGGAGGCTGACCAGTACTGTTCTACGTGCACTGGCCCAGCTGCCACGTCACCCTGAACAGTGCCAGACCCTCAGCCAGTGCCTGGGGTGGAGTGTTGAGTTAGAGCCTGCTACTGTAGAAGGTGCTAGAACCCCTGCGGGGGCAGCTGGCCTTCGTGACCCATGGTGTGGAGGCCAGAGCCCTGTTTTGAGTCCTGATAACTCCTGGAAGATTTCCAGGTCTGCCAGTGGCCTGCACTGGCAGGTCAGGTCTAGGAGGTAGGATGCAGTGAGGAGCTGGAGAGCCCTAGGAACCGCAGTGCCCAGAGGAGGGGCGATGGCACAGAGGAGCCTCTTCTCTGAGTGTGTTCACTGGCTGGCTTATGATCCACGTCACTGGTGCGCTGGCCTCCGCACCATCTCACTGGTCCAAAACATGTATTCTTGTGAAGATCACTGGAAAAGACTTAAGTTTATGTGGGGACCTTCATGTATGGATGCACACCATAGTCAAGAAGGTGCCTGCACTTGGCGGAAGAGGAGATTGCACCACTACATCCAGAGTTATAGGCAGTCGGTTAAGCCACCCAGTGCGGGTGCTGGGGACTTATGTCCTCTGTTCAGCATCAAGTGCTCTGCACCGCTGAGCCAGCTTTTCAGTCAATAAGAGGTTTGGTTTTTTTTTTTTTTAATGCTTCTGTGCTTCTGGGAGAACCTTGATGCTGGCACCATTTCCTAAGTCACTTACCTTTTTCTTCCATCTTTGCCTTTCCATAAAGCCCTAGAAATACAGTTGAGGTCAGGCAACCTCAGAGGTGTGGGGTACCACAGCAGGGAAGTATTCAGCCCTGTGCATGTACCTGGTACAGGGTCAGTCTCCTGGATAGCTCAGTGACAACCAACCATGTCTCATACAGTCCTCGCACTCAGGGGTCCCAGCATGCAATGCACCCTATCTCCCCCACCAAGACACTGCCCTGGAGTACCACAGGGGCCTCTCCAGCGTGTCAGATGTCTTGGAGGCTCCTCTCACCTACTCAAAGACCCAGGCTGTTCTGGGTCCTCAGACTGGCTCCCTCTCCCAAAGCACAGACATCCTTTGTAGCATAACTCCAGCTACTCAGTGTGATGCTCAGTGTGGACCAGGGCTCAACCTCCCTGGAGCCTTGCAGTACACACAGGCAGCTTCAGACAGGGTCAATCGGCACCCTCTTGGCAGGGGCAGCTGCTGCGATTCTATGCGCTTCTAACGTTTGCCTTTGGTGACAAGGACCTCTGTATGATCCCCTTACATTCTTCCAGCAAGGAAATCAAGAAAAGGATTCTCTAGTATACTTCAATGTTCTCACATTTCTCCTGGGGTTTGGGGCTCACACTGCCTTCGGGAGCAAAGAGGACAGCCTTGAGCCTGTAGTCCCTATAGATGCCCCTTGCAAGATGATGTGTGTGTACCCACTGCAGATGGACAGGGGTTCTGGACTTCAGAGCCTGCAGTCTACAGTCTCCTATACTCTGACTCTCTTGGCTGGCTTTTCCCACCCCATCCTCCTCCACTGGCCATAATACCGGGCAAGTATGGCTTTCCTGTGAGCCCAATAGAACTCCTGTAAACCAACTGTCTGATTCTGCAGAAGTGGGTCTCACACAATCTGACTGGACAGGAGAGAGTGGTGGAGACAGCACTGTGGCTCTGTGGGAGCAACACCACATAGGGGCAGTGCAGACCCTGACAGGAAGCTGAAGGGAGCACTTCCTGCTGCAAAGCCCTCAAGTGCAAGCCGATGAGTCTGAGTTGTCTGGCTCAGGGAGGGTAGCAACAGCAGCAAGGACCGTGTGAGAGCAATACCCACAGAAAGACAAAGGCGGGATCAGGGGCGAGACTGGTCTCTACGGGGAGATGAAGAGAGATGGGACAGAAGGAATGCAAATTCAGGTGGGCTGTAGGACCAGGCCAAGGCCCTGGCTGGGCTGAGGCCAGGTCATATCCCACTCATAAGTGAGGCTGGACTCCATGCAGCTGGTCTAAAGTCAGGTGGATCCTTATTCTGAACTGCACTTACTGCCCTGTGCTTAGGCACAAAACACAGGGGTCTTGGCTTGAGCCAGGCCTGTTCTGAGGTGGTTTTAGGGGCAGCACTGTGGAAAATCTTGCCCCGGGAGGCCTCCTCTGCTGCACACAATTTGACCTTAGCCCTCAACCTCAGAAGTGAACAGCAATAACAGGATAAACATTCTAGAATTTTGTCACCGCCAGCCCCAGTTGCTCCCATCTCTATGTCACCCAGAACAAACGCCCCCATCTCAGCATCCTTGTCACTTGCCTCAGTGGGTCTTGTGTGGTCACTGTGGTTTGCACTGATGCTGTCTCTCCAAGAGCTCCTTGCTTACCCCAGCTGGCCTTATGGTGCAGTCTGTGCTGAGGGGGAACTCAGCATGATTTAACAAAAAGAGAGGGTGGTGGTTTTTTTTGTTGTTGTTGTGAGGTTTTTGGTTTTCTTTTCTTTTCTTTTTTTTTTTTTTTTTTTCTGAAAAGTGTGCTATTTGTAGCCCAAGTTGCTTGAACAGATTTTTCCACTCATTAACTTCTTTTTCCTTATGAATTAAAAAAAAAAATAGCATTTCCCCACGCAAGAATCTTTTGTTTACTTCTCTCTGTACTACAGCCAGCACTTGTGACAGCAAGGCGGAGCAGGTGCCCACTGGGAAGATGGTTTTCCTTAAAGCCATGGCATCTTTAAACAGGTAAATGGAGGTGTCCGGGTCCCCACCCTGCCACTTCTGTGGCCTCCCTGAGACCTGACGGAGCCCACCAGAGGCTGCTGGCTCTGCTCTCAGATGGGCAAAAGCTATACAGGACTTTTATTCAGCCCTCAGCCCCCAGCTATTCCGGCCAGAGCCTATGACCTTTGTGATGCTCACACTGTCCACATGGCAAAACTGGGGACAGGTCCTACAAATCTGATGGCTGATAACGCCTTCATGACCTAGTTTCCTGATCTCAGAAATGTCCCCTGTACATATCGTATCTGTTGAGTCACAAGCATTATTCCTTCTCAGCACAACAAGGCAACCTCCTGCCTCTGTGGGTGATTTGCAGCTGCCCTGGGGCTGGCTTATAGTCACAGGTGAGCAGAGTCCCAGGACAACGGAGCAGATCCCAGCTCTTCCAGCAGGCTGAGCGTCTCAATCCACCCTCAGGTGTCTTTACACATGGTACCAAGCTAGGCTACCCCTCACTGCATCCTTCAAAATGTGGCTCCCAGGCTCAGTGACACCAGTCCATTCATTTCCCATCAAGCACTGGTCTCTAGCCCAACCTCATGTCTTTGAAATAATCTTTGAACTACACTGACCTTTTAAAAACCCAGGCGTACCCAGCGCTGCTCATACTTGCTCATTTCCCTTCTCCACAAACATTTTACTGTCATTTCTTTTTCTTAATCTTTATTTTGGTCAAACCCTCGTGTCGAGGGCTCATCAGAATTGTTATAAAATCTATTCCTCTTCTCTACACAAGCCACTCCCCGCTGTCCTACACTCCCCTCTGGGCCAAGCACAACTCCCTAGCTAGAAGCTGCAGGAAGTGGCCCCGCCATCAGAGCCCCAACGAAGAGTCTTCCTCTCTCTCACTTTGTTTCTGCCATCAGAGTGACAGTGACAGCGCCACGTGCTAAATGTCCTACCACCCCATCGTGGGTTTCTTCAGACTCAGAACTGATGAGTGCCACGCTCAATGTCTACCCCTGTCTCAGACTGCCCGTATTCCTTTATGAGAGTTCCAAATCCCCCCCAAAACCCATAAGAAGGCCAATGGTGAAGCCAAACCTAAAAGATGTGTAAACACCTACTGGAATCATTAGTTCAGTGTTTCACTACAAAATAGTTCATGTTTGATCGTGGACACACCCTAGATTCCAGAGAAGCACCACAGTGTGACACATACTCACCCCATCTGGTCCTGAGGCTGTAGACGAAAGGTGGGGACAATGGAACATCCCTATGCCAGCCACAGGTGACAGGGACACAGAAGGTAGGAGGCCTTCACACCGCGGGCCACTCAGTCCCATCAACTTACTGAAGATGCAGAGCGTCTTCGTGTATTATAAATGTGGCTCTGAGCCAGAATCTGGCTTTATGGTGCCCCTCAGGCTCCTTCAACCCCTCTCCAGGGAGGGAGCTGGGGAAAGCACACGTCATAGAAAACCGGGCCCAGAGATGGCGCAAGAAGAGGTAACGTGTCCTCCTGATGGTGCCATTCTGGTCTCACACCTCAAGTACTCTCATTTTTTTTTTTTACAATCCAGGAAAAAGGGCGTGCAACCACACCCTGCCATGTGCTTTGCATCTTGCCCAGGTGTGTGCGTGCCCAGTGTGAGGCTCCCAGTAGCACCCCAAAAGACTGCAGGCGAGCTCTGCCCAAACAACTAGTACCAGAAGCAGGGATCCCAGGCCTGCCCCTCCCAAGTGCATCTTGGGGGTGAAGGGGGTGCTTTGTAATCCCCTCAGCTCATGCATCCGCTGCATAAAGTACAGTCCTGGGACAGGCTTGTGTAGAATGATCACAGTGATAGAAGGTCAGAGGCCCAGGAACCGAACGGGTTCCAGCGACAGCCAAGGGAGAGCAGAGTCCAGGCCTGATGAGCAGATGACAGGAAGGGGAGGGGGCGTTCCGGACGAGGCCGTGGGAATAGCCCTGCTGCTCTGCATGCAGTCCGGAGAACCAGAGGCCTGGGGGGGACCACAGCGGGACGCTTCAGTCCCCGCCCCCACCGGCCTCTCCGGGTCGCGCGTGGGCGCGGCGGGCGCCGATTGGCTGGCGGGCGCGCGGGCGGGGCGGGTGGCGGCGGCGCTGAGGGGCGGGTCACCCCGCAGCCGGCCTCGGCCTCCACCGCTGGTCGCCGCGCCCCGCCCGCGCGCCCGCCGCCACACGTCCCCCCGCCGGCGGCCACCATGAGCACAGGACTGCGGTACAAGAGCAAGCTGGCGACCCCAGGTGAGCCCGGCGCCTGTCCGCGTGCCCGCGCGCGCCTTTGTCCCCGCCGCCCGCCCGCCCGCCTCTCACCGTCTGTCTCCGTCTCTCCTTTGCCCGCCGGCCCGGACCCTCCCGGACCCGACCCGACCCGGACTACGACCCGGACCACGCAGAGGACAAACAGGTACCGGCGCCGCGCCGCTCGGCCGGTAGTGAGACCCGACCGACTGTCACCCATTGTGGCACCGATGCTGGTGGCGCCCAGGCGTGACCCCGCCCCCGCCGGCCGTCACCCAGCCCTGTGGCGTTAATCGATTGTCTGCAGGGGCAGCGCCGCCGCTCTATGGGCTACAGAGGGGAAAGAGTGGGCACCCTGTCTGGCTCCCTGACCTGCATAGCAGGGGCCTAGGCACCTCCCCAGAAAGGAAGGCTGGGTTGGCTCGCTCCTCTAGTCCAGGGCCAGCATCCCCTTCTTAACCTGACCGGAAGGCCACGTGCTGGGGTCCTGGGTGAGGCTGTAGTTATGACAGGCCAGGAACCAGGAACGGGGCGCGGCCGCGGTGGGATGGGGGCGATGTCCACTAGTCTCCTAAGCAACACCATGGGGAGCCTCTGTTTACCCGACTTCATGCCCAGGCACCTTTGCACTTCTGTCCCCACACATACATCCATGCTCTCTCTAGTCTTTGGCGGAGCCTCTTCCAAGACCTGGAACTTCCAAGGTTCCCTATCTGAGTCATCCAAGTGCCCAGTACTGGTCCCCTAAACCTTGGATACAGCCAGGATTGTGGCCTTCCAAAGGGCTAGCCTGATCCTTACCCCAGTGAGAGTGCCAGACTATTGGGAAGCTGGCCTGAGTAACCTGTGACAACCCAAAGGTGCTGAGGGTTGTGAAACCAGAGTGGTGTTGTGTGGAAGTGGGTGACCCAAGGGGCTGCCCTCTGTGGCTTGAGCTAGGGGCCCTGTTTCAAGGAAGCAGAAAAAGGGGGGAAGGGCCCAATTCTGACACCAGAAGGGTCTTGGCAAGCCTCCTTGGGGATGGAGACTCACCCCTAGCATTGATGCCCAGTGGACCCCAGAGTGCTAGCACCAGAGTGTATCAGGCAGCGCTGCTAGCAGATGGGGTGAGCTGGAGAGACAGTCTCCTAGCAGGGACTTGCCCCGCCCAAGACTGATGAGGCTCCTTGGGAGGGGCTCCCCCAGGAGCCTTCCTAGGGAACTGCCTCCTGACTCTCATCTCAGCAGGCCAGACAAAGCCTGATGGGGACTTATGCTGCCTGGCTACTGTGTATGGGAGAGGGAAGGCGCCTGAGGCTAGGGAGGCAGGGACCTGGTTTGGGTACCTGCTGCTCGGCTTCAGGCCTGCATCATCTGCCATCCATCCATCGGAAGAGGTCAGTTAGGAGGCAGCCTCACACTATCCCCTAGCCCCAGGCCCAAAGAAAGAGAGCACTGGGTCAAGGCAGATGGAGGGAAGCCCAGAATAGTGCCACAGTTCTGGTGTTTGGGCCAGGGTTCAGTGGGCCTGTGGGAAGCAGCACCCACTACCTCAGTGGTTGTACAGAGATGGGGCTTAACCAGGCCTCTTTCTGACTCTGAATGGGGGTGGGGTGGAGCAGCCATCTGTGCGGAAGGAGGTTGTCTGTCTGTCCTTTGCACCTCTCGGGCAGTGATGAGAACTCTGTTGGTTGTACCTGCTGCTTCAGAGCCTAGTCAGAAGTCTAGGGATGAGAAGAACGCCTCATGGCTCTCATTCTCATAAAGAGGTGGGCACAGCTGTGCAGTGTGTGGCTTTGTATCCCTGAGGAATATTTGTTAAGCCTCCAGGACTAGAAAAAGGAGGAAGCAGGGCCCCTCCCTTAGGGCTTCTCCAGGGAATACACAGGCTGCGATGGCCTGAATGGGTGATACTCAGACAGCCTGTGGATGAGAAGTGTAAGACCCTTGCTGTTTGACCCAGACTTCCCCAGTGGACAAATTGAGAGGCAGTCTAAGACCAACTAGCTCTGCTCAGCACCATCAGGGTATGGCCCAGGCCACGGCTGGCTGTGCAATCCAACAGAGATGCCCTAAGTTGAATATACCTGCCTGTCTGGGTGGATGCTGGGCTGAGAGGTGGGTCTGCAGTGGTTGGAACACTGAAGGTGTGCGGGTCTCAGCCTAGAGGCGGCTTGCAAGTCAGACAAGAACCATAGCCACTTTGGGGAGCCGGAACTGGGATGCTGCTCCTCAGCCCTGGTATAAATGGCTCTCCCGGTGCAGCTGAGGGACCATGCTCCTTCCCTGGTGCCAGTCACAGTCAGGCCCCATAGCAAGACCCAGGGTGGAGGCCCATCCGAGAAGCCTCCTGGGGGAGGGTGGTCTCCTAGTGTTTCTTATACTCCCTACAGTGGTGAGTCTAATTTCTTGCTCCCTGGGCCTGGTGCTCTGATTCTGGTGGGTTTGGAAGGGAGGAGTAAGGAAAAGGTTGGTAGCTTACAGAGCATGGCTTCCCAATCCATCAGAGCCCTGTGGTTCCTGGGACATCTGGTACCTAAACTGATGGCATGCTGTGGGCAGAAGTTTTGCCTAGCTGCGGGCTGGCCTGAGCTCCCAAGCTTGGAAGGAAGTGGGCCATCTGAACTCCAGCCACCCTCGCACCTTTTTGTTTGTTTGTGTTTCGAGACAGGGTTTCTCTGTGTAGCCCTGGCTGTCCTGGAACTCACTACCTAGACCAGGCTGCCCTCAAACTCACCAAGATTGGCCTGCCTCTGCCTCCCAAGTGCTGGGATTTAAAGGAATGTGCCTCTCCACCCGGTCCCCTCGCCCATGGCAGGGCTTAGAAGAGAGGTGCGCTCTGACCTCAGTGCGTGTGAAGATGCCACGCGGGAGGCGGGGGAATGCCCCCAATCACTGGCACGTGCACATGCGGCTGGGAGAGGTGGGGGAGGAAGAGTGAGCCCCCAAGGAGCGGGGAAAGGGTGTGTCTGTGGGTAGTTTGTTTTCCATGGCACAGCTGGGAGAGTGGGTTCGGGTGAGGAGAGCAAGGTGTTGGCTGGGGCCCGCTTCCCTCGCGGTTGCGCGTGGGTCCGGAGCATTCCGCAGCGCCCTCTGGTGGGCGGCAGCCCCACGGCATCCCGGAGGCAGATCCGCGACCGCAGACACCTCGCCGCCCGCCTGCGGACGGTAGGGACGAGGCCTCGGGTGCCACGGCTGCGCTCCGGGTCCACGCGGCGACCCCGCCCGCGCGCCTCTGCTGGGCCTTGCCCATCGCAGTCGTTTTCTCAAGGCTCCGCCCGCGGCCCAATTTCCAGGCGACCGTTTCCCGGCGACGGCGGGGGGGGGGGGGGGGAGCAGCGGGGGGGGGGACGAAGCCCCGCCTCGGTGCTCCAGTGCGCGAGCCGCCGCTGAGCTTCGACGCGGCCACAGCTCGCGGCCTCCGCGCAAAGGCCAAGGAATGGCTCGCACGACTTCTGAAGTCAGCGGCCTACCAGGTGGGCGACGCTCCCTCTCGGGGCCTCAGTTCTCGGATCTTAAAAACCCGAGCCAAAAGAGGGCTTAAGAGCAAATTTGCCCAGCACGGCTCACTCGAGATCGCTGGCCCCGACTGGCCTGACCCCGGTATAGGGTCGGATCGAGGCAGGTGGCTGCGATGGACTCACTGGCAGCACCCCAGGACCGCCTGGTGGAGCAGCTGCTGTCGCCGCGCACCCAGGCCCAAAGGCGGCTCAAGGTGTGTGTCTGGTGTGTGTAGACAGGGTGGAATGTGGGTCATGTGTGCATGCTTGCTTGGCCAGGACCCTCCGGCCACCAGAGAAGGTGGCAGGGCCTCCCAGGGCAGATGTCCACTAGGTGATGGGTGCAGGCAGCGCAGACCCTTTGGCGGGGGAGGCTCAGTACAGCAGTCTATAAATAGCCCCTGCTGGGATGCTGCTTCAGGAACCACCACCCCCAAGCTTGGATCTAGGCCAGAGGAGCCACCCACCCCTGGATACCCTGGGGCTGAGTCTGTGCTGAGGTCTGTCTGCCTCCACCTATGGAGGACCTTGAATGTGTCTGAGGGGGTCCTCGCCACTGATTCCCACCACCCACCTAGGGGTGGGGGTGGAGAGGACACCCCCGTGGGGCTGACATCCCTCCTTCCCCACCCCAGTCTTGGGTCTCTGCTGAGGATGGACGGGGAGGGGGGTGTCTTTTCCGGCCACCGCCTCACCTACTTTCCTCCTTCAAGCCTGTGCCATACAGCCCTCACTCCATTTTTGTGGATGACATGCCACTTCCCAGGGGCCGTGCTATGTGCTCCTCTGAGCCACATAAAAGATAGGGTCTTGGGCTGTCACTGACGATTGATCAAGGATACGCCCCTAACCTGCTCCACCCGCCCCTCCCCTCAGGACATTGACAAACAGTACGTCGGCTTCGCCACACTGCCAAACCAGGTGCACCGCAAGTCAGTGAAGAAGGGTTTTGACTTCACCCTCATGGTAGCAGGTTTGTGGCCAAACTTGTGGGTGGAGCCGACAAGGCCAGGGATCAGACCCTCTCAGCCCAAATCTAACCCAGCTCTTTCACTGTTCCTATGGCCAGGTGAGTCCGGCCTGGGGAAATCTACCCTTGTCCATAGCCTCTTTCTGACTGACCTGTACAAGGACCGGAAGCTGCTGAGCGCCGAGGGTGAGTACCCCCTTCATACAGTCCTCACCAATCCGCTCGTCCCTGCCCCAAGAAACCTCAGAGGGCACCCTTACACTCTGCTCGAGGCAAGGGTCCCTGTTTGGGGGCAGGGAGGAGCGACCCAGAATATATATAGTCAGACCGGGAGACCAGGCCAGCTGAGGCGCCAGGGTGGGTGAGGAGAAGACGGCCCCACCGATCCTGCCCCCTTCCTCCCGCAGAACGCATCAGCCAGACGGTAGAGATCTTGAAGCACACCGTTGACATCGAGGAGAAGGGAGTCAAGCTGAAGCTCACTATTGTGGACACGCCCGGCTTTGGGGATGCTGTGAACAACTCTGAGTGGTGAGGACCAGGTTCCCCACCCCCACCCCCGCCCCAACCACTACTGCCAGCAAGCAGGCAGCTCTTAGAGCTGCCTCCATTTCCCCTTCTTTCCGCTTCTAGTTGGAAACCCATCACCGACTACGTGGACCAGCAGTTTGAGCAGTACTTCCGTGATGAGAGCGGCCTCAACAGGAAGAACATCCAGGACAACCGGGTGCACTGCTGCCTGTACTTCATCTCCCCCTTCGGACATGGGTGTGTAGCCATCTCGGTGCCCCCCCCTGCCGGCTTCGGGTAGGCAGTCCTGTCAATTCGTTGCATCGGTGCCCCTCAGCAGGGCCTACCCTACCTACCCTGTCTCTGCAGGCTGAGACCGGTGGACGTGGGCTTCATGAAAGCACTGCACGAGAAAGTGAACATTGTCCCACTCATCGCCAAGGCAGACTGCCTGGTCCCCAGCGAGATCCGGAAGCTGAAGGACAGGGTGAGTCTCCTACCATCATCATGGATGAGGGGGAGGGCCCTGGCCAAAAACTCCAGGGGAGCTGGCCAGTGCCAAGTCAAGCTCTTGCCCCCCCCCCACGGCCGGTGCAGATAAGAGAGGAGATTGACAAGTTTGGGATCCATGTATACCAGTTTCCAGAATGTGACTCCGATGAAGATGAAGACTTCAAGCAACAGGACCGGGAACTGAAGGTTAGTGTGCAGCCAGGAGGGGTGAGGGGGTGGGGGTGGAGGTGGGGTGCGGGGCATTGAAGGCCTGCACAAGGCCTGGGGGAGGCCTGGGCACGGCACCCGGGTCCAACGTGATGAGGGCAGGAATCATTTGTGCACAGAAAAGAGGGACTATATGCCCCCGCCCCCGTCACAGGGGCTACAAGATAAAGGTCACTTGCATCCCTGTGTAGTCTGTGGCAGACCATTCGAACCTCGGAACCTCCTGTGTGCTCACTAGAGCACTTACTAGTACCATTCTGACCTGCATTCTGACCAGCCCAGTGGCCCAGAGATGTGTCAAGTTCCGTAGGTCCCAAGATCCTGAGCTCCGGAAAATAGTGGCTTTGAATACCCCAGAGGCTAGGGAGGTGGTGACAGAGAGCTAAGCTGGGAACTAGAGGCTACTGTTCCAGAAGCAGATGGGCAGGGCTGTCCACTAGAAGCACTCTGACTTGAAACGTGGAGGAAGCTCCTAGAAGCACGCGGAGCTGGAGAAGAGCACAGCCTCTCAGAAACCCCAAGGGTTTGAGCTATGCAGGCTTTATGGCTTTAGTGGGTAGCACCAAGAAGAGGGGCCGTTCCAGATGGGGTGGAGGGCAATGGCACTGTTGGAATGGCCACGCCCCTCAGCCTCTGAGCCAGCGCTCTTACTGGCTGGGCTGGGCTGGATCCTTGCTCCCCTTCCCCAGGAAAGTGCGCCCTTCGCTGTCATCGGCAGCAACACTGTGGTGGAAGCCAAGGGGCAGCGGGTCCGGGGTCGGCTGTACCCCTGGGGGATCGTAGAAGGTGAGATGAGGCAGGGGTGCGGGGTGGGAGGTTCCCCTAGTCTGAGGCCTACCCACTGATGGCTCCTGCCCCACAGTGGAGAATCAGGCTCACTGCGATTTTGTGAAGCTTCGCAACATGCTCATCCGCACTCACATGCACGACCTCAAGGATGTGACGTGCGATGTGCACTACGAGAATTACCGCGCCCACTGCATCCAGCAGATGACCAGGTGGGCCACCCCCAACCGGTGTTTACCTCCTCCCCTCGCCTGCCCTCCCCCCTCCCCCCCGTCATGGCACCACCGAAGGCCGCCCTGCCCAACACACATCTGAACTTTGTCCCAGACCCTAAATCACCCCAGGGGTCTTGACCTTTGCAGGAGCGGGGCCTGACATCTCCAGTCCTCCTAATCTGAACCTCCCAACAGCGCAGCCCTCTCTTTCCACAGCAAGCTCACGCAGGACAGCCGCATGGAAAGCCCCATCCCTATACTCCCACTACCCACGCCGGATGCGGAAACCGAGAAGCTCATCAGGATGAAGGATGAAGAGGTGGGTGTCAGGCCGGGTGGTGGTGGTGCTCGCCTTTAATCCCAGCACTCGGGAGGCAGAGGCAGGCGGGTCTCTGTGAGTTCGAGGCCAGCCTGGTCTACAAAGGGAGTCCAGGACAGCCAAGGCTACACAGAGAAACCCTGTCTCAAAAAACCAAAAAAAACAAAAAAAAGAGGTGGGTGTCTGCCGAGAGTGGGGCTCAATGATGCGCGTGGGGAAAGGGGGAGGGAGGAGAAGCAGAGGGCAGGGCTAGGCCCTTTCCTCGCTCTAACTTGGGTCGGTCTTCACTCACCAGCTAAGGCGCATGCAGGAGATGTTGCAGAAGATGAAACAACAGATGCAAGACCAGTGACACCCTGCCCCAGCCCTACACCAACAAGGATAGAGGGCTGCCTGTTTCCGGGCTGGCCCCTCCTACCCCTGGATCCCAGACTGTCGAGGATTCCACCCTGGGTTCATCTGGATTTCAGACGGCCTGGACCTAACCCTAATCCAAAGTGGCTTTGACCAAACTGTTCAGATCTGGAGCCACGGAGCCACCGCCCCCAGATGACCCTAATTTATTCTCAGCATCCACCCTTCCTAGTCCTTTGTATCTACTTCCAGAGTGGTCCGAACCACAGCCCCTCCCCAAGCCCCTGCTCCCACCCCACCCGGCCCCTCTTAAGGGAACAAGTTGTGCACAACCTCCTAGGTCACCCTTCCTAAAATATCGTTGCCCACAGCGGGCCAATAAACCAGGGTAGAGGAGGGACGTGGATACAGGATCTCGGGCCTGTCACCCAAGTTAGTGCTGCAAAGTGGAGTTGGGAGGGGCCCCTGCGTGTTCCAGTGGGCTACAAAGCAGATGCTAATGTCCTACTGCGTGCGGAAGTGGGCCGGATCCTCCCTTACTCCCTAACCACGCTCTGTTCGGGACTACAGCCGGCAGAGTTTGAAGGCTGAGGCCTTTAGGGAGACCCCAGACCTAGAGAGGCTTCTGGGAAGAAGGTGGGGCCCGCAATGCGCTAGGCCGCTCTCGCCCCTTCCTGGGTAGACCTGAAGGACTGCTCCAGGGACGGCTGGACCGGGGTGTCTGTCCCGTATGCCTAGACGACTTTCATCCACTCATAGGTCAAGGTCTCCTTCCCAGCAGCTCTGTTGTACTGGGATTCCAGCCCTTGGCCTCCTCCATCTCTCCACCTGCATGATCCCTCCCCGACACACCCCATGCTCCGTTTTGTTCAGTTGTGAATGCCGCGTCCTGTCCCGGTGACAGGAGAACAAAGTTGGTGAACGTCGCTAACTTGGTGTCTGAGTGTTCCATGAGCCCCTGGGAACGGGGCGGGGGGCGGAAGCCCGGGCCGCCTGCGGGCCCTAGCGATAGCACGTTTATCTGCCGCCCGCAACAGCCTTGCGCGCCGGCCTGGAGTTATTTCTGGCCAGGCAGCAGTCCTGTGGTCTGTTGCTGCAGGCTTTTGGGGCCACGCCACTCCAGAACGAAGTGGGCCGCCATCCTTTCGCCATGGGCTCCCGTGAGTTCTGGGGTCGGGTCTGCATCTTTCTGGACAGAGCCACATCAGGAGGTGTTTTGAGTAGCAATAGGCAAAGGCGTGGATCAGACTTGGAAGGAAAGCCCCAGGCAGAGTGCAGGGTGGCCGGGGTGGAGGGACCTGCTGGCCCTAGGAGCTAGTGGGAGCAGTGCCGGCGCTCCCACTGATGCTTCGGGCTCATCCTAGCGCTTCTCTTCCAGGGCCGCGCGGGGCGCTGAGCCTGCTGCTTCTGCTGCTAGCGCCGCCCAGCCATCCAGCCTCTGGCTGCCCCGCGCCCTGCAGCTGCGCAGGGACGGTCGTGGACTGTGGGCGCCGCGGGCTGACCTGGGCCTCGCTGCCGGCCGCCTTCCCTCCCGACACCACCAAACTGGTGCTGACCGGCAACAACCTCACCGCGCTGCCGCCCGGGCTTCTGGATGCGCTGCCTGCGCTGCGCGAGGCGCTCCTGGGAGCCAATCCCTGGCACTGTGACTGCCGCTTACTGCCGCTGCGCGCCTGGCTGGCCGGCCGCCCCGAGCGCGAGCCCTACCGCGACCTACGCTGTGTCGCGCCCGCCGCGCTGCGCGGTCGCTTGCTGCCCTACGTAGCCGAGGACGAGCTGCGGGCCGCCTGCGCGCCTGGCCTGCTCTGTTCGGGAGCTCTGGTGGCGCAGCTCGCACTGCTGGCCCTCGGGCTGCTACATGCGCTACTGCTGGCGCTCTTACTGAGTCGCCTGCGGAGGCTGCGTGCGCGCGCGCGCGCACGCGTTTTCCGTGAGTTATCGCTCACAGGCCCGCTGGTGGCGGAGTCGGCCGGAGGTGATACATCCTAAGAAAGGACAGTCGCTGGGCAACAACGACCTGCAAATTTTACAGGTCCCTGCTGGTGGACCCTCACCTTAACCAGGATCGGCCTCGCCCTCGGCCTCGGCCTCTACCCTTGTCCAGTCTCCCAGACCCAAGCTCGGCTGGCCTGAATCCAAGCGAGGGCAGATTGCCTTGAGTCTTCAAAGCCTTAGGAGATGGCGCAGCCTGCTCGACACTGAGCAGTCTCCCCTTTGCCAGACTCCCTCACATAATAAACCTCTCTCCTCCTCCTCCTCCTCCTCCTCTGGCGGTTTCTGTAACCACCTGACCTTGCCAAATCCCAGAAAAAACCTGGGGGCTGTTGTTCAAAAGGACAAGATCATTTTTTCACGCACTGCCTAGGGCAAACAGGAGTCAGTGAACACAATTCTCTGTGTTCAAGGGCCGTCTCTCCGTGAGAAGGCTGTGAACAGAGAGGCCTCTCTGGCACTTTAGGAAGCTTCAAACAGCCTGGCCAGGCAGCCAGCCTCATCCTCAGAGGAGTGGCTCTTGGGAAACAGCCAGGGCCATGAGAACCTTTCAAGGACAGCTCAGGAGTTGGGGCATGACCCTGCTGAGTGGCCAGCTATCAGAGCACCCAGGGACAGATGGAGGTTGGGGTGATTCGAAGACAAGTAGCTGTGGTCTGTGGTCCACAGTGGGACTCCATGCGTCACTTCAGTGAGGAGCTGGACTGTGGAAGGGTAGGCAAGGCCAGGCGACAGAGAATGATGTAAGGGGCTGCAGGTATGAGTTTAGCCAGAGTCTCTGAAATATAGCCTGGGGTGAGCCGGCTTTGGTCCCCCCTCTTAATGTCCCCCAGATGTTCCCATCTCCTCTCTTGCTAGCCCACAGCAGCAACATTCTCAGCCCATCCTTACAGGAAGGATCCCTCCCTGACAGCACCGCCACCATGCATTACCCCAGTCTCTGCCTCTTTGGCTGCCCAGCTGCAGCACATCTGCCTAGGCCTTTCCTGCCCTGGCTCCCTTCGCAGCCCCATCTCCGCCATCCCAGCAAGTGCCTTCTCTCACTGCTCAGGATGGGGAGCTCTCTGTTCCCCAGTTTTCCTATTGTCTGCCTCTCACTCTGGAGCTGAGAAACTAGGCACTCTGCTTCTTCCCTGAGTGCACAAGTGGGCAGAATGGCACCTTCCCCACTATTAGAGCCAGCCTGTGGGTCCCAGGCTTGGAGAGCCCCTTCCTGCATTTGATGCAGGTCCCCCCTGATCGCCTCTATAAATAATGGAGGCTTCTGTTCCTGAAGAGCCTGAAGAAGAGCCTCGGGTCTGGGCACAGGAAAGCACTCGGCCTCCCCTGACCACCGCTGACCAGGTCGGGGAGGCTGTAGCTGACATGGCCTTTGTCCTGGCTTTTGTGGGACAAGACAGATGACCCTCCAGTAGGCTGATGCTATCTGGAGGCCGCCAGTCAGACATGAGGTGTAAGCCACCGCCTCCTTTGTGGGCAGGTGCAAGGCATCCGGCCCATTGTGGGCTGCAGGACTTGTGGGCTTGTCCATCCTGTGGGCTTGTCCATCCGGCCTTATCAGTGCATCAGGATAGTGGTCCTCTTTGTTCAACCTCCCCAGGGGTGGCCTGTCACCCCAAGAACCCCTGTAAGAGGCACACAGATAACACCTTAAAGTCAGTTGAACACAGCATGGGGGAGGGGCGGCGTTCCCTCTGCTTTTCAGAGAGGCAAACCAGGTCTTTCAAGAAGCACCCGAAGGAGGAGAGTGGGGACCCCCCCCCCGGAAACTTGTCTCCCATCCCTCTCTGTGCTGAGACAAGCTTCCTGGGGTCCCCACTCTCCTCCTCTTTGAGGACCTTTAGGGAGCAGTTTTAGGGCCTAGGGGAAAGTTAGCAGAGGTACCAAAGTGTTCCCAAGCTGAGAGAAGGTTGTAAGGGGAAATCCTAGCAGGAGCCATCATAGGAAGGAGGCCAGGCTCAGTGCGCAGTGCTCACAGGCTAAAGGCTCCAGGACCAGTGTCTTGCTGAGATGATGGTTTCGGAAATCCTAAAGGACACAGCCACAAAAGCAAGGGCTCTGCTGATGGAGAAATAAGGCTGGCAACACAGTGTGTTCAGACGGAAGGTCAGACTTCTTCCTTCCTGGCATCTGTACCCATGGTTCCTCCAGGAGACCCCTCTCGACAGACCCTCCATGGTCTCATGGGGTGGTTAGGTGGCTGGCCCTCCTTGTGGCCAGAGGGTTTCTCCAATTCTAACTCCTGACCCTGAGCTGACCCTCCACGTGCTTAGCCTGGGGTCTCAACCTCTATCGAGCGTGGGGAAGTGGATGGTCCCAGCTCAGTGCCCCTGAATACACTCCTTCTCCTCAACCCAGCCTCCAGCATTGTCATCCACTTCAGAGACAACACACCTGCCCGGGAGTCTCCTCCCCAGCCACCAACTTGTCCCCTCTGTTGTCTGGGACATCTCCCAGGCTGGCTGATTCTGGGCCCCTTCCTCTGGACCTCAGAAGTCACCCTTCACTTGGGCTCTGAAGACTTCAGCGCCCGCTCCACCCCCCCACCTCCACCGCGCGCGCGAACACACACACACACACACACACACACACACACACACACACACACCTTTGCCACCACAGTGAGTCGGCCTTCTCTTCTGTGACCTTCATCGTTATCCAAGGCCTCTTTCAAACTGAGAGATTCCCAGCCTCAGCTAGTCTAAGACAGAGCACAGGGGTGCATTTAGAGAGGCCACATGTGCAGCCTGTGTACTGCCATCCAGCCAAAGACGGCCAAGGAGCTGAATAGATGGAGTCCCAGTAAGGCCACACAAGGCCACCAGCCTAAGGACAGGCAGAGTGCTAACCTCCCGCAGAAAGCCTAGTGAAATGGACACGTGCTGCGGGAGGTGGGGGCTGTGGCCCTCTATTTAATTTGTCTTCCCCTCAAACACCATGACTCCGGACTGCCACCAGAGGGCGCTGGCGATCCGTAAAAGACGCAGAGCTCAGGGCTCAGCGTGCAAGCTTGGGCGAACTCGTAGAAGGGACTGACTTTCTGGTAGTCCACCGAGAAAGCGGGGCCATCCAGACTGCCGAGGCCGCACCGAGAGGGGTTGGCAGGTCATTCCCTCCGGGGGATAGAGAGGAGAGTGCGGCGAGGTCGCTGACAGACGCGAAGAAGATGAGTGCAGGGCCCCTTCCTCCTATCCTTTGGCGCACTGACAACCGGTCAACCGCAAAGATAAGGGACCTTTTCCGCCTGGCGGGAAGGACGTGGGCCAATCCAGGCCCGCACCCCCCCCCCCATATTTACTCCGTAAACATTCATTGGCCCCCGCTGTGTGCATTGCGAGGGGGCTGGGCTGACGACAGCCCTTGCTGGACTCCCGCCATTTCTACACTGGATGCTGAGGGGAAGCTCAAAGACTAAAAAAAAAAAAAAAAAAAAAAAAAGCTCGGACATCTCTCTGGCCACCCTGATGTCCCGAGTAGCATTAGGGTTCTCCATGAGTATTTTATAGCCTGGAGAAGCCTTGAAATTAGGCTGGCTTGCTTAAGGCCACTACAAGAAGGCCCTGGGAATGATGTTGGGGACCCCCCAGACTCGCTACATAGGAGGGGGAGGCCTGCACCCGCTGCCCAGACAGAGCAACAACATTGGGGTGGGTGGCCCATAGCTCACAGCAGCGTCTGCGCCCACCCCCAGCGTTTCCGATGGAAGACAGGCAGCAAGTGATAAATCACCAGCTCCCACTCCCACCCACCCAAGGCTAACTGGTGGACAAGAAGAGCTGCGAGGGCCTCGTGTGTCAGAGACAAGGCCTGGAACCAAGGCGGGAGACAGGATAGAGCCAGAGGCCTTCTGACACAAGCCAGTTCCTTGCTGGGGTGTCGGAGCTCCTCAGGTACCCTTTCCATAAAGGCCATCTGGAAACCAGCTGAGAACCGTCCCCACCATACTGACCCCAACAGGAGGTGTGAGCAAGGCCTCTGCAGCAAACTTCAGTTCCCTGGAGAGGACCATAAATCAGCAGGGGGGCACTTGGAGTACTGCCCCCAGTAGAGTGAGGGTCTTCGGGGGTCACTGCTCCTAGTGACTAGGCCTGGCCTTGGCTGTGTCTCTCCCTTCTTAAACGGCTCTAGTGGGACCTCCCAGCCCCCAACCCTTCCTGGCCAGGAGCCCCAGTATACCCTGTGCTGTCTATAATGGCTGCACACGCTTTCTGATCTCTTTTCGCAAAGACAAGAAAAGTCACAAAAGTAATGTCTCCTTTTAGGAGAAACCCTGGGGAGCTGGCCTGTCTCTGGTCCCACAGAACCTGTGGGATCAGCAGGTCCTCCCTAGTGAAGCTGTCTCAAGGGGTCTGCTCGGTTCCAACAAAAGCCATCTCTGTCTTCCATTCTATCTTTCTGTCACCTCCCCTACCCAGAGTGCTGAGGGCTGGCTGGACAAAGATTGCAAGCCAAGTAGGGTCCCCAGGTGTGAGCCACCTTGCATACACACACACACACACACACACACACACACACACACACACACACAGAGGCAGGTGTGAAGTCAGTTGTGGTAGGAGAGGCTGATAAGAGTCCAGACCAGGCTCGGCTCTGAGCCCTGCAGGGCATAGTCTACAGGCCCACCACCCTTTTCCCTAGCCCCTCCAGAGCACCCCTCTAGACCCACGAGTGGAGTCAAGGCCACTCATACACCAAGAAACCCAGATTCCCCCTGGAACTTGTCTCTGGGATGGAGTTGAGGATATCTAAGAGCCTCCTCCTCTGGAAAGACCTTGGGAACACATAGGATTGTGCCTGAGAGACAGCAGTGGCCGTGGCTGGCCTGGGCCTTGACCCTCAAAGTCAGACCCTTAGTCAGAAGAGGGACAGTGAGGGTAGAGGCTGCAAGTTAGGTCTAGGGCTCAGGTCTTTTGGGCTCAAACTCAGTCAGTGAAGGTCCTCGCTGCTCTATCTCTCTTGAGGCAGCTCCCCCTTCTGCTGGGATTGCTCTCACTGCAGACCCATGTATGGCAGGAGAAGGGTGTAAGAGCACCCTCCACAGAAACCAGACTGTCCTTTGTCCACTCAGAGTGTGGCTCTGTCTCTTGTATGACACAGGACCCTGGGGCTAGCTCCACAAGGTCACTGAGTCCCCAGCGGGTAAAGGGACACTTGGAAGGGTTATAAGGGGACCATGCCAGCTTGGCCCAATGACTTCCTAGGATGCATGAGCAGGACCCCAGAGAAATGACTCCCCATAGCAGCTGATTCTCCTGTCTGGACTGTGGAGGTCAGCCTTGGGAGCCCATTCCTTGAGGGAAGGCCACAGTTGGTGCTCAGGAGATGCAGTGACCGCAGTCAGCCCTGGCCAGTGGAGCTGTTCATGGCCTTTGCTGTCTGGTGAGGGGTTTCCAGCTTCTACTTTAAGAAGGAGCCTTCAGGCCGGCCAAAGGCAAATTCTGCCTGCTGTCGGAATCTGTTGTGATGCAGTGGGGTTTGCTTTGCTCTGTGCTTTGTTTATTTAAAGATGCTCTAGAAGAATTCCTGCCAGTCTTCACAGACACGGGGGGGGGGGGGGCAGGAGGCTTCTGTCTGAGCAGGATCTGGGGCGGAGCACTGACAGCACCTGTCTTAGCTCGCCTGCCTTTGACTGTGTTGAGCACTAAGAGGCTTTCACATGTAGACTGTCACCTCCCTACAGGTGCAGACACAGGGCCCAGGCTAGGAAAACACAGGCCAGCTCCCTGTGGCAGGCTTGGGGAACACAGGCTACTGTGCACTTCACCTGTGGGAGATGCTAGGCAAGATCTCTGAGGGAGCCTGAGTTCTTGGCTAAAGGGTTCCTATTTTGTAGGCCTTTGCTCTATGGACTCCCAGTTAGGGACTCCTGGTCTGTGGCTCCCAGTGTCTGTCTGTGTCTGGTCTCAGAAAGTCCTACTGAGCAAGCCTGTCTTTGGCAGGTACCTGTTCCAGAACCTGTTCCAGAATCTGGGAGTCAGGGACCCTTGTCTCTTTATTTGGGGGGTGTTATGATTGTGCTGTGCCTACCCCTGGACACCAGCCTGCCCTTCCACCAGAATGGCCCCCTGAAGACCCCACTCCCAAACCTCCTAGGGCAAAAATCAGGAGGACTGGCCAAACCATAGAACTATGAGGCCCTGATCCCTAAGGAAATGATGACCAGCACTCACCCACCTCCCAGTTCTAGGCCAGACCTCACTACTGACATTGTCAGCTCCCCAAGCCCTTCCCTGTCCTCCTGGAGTGTTCCCAGAGGATCCATGGAGTCCTCAGGACTGGGCAACCATACTTAGCTCAGCAGCAGCAGATAGCGAGGAACAGAGATCTGCAGATCTGCAAGCCTGAGGCCATCCCACATCCTGGTATGCAATGGTCCTGGAAGCTAACTGCAGAGGGACCAGGCTGAATGCAGCCCTGCTCTCTCCTTGTTGTCTGTTTCTATGTCAACGGACAGGGCTGGCTTGCCTGCCTTCCTCACCTCCAGTGCTAGTCAAGCCTCAAGAAGGAAGATTCCCCAAACAGGTCTGAGGCACCAGCTGCCCTGGTCTAGCTTGTAGAGGTCTCCTGACACCCTGTGTCCTCTTTACCTCTGCCTTTGTATCTCATGCAGTATGTATGTCCTCTTGCCTCCTACCTCCGTGGAGTCTGCCTTGGCAGGTAGTGATCCTGAGCGCCCACATGTGCAGCCTCTAGAGAGTCCCCTTCCCTGTTTTTTTGTTTTTTTTTTTTTTTTCTTCCCTGGGAAAGATCACATCTCCAAGGATGGGTCAAGGCCACGCAGTTAGCCACATGTATCTCTGTCCCCAAACATGCTGCCTGTGCCACCATCTAAGAGTGTGTAGGCACAGTGTTCACTGTGTGTCAGGACGTGGGTGAATGCACGCAGTCCCCAATACCTCGGAGAGTGTGTGTCCCTGCACACACACACACACACACACACACACACACACACACACACACACCCCAAGCCTCATCTCCTCTGCATGCAGAAGGCTCTACCTTGCCACAGTACGCTTTTCAGGCAGTAGTCTGTCCCTGCCCAACACACCATTCGAATGTACTCTTGTTTTCTCTGCCTTGTGGGCCAGGGGTGTGATCGTAAATCCTACAGCCGATGACACATTTATCCCTGCAGCGGCTGGTGGTGTGAATTTATGGCCGCACCCCCCCCCCCCAGGCTGGGACACCTCCAGGGCAGACACACCCCCAGGCCATACTATTAGGCTTTCTTGGTGTTATAGGAGTGGGCCAGAAGAGGCTCTGGCACTCACCCAAGGTCAAGCCCAGCTCAGAAACAGAAATCTCAGGGTGTTCAGAGTCCACAAGAGGGTGTTCAGAGCTCTTCCTGGGTATAGCTAAAAGCTGAAGCACCCACCAGCCAGGAGCCTTGCCTGCTGGGGAGAGCCTGCTCACCCTTCCCATCTCTGCTCAGGCTTCCCACCCAGGATATGGGGAGTAGCCTCAGGACCCCAGCTACAGCAGGTGTACTAGACTGTGTTCCCTGGGCATTGAGTCAGCCCACTGCAGGCTGCAGGGCCTGCTGGGAACAAAGCCATTTGAGTGAGAACTGGGGAAGGGGTGGATGGGAGGCATTGACGGCAGCTGAGACTGCACACGGAGGGGGAGGACTCCTTGCATGTCTGCCTCTGCCTTGGAAGTCTGGGTAGACTGAGGCCTAGTGGCAGCGAGGTCAAGGCCATGCAGGCCCAGAGACCAGGATCCCCACGTCTCAGAATTTAATGTTGGGCTCTTGAGTTTGGATACCCTCTTTGTCTTGCCAGATCTGGGGGAAGGGTGGCTGCTGGGTTTAAGGAACAACGGACAGGGAGATGACAGAGCTAGCCAGGTCCTGAGGGGCCACAGCTGGGGGCAGGAGCCTGGCTGCTTCCCCTCTGCCTGTCTGTCCGCCTGTGTGTCCATCCATCTGTGAGTAGGGTTGGGTCTCCAGGGGATCCTTTGTCAGCTCTCAGGCTCCCCATCTCTGGTTCTAGTGCAACCCTTCCACCCCCCAACCCCCAACCCCCTCCCACACCGCCTGCTGTCAGGATGAGCGATGGCCAGGGCCCCTCCCCAGGCCCTCAGCCCCAAGCCTGGTTCCCGCTCATTAGCTGCTGACACTGTTTGCTTTCCTGGGGACGCCCACCCCGTCACAGGCCATTTCTCCTGGTACCCCTTGCCCCAGGGGCCTGCCCAGGGATCCAGGGTGCTGAGCTGACTGGATACCAGCATGGAACAGGAGTGACCTTCAGCCTCTGAGGCGACGGCCAGAAGAAAAGAGAACCTTACCTTTACCTATCGGCCTGAGGTGTCATGGGAGGTCCACAGCCTTGCCCATGCCCACAACCAGGCCCAGGGGAGACTAGGCCAGCTGAGGCAGGTTAGGGTCCTGTTGGCTTGGTGAGACACACAGCCTGTCTGTGGGAGGGCCACAGGTTCTAGAGACAGGTGACAGGCTCCATCTCCAGCTGCCACTGCCTCTAATTCTGTCTTTGCCTCTGGGTCTCTCCCCAAACCTTGACCATGAGATGGTCACCGGACCACCACCCTTCCAAGAAGGCACCTCACATCCCACCTAGGGTCCCTCTGTTTCTCCTTCTAAGCAATAGAGCAGGTCTGGGGGTGCAAAAGTGTAGGTCCCCAGACTGGGCATTCCTCCCTTGGGCTCCCAGCCCAGAGTGGCCACAGCTGGGCGGCATCAGGGCCCGCAGGCCAGTGGCAGCCGGTCCTTCACTAAAAAATGTGTTTGTGATTTTGGCGGCGGGGCAGATAACGGTGACGAATGGCTCGCCTGCCCAACGGGGCCCCTGGTCCATCTGGTTTGACTTTGGTCTGTCGGCGAGTACCCTTGGGCCCCCATTCATCCCTTCAAGCAGTACCCACAGAGCAAGGCCAGGGACCAGTGTGGGCATAGCCAGGGAACCTCAGTATCCTAATCGTTGCTCTCTCTGCCCCTCAGTCATGTCTGTCCCCTCATTATGGGCCTCCTTCAGATGTGCCCACCTGCTGATACTGGACACTGGCTTACAGGATGATTAAACGACATGGGCCTGGCGGAGGCCAAGAGTCTGTCTGCTGTGGAAAGTGCTCAATCCGGGCATGGAAGCTGGGCAAGACAGACAATAAAACAGAGCTGAATAGAGGGAAGCAAGCAGAGCGACTGGAGCTGGCCCCACACAGCACTCATGTGGTCATCCTCAGCGGGAATTTCTGACAGGGCTCCAGACCCTCCCATCGTAGTCAAGGGCCTCCAGATCACTTCTTTCCAGGCTGCGGGAAAAGCTTCCGGGTCAGGCGTGTGCTCAGCGAGGGTCAGTGGGACTGAGGGTGAGGCACACTCCCCTCAGACACACCATTTCCCTTCCTCTGCTCTTTTGGGTCTCCATGGTGGCAAGACAGGACTGGAGATGCCATCTCTGGACATGAGCTGTCACCATGCCACACAGACCCTGAATCCTGCCCACAATGCTACAGCAAATTCCTCCCAAGCTGGCCCCTGCATCGCAAGAAGGAGGAAGATGCGAAGACAGCCCCTGTAGGCATGGCCAGGGAGGGGTCTTCCAGGGTTAATGAGTGCATCCAGTCCTCAGAAGACCCTCTTGAGCCCTGCTCGCCCAGGCCACAGAGGGGAGCTGGACCAGTCTTCGTCAGGAAGAGGAAAGGAAAGATTAGAGATGCTTAGAGGACCGTAGGCCCATCTCAGGGACAAAGAGGGTCCCCATGGGAGCTCTAGGGCCGGGGAGGTGGGGGGGGGGGGGGGGGGGGCTGGTGTCTACCTCGACTTCTCCTGTTCTGTCTGGGGACAGCTGGAGGAAAAGGAGAAGAGAGAGGCAGTGTCCTGTTGGGACCCCTGTTCCCTTCAGCAGGTTAATCCCTCTGCCTCTGTGTCACATTGTTGAGAATTAACTTTGTTGAAATAAAAATTGGTCTTGGTATTAACTCTGGCCTCCAGGATTTTCTCTGGGATCCAGAAGGCTGCCGAGAGTCAGACGCCCATTCCCAGAGCCGGCAGCAGCTCAGATTGCAAGGGCGCCAACAACCTCCTAATCCTCTACAAGGCTCTGACCCGCCCCCCCCCCCAAGACACTGAGACTGACCCACCCCCCAACCCTGCCCCCCATGCACCTTCCCACCCCAGCACCCAGCCCCCCAGCCCCCCACCCCCCACCCTGCCACCAAAAGACACTGAGCCTGCTTCCTTGGGATTCAGAAAGCCACGTCAGCCTCTGCTTCCTCAGGCCCTTGCCAGGAAAGCCCAGTATGGATGTAGGTATGAGTCTCCAGGGTCAGTCTCTGGCCCATGCCTCATCTTCATCCCTTCCGCATGTCTCTGAGTCACTGAGCAGCCATGGCTGGCAAGCACAGGATACCACTCACTTCCATCCCTCCACATTTGGCCACAGCCTCAACTTTTTTGTTTTGTTTTATTTTTTTGATACAGGGTTTCTCTGTGTAGCCTTGGCTGTCCTGGACTCACTTTGTAGACCAGGCTGGCCTTGAACTCACAGCAATCCGCCTGCCTCAGCCTCCCAAGTGCTGGGATTAAAGGTGTGTGCCACCATTGCCTGGCTCATAGCCTCATCTTTACAATTTCTCTGGACCCCAGTTTCCCTGCTTGTCCCAACTGGGGAGGTGGCAAGAAACCCCTGAGTAGACAGAACAGCTAGCCAGATCCCAGGCAGCAGTTAAAGCTGTCCACCCAATGACAGAGAGATGGTAGCTGAGAGGAAACCCCTAGACCTGAGGGAGGCAGACAGCTCAGTGTGCTGCTGGGGCTGGAATCTTCTGAGGGTTGGGGCATCAGGAGCATACAGGTCCTTCGTGTTCCATCACAGTCTTCTGGCTAGGCAGAATTTCAGATCCCTGGTTGCCAGACAGTTCAGTTAGGACAGGATCTAAGGCTCCTTCCGGTGGCTCCTAATGAGACCTGTCACCACCAAAATCAGACACAGCTGTCCCTCAGAATCCAGCATCCAAGCCGTTTTGGGTGTGGACTACCTACCCAAGGATGCTGAGCCCAGAGGATGCCCATCCCTTTCCTCATCATCTGCACACCTGAAACCTGGTCCCAGTCACTTCCCACACCTGATACAGTGTCATTACTCTATAGATAGTTGCAATTGTTTGTGGAATAACGAAAACATACAAGCCCTTGTGTTTAGGGCTTCTCTCTCTCTCTCTCTTCTCTCTTCTCTCTTCTCTCTCTCTCTCTCTCTCTCTCTCTCTCTCTCTCTTCTCTCTCTCTCTCTCTCTCTCTCTCTCTCTCTCTCTCTCTCTCTCTCCTATTTCTAGATATTTACAGATACTTTTTTTACTATTCCCTTTTGGGGGGGGGGCTGAGGCCCAAGCCTGGGACCCCGCCTTTGTCCTCTATCACTGATTATACCTTCAGCGTTTGTTTTTCTACACAGGGCCTTAGTACATGTCCAGGCTAGCCTGGAATGTGGGATCCTCCTGCCTCAGCCTCTTGGATTCTGGGATTACGGGACACCATGCTTTATTTTTTTTAATTATTTTTATTCTGTGGTTGGTGGAACCCACCAGTTGAAACCCGGCCTGGCCGCTTCAATACACGCAAAAATCTGTGGGCAGCTGCTTCCAGAGTGCGGGAGCTGCCTACCTTGAGTGAAATATTCCCTCTCCCTCTCCTCCTCTCTCTCTTTTCCCTCCCTCCACTCACCTCTGGGGGCGCTGTTGTGTCCCCTAGGGAGACTTTCACTCCTTATAGCCTATGCTGGTGCGCGCAAGCCTGAGAACCCAGCAGTGAGGCCAGCCTAAAGACAGCTGGCCCAGCATCCTGGTACCCAAGGGCAGGCAATACTCCCCCGGCTGGTGGTCTTCTAGAAGCCTTGTGGGACCACATCCCAAGCAGTGTGTTTGGGGGTGGGTACAGCCTGGGAATGGGTTGGGCTGGGGGCCTGGGAATGAACGTGGTGGTAGCCCGGGGTTGTGGGGGTGGGGGGCGGGATGCAGGAGTGGACCCAGCTGTTGCCGCCTGGCTCCAATTCCCCCGCTCTGCATCGAAGTGAATCCCCAGGGCCAAGGCTGGTGGTCTGTCTGAGAGGGAGTGGGGATGTTGTGGGGGCTGTGCCTTCCTCCTGGCAGTGGTCCCTGGGGCATCAGGGGTAGGAGGAAGCCGCTTTCATGTTGAGAAGCAGAACAAGCTATTGGGGAGACTTTTGCCCCCAGATCGTGTGCAGCAGGTCTCCCTGCTTTTAGTACCCCAATCTTTAGGGGCTCCCCATCACGTTCTCATCTGGCACCTGTGCCAGGCTCCTTCACGGACTTGTAGGATAAAATCATTGCTCTGTCCTTTGTCTGTATCCCCCAAGTCTCCCTTCTATACATGAACCAGGTTCCAGCTAGTACCATCCAGATCTTTGGGCCAATGAACCTCGACACCAGAACCATCCGAAAACTCCTACTCACCCTTCAAGACCCTGTGCAGTTGTACCCGTTGCTTGAAAGTCACTCAGAATATGGAGCCCTGCGTTAACCTGGTATCATCTCGCCCTGGTGCTCTTGTCTGATAGAAGACTACACACAAGCTTCATCTAAACTCATCTTTAGCTGAAGGTATTCTCGGTTCCTGTGGAATCACGCTTGAACTATAGGGCTTGGTGCTGAAGCTGTCAGGGCCTAGTCTCCATTAGGCCAAACACGGTGAAGAGAATGGAGGGGCATCAAAGAAACGGGGTGAGCTGCTAGGTGGAGAGCTCCGCAGCAGGGGAACGGGAGCGGGAGAGGGAGAGGGAGCCAGTTGCAGAGAGCAGAGCAGGAGCCTGGAGCCGGGAGCCCAGGCCGTCGGTCTGGCTTCACTGGAGGCCAATGGGGCGGAGCCATAAGGGGAATCTTACTCTCAAAGTCCCTTCTGCCTGCTGCCAGGCCCCAAGGAAGTCCCGCCATGCGGGAACCTGATATTTTAAGACCTAAAGCAAATGTTTCTGGGGCCCTGAGCTGCACCAAGGCGCCCACTCAGCCTCTGGGGGCAGGGCCCGCACAGAAGAGCCGACCCCCACCTGCCCCTCTGTTCCTGGGTGGCAGTTTCTGCGAGCACTGAGTGCAGGAAACTCCTTGAACACAGAAAAGAAAGACCTGGCACGGGGCTCACAACCCCATGGTCCCTCTCCCAGGCCTCCAAGCTCAGGTAAGACCATCAGACGTCCTGAACTGACTCTGGGACCGACTCAGAACCAGGTATACAGCCAACTGCCTCACCTAGGCACCATCAGGGTGGGCACTTCCATGTCCAGGGTCTGGTTTTGAGCCACTGTCTGGAACTCAGAACTGAGTACCTTTCCATCCAGTAAGGAAAGAGATTTGAAATCTGCTGGTGATGTCTACCTGGGCTCCAGGCTTGAAAGTGGTGCTGTGTGCTGCACTCGGATCCTCAGCAACAGCAGAACAGGACAGGATTCTGGGCAGAGAGAATTCCTCATGGCCTGGGGAAGAGAGGGCCATGAAGTTTTGCTTTGGCTCCAGGCTTCTGCCCTGGGGCTCCCTGAGTTCAACTTCCTTCCAGTCAGCCTTGAAGGCTGGAACATAACGTATTAGTACCACAATGCACTGCAAGGCAGCCAGGGCTGCACTTGGGGGCGGTCAAAGGATGAGGGTCTAATATTTGGTTGGTTGGTTTGAGAAAGGGTCTCACCATGTAAGCCAGGCTGTCCTGAAACTCTGCCTGCCTCTGCCTCTGGAGCACTGGGATTAAAGGCGTACGCCACCAACGCCTTCAAGGATCTAATCTTAAAGTGCGCTTCAGGACTGGCCCATCTGGGACTGTGGGAGCATGCCAGGAAGTAAGGCAGCTACTCTGGGGTGGGGGTTCTTCTAAGGTGAACTATACTAGCAGGTCCAGATGTCTCAGACCTTGGCCCTCAGGGGACATGGGGCTAGGTTTCTCATAAGGACTTAAGGGCAGAGCCGCTCACACTCTTACCCTTAAGTCATGAGCCCGTCACAAGCCCATTTTACAGATGGGGAAACTGAGGCCCAGAAGGAGAGGACGACCTTTCTGGAGGTCCTAAGCTAGCCTAGCTGTATGCTTACCTTAACCCTCTGCCCTGCAGACAGGCCAGAGCCCTGGATGGCAGGGGAAGAATTGGACAGACCCCAAACAGAATCCTACTATTCAACGCTGCCTGCGGGACTCCTGGCTAGTCTGAGCTCAGCTCCCTGACAAGTGGGCATCACCTGGGGCATTGCTTGCTCGCTTTGCTGCCTTTCTCTTCTCACAACCTGCCAGGCCTGACCATCATTATACAATCTTCCTATGCCAAGGGGAGCTCTTACCTCTGTGTCTCCAAGAGAGTACCCGACCTTAGACAGGACGGGTCTGCCACCATCATTGCCAGGCCCCAGTCCTTGCTGTGAGGAGACACACTATGTGGTGCCCCTGGGCCTCAGTTCTCCCAGCTCTAAAGTTGGTCCAAAAAAAAAAAAAAGGCTTTCTGGCAGGAAGGTGAGGGCAGCGCCTATATTGGCCTCTGCTACCCTCTTCTCTACCCTGGGGACAGATGCTGCTCACAGACCCTGGTCCAGCCAATTGCACAAGGTCTTGAATTCTTCACAGGCCATGGCCCTGACTACCTGGAGACAGGAAAGTGCCCACTGGGGCCTGTGCATACAGAGCCCTGAAACTAAGAGCCAGCTGTCCCACAGCCAGAGCTGCCCCTCGCCACCTTCCTCCACATCTTCCATTCTTTGAGCCTTGGTTTCTCCTTTTAGCAAAGTGCAGGATATTGTTGGAAGTGAGAGAGATGCTGAGGAGGAGGCTGCAGTCGGGGTGAGAAGAAGACACAGGAAATAGGACTTGGGGGATCCCGGAGGAGAAGGTTGACCACACAGAGGCCAAGAGTCCCACAGAGACCAAGCAGAGAATCTTAAATTAAATAGCACTTCCAAGACCACTGAGTCAGAGGGTTCCTAGATCTGGGGGCCCTACCTCCAGTGTACCACCTACTAGATAGCTCAGAGGGTAGGTGAGGGTGGCAGGTAGTGGCAGCACCTGGTCCCACCCCTTCCCTCATCCACACCCTGTCAGAGCCCCCTCGCCTTGTGTCTAGGCCCCTGGCCCCACTTGCACACCCAGACTCCAAACTGGAAAGACGGGCCGAAGAACAAACAAGCTCATTCCACAGCCTGTACCCAGGCCTGTGTGGGCAGGGCCAAGAGCTGGGGTTCCCCCTTTCTGGGGTCCCAGGAGCCTAGTGGGAGGGACAGCCTCAGCATGGTGCATCCTATCTCTCAGCCCCTCTCCAGGCATGCAAGGCCCTTGCTCGCTGTTTTTCAGGATAACACCCTGGGAAGCCGGCAGAGCTGGGCCACCCTTCCCACTGCCCATCCCTTGGGAAGGAGCTGCCCATGACAGGGCTGTTCAAGAGATGTCAGAAGGTCACTGTAGCTAGACAAATTGAACTAACCCCTCAAGATTCTTTTAAGAGCACAGTCCCCAGATTCAAGCCTTCCTAAGGCTCAATTCTGCATTCAGACATACGGTGAGTATAGGGCTAGGCACATTACAAAGACTAGATAAACGCTCACTTCTTCAATACCCAACCCCTCAGAGCAGTCTAGGGCATGCACAGCGACTCTTTCCCTCAACCTGCTCTGGCCTTCCCCGCTTGCTCCTGAAGAGGGTGATTGCTATGCCTCTGTGGCTGCATCGCTGCTCAGGGGTCTTTGCACACTTAGAAATCAGGAAGGCTCGGTTTCTTCCAGAGCTGGGTGGCGATTTTCAGAGTATTTGAGCTGGAGAGAGAGCCGTGGATGGGCGTGGCGCTGGGTTTGGGAGACAGGCCCTGACAGAACCCAGAGTCCAGGATGCTACCCAAAAGAGTGGATTGGGTGGGCCAAGCTACTGCATTCAGAGGACCTTACCTGTCAGGTGTGAGCTGGAGATGGGAGCACAAATCCAGTGGCACTAGCCAAGCAGTAGAGGTGGCCAAAAAAGCTCAGGGTGGCCAGGAGAAGTGGGGGCTGTGGAGGGCAGCCATGGGACCGGATGAGGACGAGCACGGGACAAGATGGGACTTGAGAGTGGAAGGGCAGAGAACGGAGGAACACTGGGTAGGACTAGAGACAGGACTTCAAATCTGCTCGGTGGCAGCACTTGACTGGTTGGCCAAGTCTGTCCCCATGAGACCAGAATGTGGCCAGCCACAGCAGCCATGCCAGACTGGTGCACTGGGTGTCCATCCTTCCTGGATGCCTGTCAGTAGCCTGGACATGGGCATAGATGAACAGGCGAGACGGGCACCCAGCTGTCCCGAGGAGGACACAAAGCTCCACCCTCAGTCTTACCACCGGACACTCACATGACCTGTGCCTGGCTGCCTGCCCGCCCACCCACCCTGCTGCCAATCAGGGTGACTATCCTCCTACCACACCTGCTCATGGCTGACAGAGGTCTCTATTCCCAGCCAGCCGCCTGCTCAAGTTATATTTAGGCCACAGGGGTGGTGCTGAGCTGCTGACCCCCTCTTGGGGCCCAGAGCAGGGGCAGCTGGGCTGGGCTGACTGCCTGAACCCGGCCTGGTGGTGCAGGCAGCGTGCTGAGGCATGGTTACTGTCTGCACGGCTGGTCCTCCAGTGCCTCGTACTCTGTTGCTTAGCTAGCGGATGAAGGGAAGCCTGGGCTCTGGCTGTAATTCGTGTGGGAAAGTGAGGCTAAACCCGGAACTTGGCTGGCTCTTATTCACTCATGGAGGTTGGGCATGATGGCCGAGGAAGATTCAGAGGGCACAGCAAGACTGGCACAGGCCAGGGCACAGGAGGATAGCCAGGGGCTTGGGCAGAAAGTACAGCTGTTCTCTCCAGGAGCTCCCTGCACCTTTCCAGGAGTACCCCGAACACCAGGCCCTTCCCCAGGCTGTCTCACAGTATGCTGCTAGGTAGAAAGTGGCCCCCCACAAGCCACACTACCTCTGCTGGAGCACAGGGACACTTCTTGCTTCCTGGGCCTCAGTTCTGCCCCCATTCTGCCATCCAGAGCCAGACCCCAGGTTTCCTGCCTCCATGCAAGCAAGGAGGAGTAGAGTGTCTCATCACCCCCAGATTAATAGATATGGTCCCACAGGCTCCAGAGCAGGGATGGGAGGTGGGGGGGCTCCTGTAAGACCTCCTTGTCTTGCTACACAGCCCAGGCAGGAGGGACACAAGTGAGTTCCTGTGCCGGGTTCCTAGCCATCTGCTGTAGCCCTGCACACATGCCCTGTATACACACATGCCCTACACACATGCCCTGCACATACATATGCCCTACACACATGCCCTGCACACACACATGCCCTACACACACATGCCCTACACACACATGCCCTACACACACACATGCCCTGCACACACACAAGCCCTGCACATACATATGCCCTGCACATTCACATGCCTTACACACACATGCCCTACACATATGCCCTGCACAAACACATGCCCTACACATATGCCCTGCACATACACATGCCCTACACACACACACATGCCCTGCACACACACATGCCCTGCACACACACATGCCCTGCACACACACATGCCCTGCACACACATGCCCTACACACACATGCCCTACACACACACATGCCCTGCACACACACAAGCCCTACACACACATGCCCTGCACACACATGCCCTGCACACACACATGCCCTGCACACACATGCCCTGCACACACACAAGCCCTGCACATACATATGCCCTGCACATTCACATGCCTTACACACACATGCCCTACACATACACATGCCCTGCACATACACATGCCCTGCACACACATATGCCCTGCACATACACATGCCCTACACACACATGCCCTACACACACATGCCCTACACATATGCCCTGCACACACACATGCCCTACACATACACATACCCTGCACGCACACATGCCCTGCACACACACATGCCCTGCACACACACATGCCATACACACACATGCCCTGCACACACACATGCCCTACACATACACATGCCCTGCACACACACATGCCCTGCACATACATATGCCCTGCACATGCACATGCCTTACACACACATGCCCTACACATATGCCCTGCACACACACATGCCCTGCACATACATATGCCCTGCACATGCACATGCCTTACACACACATGCCCTACACATATGCCCTGCACACACACATGCCCTACACACACACACATGCCCTGCACACACATGCCCTACACATATGCCCTGCACACACACATGCCCTACACACACATGCCCTACACACACACATGCCCTGCACACACACATGTCCTGCACACACACATGCCCTACACACACATGCCCTACACACACACATGCCCTGTACACACACATGCCCTGTACACACACACATGCCCTGCAGAGTGCCCTGCTCTGGAACCATCTGCCACTGTGTTAATCAGGGCTCTATAGAGGAACAGAACTCACAGAATGAAAACATATTTATGTACAGAGAGTTCAATTAAATCAGGTTACTTCAAAATAGTAGCAGTATCTGTTCAATACCTGAGAGGCTAGGTGACCCAGCAGGGGGAACAGTGGCTGTCACACACTGGAAATGTGGAAATGGTGGGAGCCTGGAAACGCTGGCTCTGCCCTCAGTGTAGGAATCAGCAACAGAACAAGTCAACTCTGGGGGATATTGAGACTCCTGAGCAAAAGGTGGGGAGTCTTCCTCCTGTCAGGTGGGGCTGCCTGTGCTGGGAGGTGGGGCCTCCCACACCAATTAAGGCCAGTGCTTCAGGTGGGCCTTCCTGTTCCAATTATTGTTTTGGTTTTTTGTTTGTTTGTTTGTTTTTTGTTTGTTTGGGTTTTTTTGCTTTGTTTTGTTTTGCTTTTTTGAGACTGGGCTTCTCTGGGTATCCCTGGCTAGCCTGGAACTCACAGAGCTCTGCCTGCCTCTGCCTCTGAAGTACTTGGATTAAAGGCCTGGGCCACCACACCGTACTCAAATGACTCTAATCTGTGGCAAATTGACATTAAAGCAGGCTCCTGGTCTGTCTCCTAGGCAGCTGGGGTGCCATCTATGAAAACAACAGCTGCACAGACCATCCCCTGCTCTGCCCTGAACTCACAGGTCTGGTCAGTTCTAGCTTGGGGGATGGGGGCTTCTCAAAGCTCAGCCTCCTCCTTCCCCCAGCTTCCTGGCCCTGTTGACCCAGGATCTAAATGAACGTCTGGGTCCCAAGCCTTAACTCCCCCCATCATCACAGGAAACGCATCACTGAGGGACTATGAGACCACAGGCCATACAGAAGGCATTGAGGGCAGGGCCAAGGGCTCTTGCCGGAAGTGGCCGCCCTACCCTCTGAGGTCCAGGAAGTAGGGGTCTCAGAAGCTTCCTCTGGGCCAGACGTGCCTTGGTGGAGCTGGGCAGTGGAGGGTCAGAGGCCTGGCTGCAGCTGCCCCTTCCTCTCCAGCTAGGGGCCAGCTGGGTGGCCTGTATGTATTGGCTGGGAAGTGGGGGTCAGGGGTGTCCCTTGGGCTCCCACAGGTGACCAGCAGTCAGAACAGGAAGGCCCTGAGCCCAGCATGATCAGAAGGTGGGGGAAGGGCTGCCTGAGACAGGGTCTCTGAAGCACATGTGCTCACCTCAGCCTGGGCCTGTGTGCTCCTGCCAGACTGGTTTCAGCCTCAGTTTACCCATCTGTACAACAAGATGTTCATCACTGTACTGAGGGCCAGAGGGGCTGACATGTAACTAGAAACAGTGTAGATCTGTAAGACATGTCAGCCCAGGTCCTACCCTGCTGTGGTCACATCAACACCTTCCCTCTCCAGGACTGAGCTCCAGTCTTCCCTACCTGGTGCCAAGCCCACCCCAGAATCACAGCACTATGGAGCCTGCTTGGGTTCTGCTGGGGCCTGGACAGTGTCCCTGCTCACTTGTGTAGGTGTGAGCACAGGCAAAGGCTTATGGGGGGGGACCTCAGCCCACAGGGCTGAGAGTGCCCTGGCACAACAGTGGATGTAGGTCTTGAAGGACCACACTTTAACTTGTCCCCCACTTGAAGGAAGGACCTGGAATAGAATTCTTATACTCCCCTGGAGATGGAGACTCCAAGGAGCACCCCGGTTGTCCACCCTGGAAGAGTCTCGGAATGGGTGGAGCCAACACCACCCCACCACCCCAGCTCACGCTTGCTCCTGTGTGTCTGGGCTGGCCTGGCCCACACATGACGAGTGGCTGTCCGTCAGCACGGCCAGCCGCTTTGGCCATCCATCAGCAGCCAGCAGTCACAGGAGGAGCGGCCTGTTTGTTTTGCCAGGTCTGTGCCGCTCCCTGGGGCGGGGCCAAAGGAAATGCCATTTTCTGCCTGGGGTGCAGGATGGACAGCAGGACAGGACAGGCAGATGGTGGAGGCCGGGCTGGGACATGGAAGGACCCCTGGCTAATCCGAGATGCCCATACTCTTCCTCATTCTGTCCTTTCTAGAACCAGGATGAGTGACACTTAGGTCTCCTGTTTCCTGTGGTGGCTGTCTTCAGCCAGGTCACTCACCCCTGTTCCTGGCCACTGGGAAGGGTGGATTCAGGTGTCAGCTGCCACCAGTTTGGGGGGGTGGGGTGTTTCTGTATCTGAAATCTAAGATGCTTGATTCTGGCTGTCCACACTGGCATGGACGCTACTCTGGGGATAAAGACAGACAAAGACTAAATGTTTTGGGTAGGTGGGGGCTACCAGGAGACTTAGAAGGGCCCGGGTACTGACTTGGAGGTATCCATCCAGCCTTAAAGGCAGAGCTAGAGATACATTAAACTACATTTAAAGAGGTAAAAAATGCAGAGTGAATGAGGTAATTTCTGGTATCCAGGAAGCTGGTATCCAGCCCCCAGGACAGTGTCCCCAGCATCCACACTTGATAACTCATCCAAGTATCATTTTATAAAACGAAGACTCAGTTGGTCATACATGTGTCAGCATATGAGGTGTTCGGAGCGAATATTATTTAGTAGGCTGGGGTTCAATTATCATCTTAGTTTCTTTCTTGAGATGTATTTGTTTTTATTTTATGTGTCTGATTCCTTTGCCTGCGTGTATGTATGTACACCATCTGCATACAGTGCCTAAGCAGGCCAAAAAAGGATGTTGGATCCCTTAGAAGCTGAGCTCCAGACAGTTGTGAGCCACCACATGGGTGCTGGGAACCCAACTCCGATCCTTTGTGAGAACAAGTGTTCTTAACTGCCAAGCAACTCTCCAACCCTGTTTGTTCTTTTTCTTTCTTTCTTTCTTTCTTTCTTTCTTTCTTTCTTTCTTTCTTTTTTGGTTTCCTGCCCCCTCCCCACAGACAGGCTTTTGATGTGTAGCCTTGGCTGTCCTGGACTCACTTTGTAGACCAGGCTCTCCTTGAACTCACAATGATCCACCTGCCTCTGCCTCCTGAATGTTGGGATTAAAGGTGTGCTCCACCATGCCCAGCCCCCTGTTTGTTCTTGAAATGTTGAACCATACAATTGAGGGGGGAGCTGCACACCACACATTGACATATGTGGGGGTTTGAGGTTGTCGTCATCATCATCATCGTCGTCGTTTTTTAAAGATGGCGTCTCACTGTGTTGTTTGGTCTGATGTTGAGCTTCTGGGCTCAACTGAGTCCTCTGGAAAGCCAGGGCTACAGGCTCCCATTTCTGTATCCAGCCTGGAATGCATTTGTTCTTTCTTCCTTCCTTCCTTTTTTTCCACTGCAGTGTTGAAAATTGCCCTTAGTTCTTTGCCCACCATGTGATCATACTGCACACCGCCAGTCCTGGGCCACCAAGGTCAGCCTATGTACAAAGTGAGACCCTAAGTTCACAGCACCTTGACAGACATTGGTTGGTCTCTGCTGCTGGGCCAAATGCTTAAACAGGGACCAGAGATGAACCAGTGTCCTCAGGCTGGCTCAGTCGCTAGGATGCAAGGCCAGGAAGTACTAGAGTGAAGGTGATGCCTGTTACCTCAGCCCCCATGACTCTGTGTCCTACTACCTACAGGGAAGGAGGGTCTTCGGGAAGCACACCTCTTCATGCAAACCTCTCAGAACATTCTTCCCTCTGACACGGAGTGCTTAGACATGAATGCAGCCTTATGACAGCTCTGTAGGTATTGTCAGGGTGTCTAGCCGGCTTCATCTCCCCAAACTAAGAGCCACAGTCAAAAACATAGGCGGCAAAAGTAAAGAGCCATGTCACCAAACTAGAAGGTTCTTCACCAACAAAGGGTCATGAGCAGCACACAGGGTGCCTGCAGTTCTGCAAGGAGGGAGCAGAGTACCAAGAGTTCAGGAGCAAAACCAAGCAGCTACCCGACCCCTCCACTAACCCCTCTAAAAGCCCCGTGGAAGACCGACCGGGAATGTGGCTCAGTGGTAGAGCATTTTCCTAGCATGCGTGAAACCCCAGGTGCCATTTCAAGGACTCCCGTGAAGCCAGGCACAGCGAGCACACCTAAAGCCCCACACATGGGAGGTGGAGACAATGGGGATTGGAAGTTCCGGGCCATCATCCTTAGCTGCATGGTGAGTTTCAAGCCAGCCAGGTACACATGAGATCCTGTCTTTAAAAAAAAAAAAAAATACTGAATAGATACCTCTCAAAAAAAAAATATGTGGCCAATAGCTTTAGCACACCAAAACACTCAAAACGGATGATATAGAGAAAAGAGCCCTTACACACTGTTGGTTGGAGTGAAAAGTAGTCTACTTGGGTGTGATAGCATATGCCTTTAATCCCTGCACTTAGGAGGCAGAGGCAGGCAGATCTTTGTAAATCTGAGGCCAGTCTGTATACAGAATAGGTTCCAGGACAGCCAGAGCTACACAGAGAAACCCTGTCAAAAAATTAATAAAATAATAATAATAATAATAATAATAATAATAATAATAATAATAATAATAATAATAATCAGGCAGTGGTAGCACACACCTTTAACCCCAGCACTTGGAAGAAGAGACAGGCAGATCTCTGTGAGTTCAAGGGCAGCCTGGTCTACAAAGAGAGTTCCAGAACAGCCAGGGCTGGCTGTTACACAGAGAAACCCTGTCTCAAAACAAAACAAACAAACAAACAAACAAACTCTCATTTGATTCTGCAATCTGCAACCAAAGGAAATGACAGCAGTGACATCTGTACACTCGTGTTGATGACAGCACTGTCCATGACGGTCCAAACCTGGAAACAACCTGAGGATTCAACAAAGACTGGAAGAAGAAAATGCAGCTAGTCCGTGGTATGCTATCCAAACATTAGAAAGACTGAGATCCAGGCTGGCCTCAGTGTACCTGCCAGCACTCGGGATATGGAGACAAAAATAATCCATAGTTCATGGTTGTTCTCCCATACACAGGGAGTTCAAGGACAGCGTGCAGCACTTGAGACCGTATCTCACAGCAAACCGGGCTGGCTGCAGGGATAGTGCCACCAGTTAAGCGTTTGCAGTGCAAACTTGAAGACCTGAGTTCAATCTCAACACCCAAATAAAAAAGTGGGTGCTGGAGAAACGGAGACAGAAGAGTCCTTGGAGCTTGGTGGCAAGCCAGCCTATTCTAGTAGGCAAGCACTAGGTCCTGTGAAAGACCGGTTCAAAAAAAAAAACCCATAGCTCTTGAGGAACAAACCTGAGCTTGACCCCCGGCACTGACATGCAAGTGTAGTCGTGAATATGCACCTGTGAACACATGTAAACCTCATACACACACACACACACACACACACACACACACACACACACCTAAACAAGATCTCCGTTTGCCACAGAGTAGATGTGAAAGAATGCTCTATGCAGGGACAAGCCAGCACAGGAACACAGATTCCACGTGTTCTCACACACAGACAGTCTAAAACTTTCCTCTCCTTGAGAGTAGAGCACAGGTTGTCAGGGGGGCTTTCCAGGAGCTGGAGGGGTGTTGGTTAGGATGTGAGGTTACAGTCAGACAAGAGGAGAGGGAGAAGAGATCTTCGGGGTAACAAAGTACTTTGGGGTAACTGTAGCTCATAAATCATTAAAGTTTATTTATTATTATGTGCACAGTGCTCTGTCTGCATGTGCACCTGCAGGCCAGAAGAGGGCATCAGATCACATTATAGATGGTTGGGAGCCACCATGTGGTTGCTGGGAATTGAATTCAGGACCTTTGGAAGAGTATTTAGTGCTCTTAACCTCTGAGCCATCTCTTCAGCCCCCCTAAATCATATTCTTGAAGAATATAAGAAAGAGCAGACATTTAAATGTTCTAGAAAAATCCCAGCATTTGCAAGGCAGAGACAGGCACATCTCTGAGTTCGAGGCCTACCTGGTCTACAGTTCCAGGTCAGCCAGCTACACAGAGAAACCGAGTCTTGAAAAAACAAAACAAAACAAAAAAGTTCTAGCAAGGGCTGAAGAGATGGCTCAGAGGTTAAGAGCACTGGCTGCTCTTCCAGAGGACCCAGGTTCAATTCCCAACACCCACATGGCAGCTCACAACTGTCTCTAACTCCAGTTCCTGGCAATTCAGCACCCTCCCCCAGAGCTATATCTATTGCACATATCACACAGACATATATCAAGCAAAAACACGGATGCATACGAAATAAAAAATAAAATTGATTTTAAAAAGTTTAATACTCTAAAAGTAAAAACTTGTGAACTCCAGTTACTCAAAGCATATGTTTGGAAAGTGCAACTACAAAAGGCCCCTGTGAGGTGCGTGTGGCAGCCACCCAATTTGCAGATGCAGAGCTCCAGTAGGAATGACGTGAGCTGCATACAGAGACACCTCTCCTGTGCTGAAACAAGACCCAAGGGCTGGTCCTGCCTCTACACAAGTGAAGGGTGGCATCCTTGCATCCACAGGCCACACAGCCCCAGCTCCACCTCATAAGAATCATTTTTCCCTGATGGTTTTGAGGCCAGTAACCAAGACACCCAATTCCTTTTGCACACTTCTCAGATGTGAGCCAGGTGCCCAGCCTTGGTGTCTAGGGGACCTTGAGCTAGCCTGGAAGGGAAAAGTGACACGGTAGCAAGTGTTGTGGGTGAAGAGCTATCCTGGGGGTCCCAGAGAGCAAAGAAGCATGAGATCAGGGCCCAGGGCCCTAGATCCTCAGGAATACAATCCCAAGATCTGCTCATCTGACCATGGTAACAGGGCGGAGAACTCAGAGGGGACACGGGGTCAGGGGCTTAGTCCACATGGGATCCAGGACCCAGGCATACATGTGCCGCATAAAGCACACATGGTGCCTGCCATCCGGGAGCTCCCGCCCAACCTGCTCCGTGTGCCTTGCTGCCTCAGTTTCCCCAGGTAGGCCTTGACCTCCAGGTTCAGTGGGCACCGTGGTTGCTCCCAAAAGCCTCTAAGCCTGCCTGTTCCCAGTGAAGCATGAGACAGCCTGGCGCCCGCCCACCCACACACTGTGGGATGGCTTCTGGTCACTGGGTCCTGGCAGGCACCATGGAGGGAGGGGCTGGACTGTCTTCAGGGCACCAGTAAAGGCTCCTGTCCATCTTTCTGTCCAACAGTTCCTCCGTGTTGCCTGTGTCCCCCCTTCCCTAGCACCTAGCCAGCTCCATTCACCTCCTTTCAGCCTCAGTTTCCCCGAGTCTGGGAGGATTCTCTGGGGGAAAATGACAAACGACTAAGTGGGATGGACCCTCCCCTCCATCCTAGTCCCAGTGTTGAGCTGGCTGGGGGAGACTGAGGGGTCCATGCCTGATTAGAGGTCACCCTCACATCATCTCAGAGCCTTTAACAGCTTAGTGGGGACCCACATGGGACAGTGGCTTCTACCAGAACAGAATGACCAATCCCTGCCTGCCTTGAAGACTCCTGTGCGTTGAAGACTCCTGTGCGTGGCTGAATGCCAGCTCCTCCCGGCTGAGGAAATCTTGGTAGCAGTGTGTGTGGTGGAGGAGACACAAAGCCAGCTTAGCCCAGGGATGATCCAGGGTACTGGTACTGACTGACTCTGGCGAAGGCACTCAAGGCATGGGCTCTGGCCTGGGGCCCCTGGGCTGTCAGGTCAGTTCCCTGTCCCACAGCTGTCTTAGCTCCCATCTCCCCCACCCGCCCCAGGATTCCTATTTCACTGAAGAGATTAAGACCACCTGGCAAGAGCCCCCACCCGATAGCCTGCCCTGGCCCCAGCCCCCCAAGCTCTGTAGCCCCTCCCCCAACCCATCTCTCCCACCCCCACACTCCCACAAAGCCTCCACACCCTGTTCTGCTGGGCCCAACACCACTGCCACCTGATGGCTGTCTTAAGTGACCTCCATGTGCAGCCAGGCCATCCCCACAGTCCCACCCAGCCCTGCCTACAGTGATACCTCAGCCCAGGCTGGGGCGTCCACCAGTAGCTGTCTAGGTAGTGGATGCTGATAACTGACCACCATCCTCAGCTGACGTTAGAGGGGCAAGACCTGCTGCTGCCACTCTAACTTGAGGTTCGGCACTTGGGTCCAAGCCCAGGAGGCCTGGAACTTTAGCTGACTACAGACTCATGCAAAGCCAGAAAGAACCTTACTTCGCTCTGGGAACCACAGCTCTCAGCTCCCCCATTTGTTTGTTTTTGAGAAATTCCAGGCTGGCTCAACAAAGCCTCTGAGAAGGGATTTGTCAGGGCCTGGGTGGGGCTGGGCCATGCTCTTGGACCTGGGAAATCCAGGCTGCATTGTGACGTAGAGACAGATGGAGGGTGAGCAGAGGGTGCCTAACTCGACACTTCTGGAGGGTACTCCTGGGACTTTCCTTTTCTTTGGGACAGTATCCCATGCCTTCTCCACATCTGTGCAGGGTGGCACTAGCAGGGCCGGCAGAAGCTGGCCGGCACACTGGTCCTCCACCAGGACCTCTTGTGCTGCGTCCAGGCCTCAGTTACCATCAGTCCCCTTAGGCCTGTGACCAAGGGACTCCAAGCATGTTGCCCAACAGACCCCTCTGCTCTTTTATCCATCCTGCTGTGTGACAGCAGCATCCCTAGGCCTGTGACAGGCTGGACAGGTTCAGCTCCAGGCTAGCAGGAGCTTCCTGAGAAAGCAGAGCCAGGGAGAGGATGGGGATTTGCCTGCATGGGCCCTGGGCACATGGGTTCAAAATACCAGACCAAATTTCTGGCCACAGGCCATGCCAGTGGGGAAGTCGGAGCCCTGGAGGCATGGCAAAAGACAGAGTGGAGAGAGAAAGGCAAGAATCCTTGTGGAACATGGCTCCACCACACACAAGCTGGATTTCTCTAAGCAGGTCAGCTCTGTTGTTGCAATGAGTATGCAGACGTGAATTTACTGCCCACTTCGTGAAAACTCCAAGTTTAGCTGGGCATCTATAATTGCAGTTCTAGCACTCAGGTGGTGACGGCAGGAGTATTGAGAGTTCAAGGTCATCATGGCTTCATGGTGAGTCCTTGTCTCAAACAAAACTAAAATGTTCTCCATTTGGGGGGCTGGAAAGATGGCCCAGTGTTTAGGACTACTTGCTGCCTTCGCAGAGGCCCTGAGTTCAAATCCTAGAGCCCACATGGCGGCTCACTACAGCCTGTAACTACAGCTGCTGCAGGAGACCTGACTCACACTCCTGAGTCTCACAGGTACTGCGCCCAAGGTTCACATAAATGCACACATGCACAAATAAACTAAATGCATTGAAGATATCCTCAGTATAATACGTTTGTTTTACTTTAGGCATCTGTAAGAAAAACAACGTGTGGCTTGATCACCAGGATCCTAAGCCTTCAGAAGTGACTTATTTACCAACATGCCAGACTTGGGACTTATTATGGAAAGTCCCTTCCAGGTGGATCGACTCACAAGGGTCATTCCCATGGGATACTCTCTTCCAGTACATAGCGTTCAGGACACTGGCCTGGACCATCAGCCCTCCCCCCACAGCCCCATCACCTGCCTGTTACATTTAGCAAACAGTGGACATGAAGGGACTAATATATTTAATCTTCTCTTACTGCCCAGCAGCAGGTTTCACAAGGGCCTTGTCAATCAAAGGTCCACTAAAGTTTCCAACAATGTGTGTCAACACCAGTGAAGGCCAGCTACAGCAACCCATGTGGTTGGTTAAGCCTGGATGTGTGACCACATCTGTATGTGTGCATTCTGGGCAAGTGTCTGCATGTACAGTGTGAATGTGTGAACGTACCTGTGCTCGTGTGTCTTTGTCCCTGCCCAGTCTCTGCACGAAGACAGTTGTGCTAACAGTGACATATGTTATGGTATGCTCACACGTGTGAGCATGCATACCCATGTATATTCTTGTTCAGAGAAGTGCTCATGGAGTCTGTGGCAATACGTGTACTGTTGGGGTGCCCAGTAGACAAGAGCAGCCTTGAAGGATTTTTGGCAAGACCTTCTGGCCACTCCCCCCTGAGTCACAGCACCTCCTCAGAGGTAGCCAGCTCTTTCTCTGGGCAGTGTGGTACCTCCTGCTGTGGCCAAAGAGGGGAAGGCTGTTTTCCTCAGCTGCCTGCTCCACAGGCCACCTCCTGTCATCCCTCCAGCTCCGCACCACACCTCTGCCTGACAGTACCTGGGGTAAGGGCTCTTAAAGCCAGAAGATGGACAGCTGACTCCCCGTGTGGCTGGCTTCTTCCGTCAAGTGGGCAGCTAAATCAACAGGCTCAGAAATCGGAGAGGGGCCCAGGCCCTGGCTGTCCATCAGTCTGTCTGTTTGTTTGTTTGTTCTAGAGTCAGTCTTGGGGACTTCTAGCCTGCAGGGGGCCCTGGTGACCTGAGGGGATAGTGTTGACCAGCTCCCCTCTGGACATCTTCTTGGGCTTGGCCCAGAACACAGCAGCCATACTGTTTTTAGGGGAGGCAGACAGGAGGCAGGAGCCCAGCAGTGTGCGGTTGGCTGCCCTCTTAGCTGAGGTGAGGGTCCTGTCTTCTCCACCCACCTCATTACCTCTTCTATGACTTTAACTGCTGTCTGTAGTCATTAGTGCCTCAGGGTCTGAAATGGGTCAGCATTTGCCTTGAGTCAGGAGCTGGATGGCTCTAGGACGCAGTAAAGTCTCAGGTGAAGAAGAAGCCAGCAACCTGTCAAGTATCTCAAACCACCAGGCTCTCACTAAACTACAGGCTGCACACAGGAAGCTGTTCCTTCACCCTAGCCAAAAGCCTGCTCAGGGGCACCTAGCTAGGCCACCAGGATGGTCCCCTGAATCTCCCATCCTCCTCTGTGAAACCCCACTGTAGATCTGGGGTGCTATCTCCCATGTCCAAGGGGTCCTGCTTGCTGCAGTCGGCCATACTCCACCGTGCTGAGCCCTGAGTTCCAGTAAAAAGGTGCTTGCTAGGTCTTCAATGATGGGGCTTCAGAGAGAGAAGATACCAAGAGAGGAAAGGGTCAAAGACCATTAGGGAGGATCTCTGGGACCCGCCAGGCAGGGAAGGAGTGCTGACCTCTACGCACTCCCTAGGCAGTATCCCTGCTGCTCATAAGACAAGGGCTCAAGGACGCGAGAGCCATGCCAATCCTGCTCCCAGCCCTTTTCTTGCCCCTGTTCCAGCCCTAGCTCCGTGTCACACCTGCAGCGCCTACTTCTGGCTGGGTACTGCATTTGCAGACGAGGCGTTTGCACTTGCAGTTGCTGGCGGGACCCAGAATTTGATGGGACTGAGAGCCTCCCAGAGCGCTTCTCAGTACAACTTACCCCACAACTGTTCCCAAGGTTTGGAGGCCGGAGACCAAGGAGGGCGGGAGACCATAGCCATTCGCCCCGCTACTGTGAGGCACGGTTCTCACCTGAGGGCCTCCAGAAGCTGAGGTCTCACGATCTGCCCCCAGCCCCCCGGGAATGCCTCGGTTACAGCCTCTACAGCCTCGAGCCAACCACCTACGAGGCTGGACCGATGGTGGAGCGTGCCGAGGGGTCTGGGTTCCTGCGGAGGCAGCCGCCAGGGGGCTGGGAGCGGGAAAGAGCGCAGAGCCTCCCGCAGGCCCGCGGCTCCCGGCTCCGGCGAAGGTCGATTTCCCACTCCAGCGCCTCTGAGATTCCGGGAGCGTCCTTGTCCGTGGCGCCGAGGCAGAGGCACCGACGTCAACCGAGAAGCCAGGGAAGCTGTTCCTGGCATGGCCAGCGAGAGGCTTCCTTTGAGTACTTGAGGCCGTGTCTAGGCAGGAACTGGAGGCAATTCCCAGCTATCAATCCTGAATGAATTAACCAGGTCACATAAATCCCAGCCTCTCTCGGAGCTTCCCTCAGTGCCTTCAGGGACGTAGCCTGAGTCTGCCCTCCATGTTCTGATTTCTGGAAGATGGGACCCCAGTGCCCCAACCTCTGCATGAGTCCACCTGTATGCATTTTTTTTGCTCCAAGTATCCAGGAGTCAACGCTGGAAGCCCTCTGGGCCCGCGCACTTTGTTCGGGGGAGCGGGTAATTCCTAAGACCCGAGGGCTGTCGGGCTGTCGGTACGCAGGGACATCTGCGGCTGGCAGCCAATCTCCGAGAGGCCCTGGTCTATACAACGGAGTGAGGAGTGGGGCTGGTGGGTGTGAGGGGCTGGTCTGCCCGCTCCCTTGGGGAAGCCACGTGTGCCCAAGGGAGGCGGAGCCGAGCCTCAACTAAGCGGGTAGGCAGGATTCTCTAGAGGTCTGCCTCCAGCGCACTGGGACCTTTAGGAATTCGACTGACTTCGCCGTCGGACCCCGCAGATGGCCGACCAAGGGGTGTGTGAGTTACCGCAGAGTGCAGAGACTGTACTGGGGTACAGCAAGGAGCCCATACAACCAGCCGCAAAGCCAGCCAGGGCTCAAGGGGGGGGGGGAGCGGGAAGACCCAGCTGCCCAGCTGCCCAGCTTCTCAGCCCGTTCTGCTCCTCCAGTCTCGAGCCTGTGCTCCCCACTCCTTTCGTACCAACAGATAAGTCTCAGTCTCAAAGCTAAACCTCAGCTTTAGGGCCTGTAAAATGGTCTAGTCAGAGATGTTAACCCCCTGCCTCAAGCCTTGGAAAAATGCAGGCTTTCTTACTCTGCATGACATGTGGAGGAGCGAAGGGTGCAGTCCAGGCCCTAGCCACGCATTGTGCCCTCAGGACTAAAGAAGTGCAGCTCACACTACCCCTACGCGCAGACCTGTTCTGTGGGGGATGCGAACTATCGGCTCCGCAGCCAGATCTCTTACCGCCACTGTGGAAGCGCCGCCGGCGTGGGGAGGGGAGCGAGGTGGAAGGGAGCCGCGGCCGGTGCAGGTGAGGGAGGAGCACTTCCCCGGGGTAAGACTCTACGGTCCTTCTGAACCTGCGCGCGTGGGGTGTAGCGCTACCGAGTGGGTTCGTTCCTTTGTGCTACGGGCACGGTCGGGAGGAAAGGAACGCTGGCCAGTTACCGGGCGACGAGGCTCCGACCTCACAGTTTCGGTGCAGCGCCCAGGGAAGGGGCGGTCCTAAGAGCCCGGTCCCGTAGTCCGAAGAGGCGGCTCTACGACAGCAGGCTGGAGGCTTAGGTAGACTCGCACTTGCAGAGTTTCGGGTTTCTTAAGCTAGTCTTCCGAAGGGTTCCAATTTTCTACTGTATAGGCTGGTGTGGGGAGAGTTGGGGCGAGGGAAGGATGCAGGTGACCTAAGGGGTGAGTGTCCGCTGCGAGTGGAGCCTGTTGGCCGCACACAGAATAGGCTAAGTGGGCCCCCCTACCCATTCTCAGCCTCTGCTCAAGGGGATTGTTTGCTGTGAAGTGTTTGCTGACCCAGCTGTGGATTGCAAGTGCAGCCACAGCAGGAAGGGGTTAAATGGAGACTAGAGAGACTTCCCTTGTCACTGCAGGTGAGTGCCAAGGAGAGACGGACAGACCCCAGGGCTGACCCAGAGTACCAAGGGGTTCCAGAGGTTTTTCACTTTCACTTCTCAGTGTTGGCCTCACCGAGGCCCAGGATCTGGCTGCAGCCCCTGGGGGGGGGGGGGGAGTACTGAGGAAAAACCTCAGCTACACCACCCTGGGACAGTGTACATCCCAATAATGCACAGTCACCTGCCTGAGCCCAAACCCTACAGCTCCACATGAGACTCAGCTTATAGAGCCCCTGTGCAACAGATGCTGCTACACTGTGTGAGCTTTATGCACCTGTCCACCTGCCCAAGGCTGGGCTCTCCTTCTGTGTTGGCTGTCCCTTCTGGGGTTTTGGACACAATGGGCTGTTCCTGCTCAGGGAGAGAGAGAGAGAGAGAGAGAGAGAGAGAGAGAGAGAGAGAGAGAGAGAGAGAGAGAGGGAGACTGTGACCCACCTAGTTTCCACACTACACTCCTTAGACCTGCCCCAGGCCAGTGACATCGATCAATATCACTCTCAGTCCCCTGAATGGATGACCACTCAAGGACCAAGGAATAAGCTGGTGACAGCCTCCAAGAAAGGACAGCATGCGTTGTCCTTAAGCTGCAGGCTGGGGCAGGCTGACAGGCATCAGTCTAGTTACACACACCACCCCTCCCACACCATCCCATCCTTCCCCCTACACGCCAGGCCTTGATCCTTTTGCCTAGTGGCCGCGGCAGCCCAGGGAGGGGATGGAGTCACCGAGACCATAAAAACTCCAGGAGAGGCTGTCTGCATCTCACCACATCCCGGGTCAGTGCAGTAGAAGGCCTACGAAGTCCTGGGCAGAAAGGCCTTGCAAACTGGGCCTTGTCTACCAGTCTTTAGCAGAGTCGGGGAGGTTCTGGGCTTCATATCCTGTGCACAAAGGGCATAGGCATACAGAACGGGTGAGAGAGCCCCCTCCCCCAAGATGGTAGGTGCAGGAGAAGTGAGGATTGGTGTAGTGATGTCTTGAGGCCCAAAGGCTGAGGGCCTGGTCCTGCACCTAAGCAGCTAGGCCTTGCCTGAGGACAGGCTGGCTGCAGGGTAGAGAGGGGACAGCACCCCACCATGCGGTCTGAAATTTCTCCGACGTGTCCTCAGCTCCCTCGGCCGGCCAGGCCCCGCCCCCCGGCCCTCCCTGCGCCCCGCTGGTGCGCAGGGAGGTCGGAGGAGCGGGCACTGCCCACCCTCCGGATGTAAAAACGTCCTGGCCAGAGGCGGGCGGTGCGCGCGGGGTGCGCGTGACGCTAGGGCTCCCGGGCTGTGCGGCCTGGGCGGCGTCCCACGGCTTGCTTCCCCACCACGAAAGCAAGCTGACCCAAGGGGCCTGTAGGGGCATTTACTGGTGAGGTCCAGCTCTGCAGTACGGAGGGACGAAGGACTCCACAACCCTGGGGCTATCTGCCAGTGGCCTGTGTGAGAGCCGGAGCCTCTCTCTTACCCAGGTGCAGGGGCCGCGGGGAGGAGGTGGAGGCAGGTGGGGCCAAGGGCAGGGCTAGACCCAGGCAGCCCCTCAGTGCCTCACCACCAGTGCCCTGCCATCTCAGACTAGGGCTGTGTGCCTGAGACATAGCAGCTTCTCCTTTGGGGCTGTAGACTCTGGTGGTGGCCTCGGCGAATAGAGGGGACGCCCAACCTCCGCAGAAGCAGCGGGATGTTCAAGGGGCGTTGGTCACACAGGGCCCTGGGAGCAGAGACCAGGGACAGAGAGTTTGGAAGACAGGAGGGCCCTGAATCTCCAGGGTGCTCCAACTGTTTGGACTCCCCGGTCAATACTGGCTGAAAATGGGGGGGTTCTCATGACGCCATAATCCCCTGGGCCTGGGACCGGCGGCTGTGAGTGGCACTACAGGCCCCCGCCCCCGGGCCCCCCGCGCTGGGCTGGGCGCGGTACGGCTGGGGCGTACGCAGTCGGAGGCGGCGCCGGTCAGGCCCGGGCGCCTATGGACGCGCGGAGCCCGCTGTCTGCCCGGGCCAGCGCGTTCAGCATCGCCTCTCTTGTTGCAGACGAGGCCTCGGAGGGCACCGCCCACCGGGGCCCCAGGCCCTCGGACCGGGCGAAACTTCGCTGGCTACCAGGATCCCCAGCCGGGATGCACTTCAGCACAGTCACCAGGGACATGGAAGGTGAGGCTTCTGTCCGCGCCCACACCGTCAGGCCGCCCGCCGGCCCCCTGCAGTGAGGCCCAGTGGCCCAGAGGGTAGAAAGGAGTTCTAGACAGGGTGGGCGCCAACCTTGAAGCTGAGATTATGGGACAGGGAGAAAGGGTGGCATTCCCCAAAGCCGGTCCACCCACCATCCTGGGACGCCAACCTCAGGGGCTGAGCACTGCAGCTACGTCTTCAACAGAGAGGACAACAGGGGAGGCCTTGAGCTGCAAGAAGGAAAGATGATTAGATAAGAGTCAGAGAACGCAGTAAAAGGGGGGTCAAAAAACAAACAAACAAACAAACAAAACCACAAAGCAATGAAAGCAGCAAGGGGGAAAGAAAGTAAGAAAACAAAAAAAAAAAATACGACAAAGGTGAGGAAGGAAGATTCACACAAAGGAAATAAAGAAAACTAAAAAGAAAATGAAGGAAACTTTGAGACAGAAAAGTAACTTCATTAAAGAGCAAGAAAAGAACAACCGCAGGCAGATTTCATTAACTTTTAAAAGGACAAGGGCACGAATAATAGAGAACACAGAAATAAGAGGAAGAGGTTAGACGGAAGGGAAGACAAGAATTTTTGAAAGTGCAAAGAGTAACACCGAGAAAAGAGCGAGAGGCAGGGAGTTTAGGAGAAGTTGCAGAGAAAGAGAGTGGAGACAGAAAAATGATGAGAAGTTGAAACCAGGAACACAAAAGGTAGAGGAGCAAGAACTTCGGAAGCGTCTGGCACAGAGCAGAAGCCAGAGCGCGCCGGCAGCGAGCAGGGGCCGCGCACCGGCCCGCGGTCCCCAGAGCCGGTCGGAGCGGTCGGGGGGCCCGAGCCCGCGAAGCCGCGGCGGGGGAGGGGCGGGGGGAGGGGCACGGGCCATTGTCTCGGCGGGGCGGGGCGGGGCGGGGCGGCTTCACGGGGCCGGCCCGCGGGGTGGGGCGGTGCGGCCCGGGGCGCGTGCGGCGCAGCGCCCGCCACTCGGCCCGCCGCGCGGGACGGCGCTCTGATCGGCGGCGGGTGGCCTTCGGGTCATGATCTCCGCCGTGTCCAGCCCGTGGCTCACGCAGCTCTCGCACTTCTGCGACGTTGCAGCCTTCGCGGCCAGCAGCCTGAGCGGCCTGGGAGCCCCGTCGCCTGGCGCCGACCCGTTCGGCCCGCGGGAGCCGCCGCCACCCCGCTACGACCCGTGCGCCGCCGCCCCCGGCGCCCCAGGCCCGCTGCCGCCGCCGCCGCGCGCCTACCCTTTCGCGCCCGCTCCCGGGACGGCCAGCAGCTCGGCGGCGGAGCCTGAGGGTCCCGGGGCTAGCCGCGCGACCGCGGCCAAGGCGCCGGTGAAGAAAAACCCGAAGGTGGCCAGCGTGAGCGTGCAGCTGGAGATGAAGGCACTGTGGGACGAGTTCAATCAGCTGGGCACCGAGATGATCGTCACCAAGGCGGGCAGGTCAGGCGCCCCCTCCCCGCGCCCCTGCCCACGTGCGTGCCGCGCTTCTGGCTGCGTGTCCAAGGGATGCGCAGGAGCCGGGCCGAGAAGCGGGTGGAGGTGCGGCCCGGCCACCTGCGGGTTCCTCTGGCCTTTCGGCTGACCCGGCTCCAGCGACAACCCGCGGAGCACCAACCGCGAGTCCCAGGAATCTACGAAGGAAATTTGTATCTGAGAGTGCACCGGCTGCGGTTAGGCAGCAGCCACCTAAGGAAACTCCCGCGTGGGTTCAGTCTGTACGCCGATCTCAAGAGCAAACATTCCCTAGTTGTATGGATAATTTTAGGAGAAAATTAAGACCCTTAAAACCCAGTGCTCTCAGTTTCCGGGAACTTGAGACCCGGTTTTCTTGGGCCTCAATTTTGGCCGCTTGTGGGCCCAGTTCTTCACAAGCCTGGCAGAGTATCCGTGCCAGTCTCCTTGTTATTTGTTTTAAGGGCCGAGAGGAAAAGGGAACAATTGCAGATGCTCCCGATTTGACCAGTAGACAAAGGCGGATGCTGGGTTGTGTCTAATGTACACACCGGCTCCGTGGCCAAGGAGGCTCAGGGCCTGTTTGCAAAGCCTTCCCAAGGTTTCTGTTTCCCTGCTGTGCAGCCCTCCCTGGGGGAACCTAGGGCCTGTCCTTCGCTGCTGCTCTGTAGATTTTCTCCAGGCTCTTTAGCTGTCCATACCACGGAAGACAGTCCACTGAAGACAGCAGCGTGGCCTCCCAGCGAGGCAGACCAACAAGGGCCTTGAATAGAGAGGGGTTTAGGAGGAGAGGGAGGAAACCGGGAAAGCACAATCTGAGTCCTTTGCAAGCCGATTCTTGAGGGAAGCAGGACTCGACTTCGAGTGTCCTGCATAAGGTGGGGGAGACTCTGGCCAGGTCTTGAGAGCTAGAGACTGGAGTGTTGGGGTGTCAACTTTACTGGGGGGTCTGGACAACAGCCGCAGTTGAGAGTTTTGTTATCCCTGCCGCTCGGTTTCACTTTGTTGGATCCGGGAACTCTTTCACTTTGTTGGGCGAAGCCGTGGAAGTCTCTGAGAAGGGCAGAGAAACCCCAGGGACTGGATCTTAGGTACCCTCGCTGCTGGCTGAGGCTGGGTTCAGAAGGTTGGCAAAATCCTGGGGCAAGGCTGCCAGAGTAGGCAGAGAAGACAGAACAAGGCTTTGGGATTCTGCAGCTCGCACCTGGCTAGTCATGTCTGTGTTTCAGAGAGAGAGACCTGGGGCCTGGCCTGCGGCTGCCTTGCCCGTGGATGGGCAAGGGCCTACTGCAGGTTAGAGAGCCTAGACAGCAGCTAAGAGGGGCCAGGAGGAAGGGCTGAGCTAGGGGCTGCCAGACCACAGAAAATTAGAAGGCAGTCCCCAACCTGAGGTGACCTGACCTCCCTCCGCCCCCCCCCAGACGAATGTTCCCCACCTTCCAAGTGAAGCTCTTTGGAATGGACCCCATGGCTGACTACATGCTACTCATGGACTTTGTGCCCGTGGATGACAAGCGCTACCGGTGAGCAAGCCCTTGCTTGGGACCACGGGGACAAGTTTTTGTGTTCAGGGAACAGGGAGGATGTACTAGGAAAAGCAGAAAAACAAAAAAACAACCCCCCCCCCTCCAGTCCCTGCCTGCTGACAGACTTCAAATGCCAAGTAACTCTTTCATGACTGGGTCCTCCTGTGCTGGGCTGCTCCACAGTCTCCATTCTTGGCCAGCTCACCCCTGCCCCCTGCCCCCTGCTAAGATCCCACTCGACTTACTCTGAGCTCACTGTGGTCGCCTCTTGAGCTTCTGGCACCAGGCAGCTCAGATGTCTTTGCCTGTGTGGCAGGCCACTTCACTCTTGTCTCCTGGTGACCGTCTTGCCCCCTTCCCCCCCAACCCCCCATCTCTAGAGAACCTTCAGTTGCAGAGCTGGGCCGGAAAGGTGGGGGCTGGTAAAGATTGTGCAGGGCGGGCCTGGGCTGCCTGGACAATTAACAGTAATTAATAAAGGGAGGATGGGCCGCCCTCTGCCCAAAGCCACTGGCGGGTGACGCCAAATCCAGTCTCCGACCTCCTGAGCCCTGGGGCGGGCAGACCCGCTTGCACCGAAATGAGAGGAGGGGCGTGGCTTCCTCTCTTTCTGCTGCGGCAGGACCCAGGTTCTTGGCACGGCACCGCTAGTGTGTTGAGGATTTAGGAAGAGGTTCTCTGGTTCATCCACGGTCTCCTCTCTAGCCGCTGTGAATTGGGAATCTCGATTTCACCGTGAGCAGGAACAATCTGCACACGACAGGCTCTTCTTGTTTACCCGTATATAGCATGACCCCCTCCCACTATATTGCCCTAGGTATGCTTTCCATAGCTCCTCCTGGCTGGTGGCCGGCAAGGCAGACCCCGCCACACCTGGCCGAGTGCACTACCACCCTGACTCGCCGGCTAAGGGCGCACAATGGATGAAGCAAATCGTGTCTTTTGACAAGCTGAAGCTCACCAATAACCTGCTGGATGACAACGGCCACGTAGGCGACCCTTCTCTGGGTTCTGGGCTGTCCCCTGTTGCAGGCCTTCCATCGTCCACTCCGTCCACACCGAGTAGAGATAGAGGCAGTCCTGGGGCAGCACTGAGTGGCAGGCTTCTGACAGGAAGCTTCTGTCTGAATTGGGTCACCTTCCTTCCCTTCCCCACTTTGAGCTCAGATTGGGGGATCCCTTCCTGAGAACAGAGCCGAAGTCTTAGGTTGGGGGGGGGTCTCTCCTGCTGGGCGGAGTTCTGCCTCACACCTACCACCCTCTCCAGGCCTGGGGCAATCCTTGGGGTCTTAAGTAAAGAAGAACCACAGCCCCATCATTTGCCGGCTGAAGAAGCATCTGTCCCTGGACGCCCTAAATGGGCTGCAAGGCCTTGCATAAAGTAGTCTTTAGAACGAGGAGGCTTGCCTAGGAAATTCACTGTTTACTTGGACTTCGCTTGCCCATTCTCCTCCAGCCTGCGGCCTAGCTGACTCCCATCCTTGTCTTCCAGATTATTCTCAACTCCATGCACAGATACCAGCCCCGCTTCCATGTTGTCTACGTGGACCCTCGGAAAGACAGCGAGAAATATGCAGAGGAGAACTTCAAGACTTTCGTGTTTGAGGAGACACGCTTCACTGCAGTCACGGCCTACCAGAACCACCGGGTGAGGGCCTGCTGGGGGGTCCTGGGGACGGGGTACCACTGCCCTCTCCCTCCACAGGCCAGCCCAGCCTCCTATATCAGCTTGACCTCTGTAGCAGCAACTGTCACTGCAGCCTGAAAGTTTGTTTTCCAAACCATTCCGGAAACTCCCCATCAGAGGCCAGAGCTGAGGTTTACCCAGATTCCTAGGGCGCCGGCTAAGTTGCCCTCTTTGTGATGGGGGGGGGGCAAGGAGGGCGGAGGTGACCACATTCCCAGAGACATCCAGGGACGCGAGTCTTCCTCGTCCTTTATTTGGGGGAGGCGAAGTGAGAGAGAAGGCACTTTGTGCTGCGGGAGGGAGGTAGCTGTGGGCTCCTCATCTTGATAGCGTGGAAGGCCTAGTAACACTTCCCTGTCTGCTGGTTGCTGCGGAGGCTGGGCTGTGAGCGCGCCTAACTTAGGTCGACTTCCCCGCAGATCACGCAGCTTAAGATCGCCAGCAATCCCTTCGCCAAAGGCTTCCGGGACTGCGACCCCGAGGACTGGTGAGTGCCCTCGGAAGAAAAGGCGAGGCCCTGGGCGCTTCTTGGAAGCCTTCGGTGACCCACTCCCCTTCCCCAGGCCCCGGAACCACCGCCCCGGAGCGCTGCCGCTTGTGAGTGCCTTTGCTCGCTCTCGGAACCCCGTGGCCTCCCCCACGCAGCCCAACGGCGCGGAGAAAGGTAGGTCGTGGGATCTCGGCTTCAGCCCCTACGCGCACAGCCCGGGTCTGCCGCGGCACCTGGCCTCGCCTGCACCTCAGGGCGTCGCGGCTTCAACAGTTGCACAAGGAGGCGGCGGGCGGGCAAGCGGGCACTCGTCCTCCCGCCCTCCGCTCCGCCCGCCTCGCCCCGGACGGAGAGGGCCAGAGTTGGGGGTGGGGGCTGTGGCTCGGCAGGTGCGCCCCGAAGGTCCCGGGCTCACCAGCGGCTCTCCCCCGCAGACCCGGCCGAAGCCCGGCGAGAATTCGATCGTGACTCCGGACCCACAGCGCTCGGCGACGCCGCTCACCCGCCGCAGCTGCTGGCGCGCGTGCTGAGCCCCGCACTGCCTGGGCCTGGCAGCCTAGTCCCGCTACCCGGCGCGTCGGGAGGCCGGCATAGCCCCCCGCACCCCGACCTGCGCCTGGAGGCGCCAGGCGCGTCCGAGCCGCTACACCACCACCCCTACAAGTACCCGGCCGCCGCCTACGATCACTACCTCGGGGCCAAGAGTCGGCCGGCGCCCTACCCGCTGCCAGGCTTGCGGGGCCACGGCTACCACCCACACGCGCATCCGCACGCGCACCCGCACCACCACCACCACCACCCGGCGGTGAACCCGGCCGCCGCTGCCGCCGCCGCCGCTGCCGCAGCAGCCAACGTATACTCGTCGGCGGCCGCGCCGCCTGGTGCCTACGACTACTGCCCCAGATAGTGCGCTCGCGCAGGCCCCAAGGGCCACCTAAGGACGCGCTCTCCAGCTGGGGAGCCACGCGGGCCCCTGGCCCGCCAGTGCCAAAGCTCAAGTCCGAGGCGGAAGGAAGTGGTATTTATTGTTCTCCGCGAGACCGCGTAGCCTCTGGCCCGGCCGGCATTTGCAGTGTAGACGACCCGAGTGAGCCCCGCCTGCGGGCGGTGTAGATACGTGTAGATATGTGTAGATACTGTAGATACTGCACCGGCGCCGATTTCATAAACGGTTTCGCCTCTTTTGGAAACTGCGGATGTGACTATTCATTTGCATCCAATTCGATTGGGCCGGGCGCCTTTGGGAGAGAGGGACTTAGTGTTCCCATCCCTGGTCACTGCTGCGGGCTTGGAGGAAGGGTCTCCTCAGCTCTAAGCGTTCCCTCCCCCTCCCTTTGGGCTCTCTGCCTCTCTCCGATGGTAGCTGCCCGGTTTCTCTACGGGCTGCGCGGTTTCCCCAGGGCAGGCACTAGCATTCGCTTCAGCTCTTCATATCTGCTGCTCTGGTGAAGGACTTGCGCCTGAGCGCTGACCTGTTTTCATGACTAGACCTTTCCGTGGAAGCCGGGAAAGATGGTCCAGACAGGACACTGTCCATCCGGCCTCGGATGGCATGTGAAATGACAAAAACAGGCGGGCTTGACCCTTCCAGAATTGCCCTGGCCTGGCACCAGCCCGGAATTGCGTTTCCCCCTGTTTATTGACTTTATCCACCGAATGTCCCCACAGAGCGATTGGGGGAGGGGGCGCACAATGACAGTGGTCATGAGTCATCTTGAAACTCCCGTGTGAAGCAATGTTTCCCAGGCCAGGTGGCTGGGTGACCTGTCTCCATTAACTCAACACCACCAAAGTGGCCACAGGAACACTTTGATCCCTCCCTTCCTGAGCCCCAAGCAGGAAGGGCCACACGAAGGCCAGCCAGAGTCAAGGCTGCCTTATGCCTCAAATAAACAGAGATGCCAGGTTCTATCCCTGGCCTTCTGGTTCAGTGTGTCTGCGGCACTTGCTGCCAGTAGAGACACTCCTTTCTCAGGCACTTGCAGGTGTCAGCCCCAAATCCAACAGTTGTCTCACATCTGACCTGTCCCAGGTTGGATGGCCAGCCTTTTCCTTCCAAGAGCATCTCACACCAGGGCATGAAGGCAGCTGCAGCATTGACCCAAGAGGACATAGCCATCGGGACACTCACAGGTGACAGTGGGCTCTCCGGCTCAAGGCCACCTGTTCCGCATTGGCCTCATACTTTTGTCCCTGGGAAACAAGGGTCTCCATGTCTACTGGAGTAGTAGCCTGGGGTTTGTCCTGCAGAGGGCAATGGTCAGCTTCAGGCAGCCCCTACTCCCTCATGGAATGCAGCCATCTCACATTCCTTCAGCATGCAGGGCATATGGGGGGAAGAGCTGTTTCTTTAGAGACCTTAAAGCTGAAGTGCGCTGTCCCAGCACCCAGCTGAGCTGAGCAGAGGCCCTAAGTATGATACTTATAGACCTCAAACACACCCCTGCTCCCACGGACCTGCTCCCTTCACACGAAGAACTGGGCCGCTGCTGGCCACATGGAAGGACTCAGATCCTTGCCTGTGTGATTCCTAGTGCCAGGTCCAGAGTAGCTGACCAGAGGTAGCCACGAAGGGAGCACTCTGCACCATAAAATGACTCTCAAAGATGGGTGAGGGAGTGGGGGGGGGGCTCTTCCCTCTGTCCCAGGGATGAGCCTGAGGTCATCTTGTAAACAGGAGGCCACACCGCTGTCATGTTCTCCTTCCTGCTGTCTGATTGGCACTGCCCTGGCTGCAGATCCCATGGAGCTGACCCCCTGTGGGCAGCTGCCTCTGAACAGTCCTTGACTGCCTCATGAGAAGTGGCTTTTCCACAAGTTTCTTTTTCTATGATGGCCAATTTGTTTGTTTGTTTGTTTTTGTTTTGCTTGTATGTTTGGTGAGACAGGGTTCGCTGTGTAGCCCTGGCTGTCCTGGAACTCACTATGTAAATCAGACTGGCCGCAGACTTAGAGATCTACCTACCTGCCTCTGCCTCGTGAGGGCTAGGGTTCAAGGAGTGCGGCACAACACCTTGCCTAGTTTTCTGAATGGGTACCTTCTCCAGCTCAGACCTTTGCACTTCCAATTTGTGCTTTAAAATGTGACTTGGTCATGGGTGAGGGTGGTGGTGGTGAGAAGAGGTGGGCAAGGCTCTCCTGAGAGGGATTAGCATCCGCATAAAAGAGGCAGGTGCCAGGAAGTTAAGAATACTGGCAGCTTTTCCAGGGAACTGGAGTCCAGTTCTCAGCACCCAATGGTAGCTCATTGTGGTTTACAACCACCTGTAATTCCAGTTTCAGTAGCTACAACAGCGCCCTCTTCTGGCGTCCACAGGCACTGCACACAGTGCGCTGGTAAAACACACTCATAAAATAAAATAAAATAATAAAATTTTAAGGGGCCCCCACTCTTATGCTGTATGAAGACTCAAGAATGACGCCACTGGCAGCGCTTAGGAGAATAGACCATTCCATCGCCCTGATCGGACACGTCCCGGCCTTCAGAACTAAGAGAAATGAGCACACCTTTTAATTCCACTCTCAGGAGACAGAAGGAGGGGGTTCTTTGTGAGTTCTAGATCAGCCTGATCCACGTAGAGAGTTCAAGGACAGTCTGAGCTACCAAGACCCTCCCCCTCAAATGGAGTAAGGTCTGCTGCTATACGTGGATTGACTTTTGACGGCTGTTAGTCACAGTCCACTTAAATGACTAAGAGAGCCTGTGCCTTTGCCTTTCACCTTAGCTTCCTCATAGCCACGCGGCATGCCCTGCCCTGTAGTAAGCTGCCGTGCTGTCCCGTGTGTGTGTGTGTGTGTGTGTGTGTGTGTGTGTGTGTGTGTGTGTGTGTGTGTACAGAAGGTCTTATTTTTACCTGCATTTCCTTCATTACTCACCCCAGTTGCTGCGCTCTCACCTGTGCTGTTTCCAGGGATCCCTAGGTTGTACCGATAGTCTAGGCTCCTATTCATGCCTCAGAATTCTTCAGAAATATAATAAACACCCAATCTGGAGAACTAGATGGACTTGGGGGAGATAAGTCAATGCCCAGAGCCACCTGCAGCCTGCTAGGAACCCCCAGGGGTGCCCAGAGCCACATGCAGATTGCTAGGAACTCCCAGAGGCACCCAGAGCCACATGCAGCCTGCTAGGAACCCCCAGAGGCACCCAGAACCACCTGCAGACTGCTAGGAACCCCCAGGGGGCACCCAGAGCCATGTGCAGCTTGCTAGGAACCCTCAGGGGCACCCAGAGCCATGTGCAGCTTGCTAGGAACCCTCAGGGGCACCCAGAGCCATGTGCAGCTTGCTAGGAACCTCTAGAGACACCCAGAACCACCTGTAGCCTGCTAGGAACCCCCAGGGGCACCCAGAACCACCTGCAGACTGCTAGGAACCCCCAGGGGGCACCCAGAGCCATATGCAGCTTGCTAGGAACCCTCAGGGGCACCCAGAGCCATGTGCAGCTTGCTAGGAACCTCTAGAGACACCCAGAACCACCTGTAGCCTGCTAGGAACCCCCAGGGGCACCCAGAGCCATGTGCAGCCTGCTAGGAACACCCAGGGGCACCCCCTCAGCAATGGTACCTTTGCATAAAGGAAAGTGGGAGCACCGTGTTGCCTTGGATCTTGCCCCAGGGAAACATTTGGGATGCAGAGGACAAGGGGAAACGGCTGAGGGGTGCCTAGAGTAGTGCTGACAGTAAGAGACCCCAGCTGTTCTGCACCTCCAACCCCAGCCCCAGCCCCAGCCCCAGCTGGGGAAGTCAGGAGTGTGTGGGATTCCTGTGATGACAGTGTGGATGGTGAGACACTCAGCCCCAGGTGAACCACAGATCAAAGTGGCAGCCAGAGGGAGCAGGGCCAGCATGGCACTGGCAGGCACTGAGGGATGGCCAAGGAGGCATGTGGTCAGCGGCGGTGGCGGCAGCAGGACAGGCTGCCTGGATTGGGCTGTGTGCCTCAGTTTCCCCTTTGTGCTGTGGTGATGCTGGGTCTCTATAAATGGTGGGGCACACGTGGGACTCTAGGCACCAGAACACTTGTGTTTTACGTTCCCTTTTCCGTGTGTGTTTCTTGGGCTTCTAGCTGGGCTTGGCCGAAGAGTTTGCTGCACCCCACCCCTTCTCCTCCAGCATCTCTCTAGGCACCTTCACATCTGTGGCTCTAGCCCAGAGCAAGTAGAGACTGGGCCCCTGGCCCTGCAAGGCGGATGGGACCTTCCTCCTGGCAGCCAGTCTCGCGTTCTTTGTGTTTCCCTAACCACACATCAAGCCTTTGATTCCATTCCCTTCCTGCTTGTTGTATGACATCAAACCAGATGGGCTCCTCAGATGAAGTCTGGAGACTCCGTGTCTGTGTAATGCTGCCAGGTCTGTGTGTGGGAAACAGCAGAGGCAAAGGTATTCTCCTAATAGCAACCCAGGGGTGGGGGTGCGGGGGTGGGGTGGGGTGAGGAGGGGGAAGTTAAGCTCTCACAGCAGAAACTAAGCTGTCCTCTTAATAGTGAGGGGTGGCATTGCAACATCCTTTATCGGTTTTCATTTGCCAGCTTTAGGTACAAGTGTACTTCCTGGTCCACCATCCCCTGCTCCGGTTCTGGACCTGCCCTGTGGGCCCTATCGGGCTTCAGTCCCACAAGGTCCCACCTGTCTGAGACATGACACGCTTGTGTCTTTTATTGGCCTCTCCCCGCACATACCCCATCTCCTCTCTCTCTTCCGGCCAGTCTAGCCCTGGTTCATGGCAGCACCCTGCCTTCCATACCTACCTTTTATAATAGACAGGTATCTTAGGTCCCCCACCACCACCACCAAGACAATTTCTCTTGTGCTCTCATTACACAACTAGGCTGTCAATGGCAGCACCCCCAGGCTCCTGAGATGCCTTAGACTCTCACCCTGAGGCCCTGACTCTGCTCTAAGGTGGATGGAATAGAATCCTTTCCTGTACCAGCTGAGTCTCAGAGATCAGTGTGCTGCTCTGGTGAATGGGGACAGCCTGGTAGACTTGGGGACATAGACCCTGCCATTCCTGTCTGGTCAGGACTCTTGTGGTGAAGGCCCTCCCTCTGAGGTGGGAATATTTACAGGAGGGGTCAGGTGCCCAGTCAGAGCCCATCTCACAGGAACTGGCTGCATCTCTCCCAAGGAGCTATCAAGGGGCTTCTTCCCTGAGGCCAAGCACCTAGCCTCTCCTCTTACAGGCTGCTGCTCAATAGCTCCAGGATGTGGCCTCCAGAGGACCAGGTCAGGGTGGCCTCTGGGCTCCTGCATGTGGTTGATCCACTTCTCAGTCAGGCTGTCCCCTGGCTCTTGGCGCCTGGGTTTCCATCCAACACTGGTTCAGGCAGTTCCCAGGCTAGTGTCCTGCCTCTATCCAGACTAATTGTCTGGAACATATTAACAGAAAGTCTGGGTCAAGCTACAGTGAGACACTATCTCACAAAAGACGGCTTGCTTTCTTTCTTTCTTTCTTTCTTCCTTTTTTCCTTTCTTCCTTCCTTCCTTTCTTTTTTTCTCTTCTTCTCCAAAACAGGGTTCCTCTGAGTAGCCCTGGCTGTCCTGGAACTCACTCTGTAGACCTGGCTGGCCTTGAATTCAGAGAGATCTCCCTGCTTCTTCTGTCTCCTGGGTATTGGGGTTAAAGGTGTGGGCCACCACTACCAAGTTTAAGGTAGATATTCTTAAAAACAAACAAACAAAATAGCAACTGAGTCTGAGAGTGCAGCTCAGTGGTAGGTTCTCGCCTAATGCCTAGAGGCAATGCCCCAGGTGAATTCAACATCCAGCTCCGAAAACAGAAACAAAAACAAACCTCCCAAACCAGCTATGGTGGCTCACACATGTAATTCCAACACTTGGGAGGCTGTGGCAGGGGTGACACACGTCTGAGGCCAAGGTGGGCTACATAATGGGACCCTGTCTCAAAAAAATCAGTAAGTAAAGTAAAGAATTGGAGATGAGGGAGCCCAGAAAACGCAGTTCTCCGTGCATAAGTACAGGGTGGGCCCAGTCTGCCCCAGCAGGCAAAAGTGTAGAACATGCTGCCTTTCACAGTATTGACAATGTCAGGAGTCACAGCTTCTGCCCTGAGAAGCTACACGTGTCCCCGAGGAGAGAGGTAATATTCACAGGTAGCTAGGCACTGTGGGCTTGGAGGATGGAGAAGTGGGTAGGGGATAGGTGTAGGGAGCCACGATTCTCCCACATCCAAGGGCCACATTTGGCTGAGATCAGATGGTAGAGTCTAGGGCCGGCTGGCATACTGCATGGCAGGTGACCCAGTGGGCTGGGTGAAGCTTGGAGCAAATATGTGTACAAAGAGGAAGGAAAGAGATACAGAGATGTGTGGCCAACAGCCACAGCAGCTCCTGTCTGACCCGGGGGTGAAACCAAGGTGTGCCATGGCAGCAGCGTGGTGACTGTGCCAGCAAGAACAACCCAGCAATGAAAAGGATGGGAGTGCTGACACAGGTGATCCCAGGAGGCTCCTGCCATGGTGTTGAGTAAAGGAAACCAGGCCTGGGTGGCTCTGTGCTACAGGACTCCACTTAAACGCCATGTAGAAAGGGCCAAGCCATGGCGACGATCAGCTTATGTCAAGGGCTGCAGGCATGGGAAAGGCCAGTCAGGACAGGGTGGGAGGACCTTGTTAGGTAATGGAACTGTTGTTAAAACCTTGTCAAAACTGGGGCAATTGCTGCACAGATATGTGTTTGATCTCCAGAACCCAAGTGGAAAGCCGGGTGCAGTGGCACAGGCCTGGACCCCAGCACCAGCGAGGTGGAGACAGGAAGAGCCCTGGGACACTGGATGGATGGCTTGACTGAGCCCAAGACTCACTGAAAGACCCTGCTCAAAACATAAGGCGGGAAGTGGCCATGGAAGACATCTAATGTGATTTGTGGTCTTACACCCATGTGAGTGCAACACACACACACACACACACACACATACACACACACACCTTGTAAAAACTCACAAAACTAAATGGGAAGGGAGGGTGCAGTTTCCCCCTGCTGGGCCCTTTCCCTCTCATTTCAGCCTCCTGCTGAAGCATCTCCTTTCCCTCCTCTCCTGCTATGGAGTGAGCATGGTTTGTCTCCCCGGAACTGACTGGCATCCAGCTTGGTGTTGGGTGCCCCGCACCCCCACCCCATGCCTAGGAAGCTTGGCACTCTTTGCAGGAACGGGCTGGCATCTCAGGAGCAGCTGAGAAGGGGGGCTGCAGTGTGCTCTGTCTACACCCTTCTACCCTGTGCCATGACTTGAAGTAGCACAGGACCAGCTAGATGTAGCTATACAATCTTGGACTTGTCGGCCTCTTTACTACATAATCCATCTTGTCTCTACTGTTCTGTTACAGCAACAGAAAATGAACCAAGGCATTCTCCGTCCCCTCAGCCCCTTTACCTTAGGTTTATGGTGTGTTTGGCGTAGCCTTGGGATATTATTATTACTTTTTAAAAATTGTTGTTGTGTTAAGGATCAAACCCAAGGCCTCATGAATGCTGTGCAAGACCTCTACCACTTAACCAAGTGCCAATCTTTCAATACCCCAGGGCCTGCAGAGCTACAAAGTCAAGGGACAGAAAGGGACAATGAGTGAAGTCCTTGTCTAACACTGAAGATTAGGTAAGGGGTGCAGGACCCGTGTTTTCCCTTCACTTTGATTTATGTTAAAAAGGTTCAAAACCAAAAAGCTAGCATATTGGTTACTTTCTGTTGCTGTGGTAACACATTATGACCAAGCAACTTATAAAAGGAGGGGTTTATTTGGCTTCTTGTTCCACAGGGGTAAGAGTCTGTCACGGCAGGGAAATGTGTCAGCGGATGACGAACATGGGTGGCAGAAACAGCTGGGAGCTCAAATCTCAAGCCGTAAGCAGGAAGCAGTGAACTGGGCATACAGCCTCAAAGCCTGGCCCCAGTGGCCGACTTCCTTCTGCGAGGCCACACAACACTGCCACAATCTGGGGACCAGTATTCAAATGCCCAAGACTATGGGTGACATCTTACTCATGCCGTGCCAGATAGACACTCGATGACTGTCCAGGGCTAGGAATTTGTATGTTGCACAATTAGCAGCAATCTCTGAAGCCTGGGCCTGACTCAGCAGAGTGTTCACATCTAAGAACTCTGATGTAAAAACAAACTGCGGACATTGAAGCACACACACACAGGATGGCTAAAACACTAGCAAACGGCTGCAGCTGAGCTGAGCAGCCAGGGCTTGTCTGCCGTGATCAGGAGGGATGCCCGAGTTTGATCCCATACTGCAGAAAAACCTACCGACCAAGCAGCAAACAAAAGCACCCAGACAAGCAACCATCTGCAAATATGAGGCAAAACCACAGTGAGCAAATCAGATCCGAAGATGCCTCTGATGTCTTAGGGGAGACACGTCATTTGAGAGTGAGTCCCTGAGACGTGTGGTAAGAATTTATGATATAGGGTGTTAACTACAGAGGCTGGATGGCCCCAAACTCGAGAGTTTTCTGCCTCAGCCTCAACTCCCAGAAAACATTACAGCAAATGAATATGATTTGTGCTTTGTTTCTTCTTGAGGCAGGTTTTTCTTTGTAAACCTGATTAGTCCAGAAGTCCATATGTAGACCAGGATGGCCTTGAACTCGCAGAGAGCTGCCTACCTCTGCCTCCCAAGTGCTGGGATTAAAGGCGTGTGGCACCATGCTCGGCTGCTACCATTGATTTTTAAGGCAGTATTGTGTGGTTTGAATGAGAATGGCCCCATAGGCTCATATATTTGAATATATGAGGTCATCAGGGAGTGGAACTGTTTGAAAGGTTTAGAAGGATTAAGAGGTATGGCCTCGGGGCTGGAGAGATGGCTGGGCAGTTAAGAACACTATCCGCTTTTCCAGAGGTCCTGAGTTCAATTCCTGGCAACCACATGGTGGATCACAACCATCTGTAATACCCTCTTCTGACATGCACATAGAACAGTCATATACATTAAATAAATAAATAAATCTTTTTTAAAAGGAAGTGTGGCTTTGTTGGAGAAAGTGTGTCCCTGGTGGTGGTCTTTTTCAAGTTTTCACTTTCTGTCTGTGTCTCTCTCTGCCTGTGGATCAAGATGTAGCTCTCAACTACTGCTCCAGCACCATGCTTCCTGCCAGCCTCTAAAACTGTGAGCAAGGCCACAATTAATACTTTTCTTTTAAGAGAGTTGCCTTGGTCATGGCATCTCTTCACAGCAATAGAACACTGACTAAGACAGAAGTCGGTACCAGGAGTGGAATGTTGCTGTGACAGGCTGGACCACGCTGCTTGTTGTCAGACTGTAAACTTTGGGACTCTGGATTAGGAAAGCAGTTGAAGGACTTTAAGTGAGGTTTACGGGGCTGGACTAGTGGGAGCATCATGGATGACAGCTGAAAGCATAATGAGCATAATGGCCCAGCTCAAGACGTTTCAAAGGGAAGAATATTAGACTATTAGTATGTGGCCTAGAGACCATTCTCGTGATATTTTGGCAAAGAACGTGGCTGCTTTTTGCCCTTGCCCTAGAATCTGCCTGAGGCTAAATTAGAGTTTCAGACTCATGGCTTTGGCAGAGGAGATTTCAAGACAGCCTAGGATTGATGCTACTGTGCGGTTATTAGTGTCCACCCTTATGTAGATCTATAATGAAAAGGAGCAATCTGGACAAAGAAAAATTAAAAATGTACAGTTCAAGGAGAAAAGGAGAACCAGGGTATATTTTGTTGGAGTCCAGTGTTTTGCTCAAGGAGATAAAAAGTTTAAAGAAAAGCCTGATGCTAAATGGAAGAAAGGGAGCGGTGTCCTCAGGGTGAGACCCCACCAAGCCAAGCTTCCAGCCTGTGAGAAGGAGTTAAAAAAAAAACCTTAAACAGTGAAGGAAACTATGCACAATGAAAAGCTTTTGTGAACGTATTGTTGGGCAAGGGGACCAATTTCTAGCCCCATCAAACCACAGAACTTGGTGGGTTCAGCCACGTGGTTCTGGCTTTAGAGTCAAGGATACAAGAAAGGGGTTGTGAAATCTCCCTCCATGACTAAGGAAAGCCACTGAGGCAAGGCATGTGGCAGGGGTGTCCCTGCATGGAGGCTCAGAGGGGTTGTGGTGTGAGCTGTGAAGGTGAGGCCTGTATTCTGTCAGAGACCCCAAGTTGCTGGAGATGCCAAAGTCATGGGACACCTGCCAAGGAAAGTTGCTACCAGAGTGTGGAACCAGTTGGGGGTGGAGGTGGGGGTGGGGAGAGAAAGAGAGGGGGGGTGAGCTTCAGTAAACAAAGCTGAAAAGAGTCGAAGTTCTGAAGAACACTTTGACATCAGATGCAGAGATGCAGAGTTTGGAGTTAGCCCTGCTGGGTTTTAGTCTTGGTTTGGTCTAATATTTCCTTGCTATGCTCCCTGTTCTTCCTTTTGGAATGGTAATGTATATTCTGTGCCAGTGCATGTTGGAAGTATGCGACCTCCTTTTTTATTTTTACACGGGCCACAGATTGCTATGAGTCTCAGAAGAGACTTTGGATGTTGAAACAATGTTAAGACTGTGATAGACTATGGGGACTTTTGAAGTTGAACTGAAATAATGCTTTTTTTTTTTTTTTTTTTTTTTTTTTTGCATTATGGTGTGGCTACAAGCCTATGGGACCCAGGGAGTGGAGTATGGTGGTTTGAGTGAGAAGGGACCCCATAAGCTTATATATTTGAATGCATAGTCACCAGCAAGTGAAACTGTTTGAAAGGATTAGAAGGATTAGGAGGTGTGGCCTTGTTGGAGGAGGTGTGTCATTAGAGGTGGGCTTTAAGGTTTCAAAACCCCACACCTGCCCCCCATATCTCTCTCTCTCTCTCTCTCTCTCTCTCTCTCTCTGTGTGTGTGTGTGTGTGTGTGTGTGTGTGTGATGATAATGAGGTAAGCTACCGAAACTGTAAGCAAGGCTCCCACTGAATGCTTTCTTTTACAAGAGTTGCCATGGTCATAGTGTCTCTTCACAGCAATAGAACACTGATGAAGACAAGAATTCTACATAGCTCAGCCTGTCCTGAAACACACTGCTGGCTTGTTAGATGTGCTCTTGGAGACTCCACTTAAGAAGTTTAACTCCCCTGAGACCATTCCACTGAGAAAGGCATTTGTGCAATTGTCCTGTCACCAGCCTCAATAAATGCAGAAGGTGGAGGTTAATGAGGAAGAGTAACTGCTCCAGTCACATGACTGCTGTGTGTCAGAGATAAACCCTAAGCTCCTCTTAGACTCCTGGCTACTGTCTACAGGTGAACAGGCAGCTGTTACACCCATCAATTTATATCCAGCAACAGTGACAGGGGGAAGACAAGCAACCCAATTCCGCAATTGTCGGCGGTTACAGAGTCTGAATGCAGCACCTCTAGCCTGTGCCCTGGGCAAATGCCCCAGGGTCCTCCTTCAGGTCAGATTTTCCCATTTAAGTGAAAGAGTTCCTTGTGTGTCCATCTGCTGTCTGGACAGGCTGTGCAGAGGCACCTTCTATGCAGAAGCCCTAGAGCTGCCTTGGTGATGTGACGAGGGGCATGGATGGGAGCAGTAACCAGGCCCCTTCATCTGCAGGCAGTGGAATGATTATCTTTTAAAGTGAAGGCTGGCCATGCATAGTGGCACACACCTTTAATCCCAGCACTCAGGAGGTAGAGGCAGGCAGATATCTCTGTGAGTTTGAGGCCATCCTGGTCTACAAAGAGAGTTCCAGAACAGCCAAGGCTACACAGAAAAACCTGGTCTCAAAAAAACCCACAAAAACAAAACAAACAAATAAAAACCAAAATCCAAAAAGCAACAACAAAAACAAAATAAAGTGAAGGCTGATATACTTTCTCTGTAAATACCTAATGTGGCTCTGGGCTCCATCATCCTGACTAGACATCATGAGGCAGCTGTGGGCAGCACATGTGGGACAGCTGTGGACAGTGCACAGGGGCAGCAGAGTGCGGGCATGCCGCTGCTCCCAAAGCCCCTTCCTGGTGGACCGTGAAAGCAGCCTGCTTGTTTTAATCCTTAGCTTTAATTTCTTTCTGTTGAAGCACAGGCCCACAGATGTACCACCACACCTGGCAAAAGCAGTCCATTTAGTTCCCGCTTTTAACTTTACTTTTTGGGGGAAACAGGGTCTTACAATATAACCCTGGCTGGCCTGAAACTCACTGTGTAGACAAGGTCGCCTTTGCAGAGATCCACTTGCCTCTAGAGTGCTAGGATTAAAGGCATGTGCCACTTATACCTGACGCTCGCTCCCCCTCTCTCTCTCCCCTTCCCTCCTTCCCTTCTCTCCAGAACTATCTTGGTTGTATAGGCCAGGCTCACCTCAAACTTGTGATTCCCCCACCTTTACTTCCTAATGGAGTGAGACTGATACTGTTAGCCACTTCCTGTCCTCGAACCCTTGGTGTTACATGTTCCCTGAGCAGAGCTGAGGAATCTTCTCTATGGAGTCCACCAGTCTCTACCATCTCTCCATCCTGTCCAGACACTGCCTTCCCGTCTGGCTCATGGGCCTCCCTGAAAGCGGGAGAATGACTTGCTGACCCTAGGGAGCCAACACAATGCTAGGAGAGCTCATCTGCCAAGCTGCCTGAGACTTCCTCAGGCAACTGTTACAACCAACACCTACGAGGAAGGGGGAGGGGGAGGGGGCTGCAGGCTGAGGCCTCACAGCAGAGGCGGGGCTGGCAGACCCTGCAGCAACATGTCTTTCCCAAAACTGGTGGGGCTGGCGGTTCCATGCCTTGTCTGTACGAGGTGCAGGCGCACAGCAAGTTCAGGTCTAATGGCGTCATTGATGCCAGCTTGCCACCCTGTCTGCCACCCTGGGGTTCCACATGAAGTTATACCTACTTGAGAATCAAGCATTTCTAAAGAGCCCCGAAGCGATATTTTCCTCTTTGTGCAAACAATCCTTTTGTGTAGAGGGAGTTCTGTGGCTTCGTGGCAGACACAGGTGAGAAACACCTCAGCGAACACCATTCACTCCTGTGAAGTCGAGAGACATGCCCCACATGTCAGCACAGCCAGCCCTGGGCAACAGCTGTGGCTTCTCCGCATGCTGTACTGGGAATCCTCCTTGGATAATCTCACGGGAGCTGATGACCCTTCAGCGTCCAGGGCTGAATCCAGATGCAGAGCTTAACCCCAAGAGGCCAGAGCTCCAGACTACCTGTGATCCCAACCATCTTAGAGTTTGCATTGCTCGGCTAAAACACTATGACCAAAAACAACTTGGGGAGGAAAGGGTTTTTATTTTTAATTTATTTATTTTTATTTTATGTGCATTAGTGTTTTGCCTGCATGTATGTTTGTGTGAGGGTGTCAGATCTTGGAGTTATAGACAGTTGTGAGCTGCCATGTGGGTGCTGGGAATTGAACCCGGGGTCCTTTGGAAGAGCAGTCAGTGCTCTTAACTGCTGAGCCATCTCTCTAGCCCCTGAAAGGGTTTTTTGTTTTTTTTGTTTTTAAATCTCATTTTATAACCCTCACGTCACAATCCATCACTGAGGGAAGTCAGGGCAGGAACTCGAGGCAGGAACCTGGAGGCAAGAACGGAAGCAGAGGTATGGAGGAAGGCTGCTTACTGGCTCGCTCAGGCTGCTTCTTTATACAACTTAGGACCCCCTGCCCAGGGTGGCACCACCAGAATCAACCATTAATCAGCTATTAATGCCTTCATAAGGCATTTTCTCAGCTTAAGAACCTTTCTTCTCAAATGACCCTAGCTGTGTCAAGTTGACAATCAACCAATCAACTAGCCTGCACACTAAGTTATCCGGGCATCAGAGACAGGTACTCCCAGGGTCACTTGTCCTGGAGAGGCTCAGCAAGCAGCACAGGCTAAGTAGGTGCTGACTACCCGCAGCGGATGACAATTGCTGCTGCCTCACAAGAGTAGCTATGAGTCAGGAAGAGAGTGGGCATATAGAGGTCCAAAGGCAACATCTTTGCAGGTGGCCATGCTGTGAAGCCAGGGTTCGTGTCCCGTGAGTCTTCAGCCAGAGCTGCTGGGTCTCTCCGGTGGAACTCACAGGCTCCAGGGCTGCACCCAAACCTTAGGCTGAGCTACCAAAGCTACCTAGTAGACACTCTTCAGGTTACCCTGTGCAATACGGGGAAGGGCCTCGGAGCAGCCCCTCGAGTTCAGAGCCCTGCTCTGCAGCCACAAGGTCTGGCAGGAGCAGGAGAAGATGCTGACGGCAGCTCTTTTGCAGCAAGTTGAGGACGAAGACCTTGTGCTTGTGTTCCTGACTCAAGGAAACGTCCAATAAGAACAGGGTGACAGTTGGGCATGGAGGCAGACACAGACAATCCCATCCACTCAGGAGGCAGAGACAGAGGGACAGAGATCCATGGCCGCCTGGGCTTCATCAAAAAACAAGACAGAAAGGATGTTACGGCTGAATACACCGACCCAGAGTCAGCCCTGAGCACAAGAAACACCTGCCACTATTTCCAGCACTAGTTTTCTTTGGCAGTGAGTGGCCTCCTGTGACGTAAAAGGCTGTGTGGATAGCCACCGGAGAGGCAGTGAGTGGGACCTGCATCTCTCAGGTGACCAGCCAGCTGCCCTGAGAAACGTCTAAGGGGATGAGTGCCCTTGACTACTGGTCTTGGGCTATGCTGCCGCCGCCAGGAGCTGCAGTCCCCAGGGCTTGTTCTGGAAACATGCGCAGTGTGTGCATTGAACCTCAGGTGCTGCTTCTGGGCGGCACTTCCTTTCTGTGTGACTCCTTTGCTGCAGCTAACAGGAAGCTGCTGCTTACGCAGGGATGGACAACTTTCACGGAGGCCTCACAGTTTAGCCAATGTGGTTAGTGCAACTTACAACGACTCCCAAAAGAAATAGAAGAAAGACAACAGCTCAAGTTGCCAGAAGAGGCATTTGGACACTGGGAAGCCACAGGATGGATCCACACAGCCCCCATCATGCAAAGCATGTACTGAATACAAGGCAGCCACCCAGAATATGGCATGTGCAGACAGACACAGGTGCTGCGGTTCTTCCATGTCTGATTCCCTATGTTGTATGTCTTCCTGGGGAGACGAATTAGTATCTATCTACCCCAGATAAGCCACAGATGACCAAAAAAAAAAAAAAAAAAAAAGTTACCAATTCTAGCTTAGTGAAGCAATGAGCTTATCTGGGACGTAGGTGGCTCCAAGGCAGCTGAGATCACCCATGGCATTCCCGGGGGATCTCACACAAGCTGTGTCCCTGGAGTTCCCCGTCCAATGCGTAGGCAGTCCACTGGCGAGTTCCCTCCCTAGTAACTGCCACTACCATTTGCAATTTGGGGGAAGAGCCTTGAGAACCTCTGGGTTGAGTCCTATGAGGCAGGAGAGTGTGTCCTACTTTGGAGGAAACAGCTATATAACCACCAGTCCATGGACAGAAGGGGCCCAGCAAACCTATGGGTAGGTGCGCAGTGGCTGCCACCTCCAGGTGTGTGACAAGGAAGGGGGTGGGGACGGTTTGGCAGAGCTTGTGTGAGATGAGGCTTCCCGACAACAGCCATAGGGATCTACACAGGCTTGACATCATTTCCAAAAATGTTGGTAAACAGGACCGCGCTGCCCTGTGCTGCTTGGGTACCATGACAGGGTTTGGGCACTGACAGAAACTGGGCTCTTTGCCACTCTTGGATGGGCTCACTAATTCTGTTGCAAGCATCCTGCCCCCAAGCATCTTAATTTTCTTTGACAGGGTCTCTCAACACAGCCCTAGCTGGCCTGGAACTCGGACATGTACCTGCACCTGCCTCTGTCCCAAGTTTCAGCTCCACTGCCACTTCCCTTAAGGGAGCTGCTGAGGTGGTGGCCTGTGATGCGCAGTGACTAAACCCATGTTCCTGTAAAGGGACAGCTGTGACTTTCTGATTCTTTGCTCCTGCCTTGGGGTACTTGGAGATGGAGGGCTGCTAGGTCAGTTGCTTTTCATCGCTGCGACCAAATATCTCAACAGAAGCAACATGAGGTAGAAAATGTTTATTCAGGCTGACAGTTTGAGGGCACACAGTTCACCATGGCAGGCTGCAACCATGTGAGGTAGCTGGTCACACTGCACCTAGTGAGGAAGGCCAGAGACCTAGACACCGCCTCAAGGCTCGCTCCCAGCAACCTGCTTCTTCCAGAGACTCTCCCACCGAAAGGTTCCACAGCCTTCCAAACTAGTGCCACCACCTGGGGACCGAGTGCTCAGACACAGGAGCGGATGTGGGACAGCCACATTCGAAATATAACAGGCACTTTCCTGTTTATCCCTGCCCAAGACAGACAGGAAGCTCTGATGTTGTCTCCCCATTTCCCCAGAATTTTTCCTTTCTTCTTTTTTCTCCCCTCCTTCAGAAATTCTGTAAGAGGGTAGAGTGGGAGGCCAGGGCACCCCCAATCTTTACCTTGGGAAGCGTGAGGCCATGTCCTGACTTTCGCTACAGTGCCTACTTCTTAGGGAGTTGGTGTTAGAACAGGGTAATACAAACAGGACAGTTGGTGGCAGGTCCCCTGGGGGATTCTGGGAGGATGAATGGAGACTGGTACTCTAGCAGAGACTTCCTCAAAGGGAATGAAGAAGCCTGTGCCTGTGACCAAAGGCTGCTTGGGTGACCTGGGCCTAGGTCTCCACGCTTCTGCCTACGTGCACCAAGTTGGCTCAACTCTAGGGACTCCAGAAAAGCCAGCTTGTCATAGAGCTTGTCCGGTCAGAGTCTGCTGAGGGTGGCTTCCAATTCCCGCCTGTCCGTGGAGACACAGTGCCATCTCTATCCACACGGAATAATCCCCACTCCATTTACAGATTCCAAGCTGGCTGCTATGGTAACAAGGGTTTTAGTTGGAGCCAGGCCTCATGTGTGTGTGTGTGCGCGCGCGCGCACACACACATACACACACACACACACACCTGCTCAGCACTGAGCTATATCTTACACAGGTGTATAGACAGGAGCAACCATGAAGGCCGCTGAGGGTTCTGGGCTCCCCTGGCAACTGCCTCCCTCATTGTAGGGCAAGAGGAACATCCTCGCAACCCACTTGCAGCAGGCCACACTCCCATCTCCTAACCACTGGATCCCTTCCTCCTCCAAATGGCTTCTCAGCTTCCCATGTACGAACACCTTTTGGACTGTGTTTAACTAACTTACTGCCAATTTAACTGAGCTTGTTCTGGCCCTGGAGCTGCGGCACCAAGATAGTTCTTACTGCACATATTTCACCTGAACCACACACTCCTTTCCCAGCCTCCCACATGCGCTCCCCAGCTTGGAGACACCGGGCTAGCCTGTGGTTGTATGACACTTTCAGCACAGAAACATTCAGCCTCAGCAGGCTATATGTAGTGTCTACTGTGGACCAGAGACCAGGAGGGGCGGCACTTGGGGGCGCTCCGGCTCTTTGGGGCAATGATGGGAAAGGAAAGGTCTGCGGTCCACACTTTTTAGTTGCAGCCTTACCTCACAGCCCAGCCCCTCAGTCAACACTACCTCAGAGGCTGCTTACCACTGGTCAGCCACACATTCAAAGAGGCTTTAGGCGCTCACTCCTGACTCAAGGCCTTGTTACTCCACGTACCTCATAGCTATGCTTGTGCCCTGCGTATTACAGAGGCCCTGGCCCATTGCCTGTGTCAGCTGCTTCCCTTTGTCTCCTGCAGTTCCCTGGGAGACAGGCTGTCCTTCTTACCTTACCCTGTCACAGGCTAGTGCTTCCTTTCCTGGTCTTCTAGCTGGACTATGCTGCATTCTACAAGCTCTCCCTCCTCTGACCACCTTGGCCATCCCATTAAATCCTCTCCTGCCTCCATTTTCCTCATCCTGACCTCAACCCTGGATGTCAGGAATCCCTGAACATTTCTGGGGCAAAGAGCCAGGGGATGTAGCAGCCAGCCACTGTGGGATTATACAGCCGCCCGAGGCCAAGCCCTGAGTACCTGCACCCAGAACTACCAGCTTAAAAGACTGGTGACAGGCCTCTCAGGGGATCTGGATGCTCTGACCCTAAGGGGAAAACACGGGGACATCTTCACAGAAAGTTCCCACCTTGACCCAGCTTCAGGCTGGCAATGGAAAATTTATTGTCAAATATGTTTAGGCTGGCCACACTAGCAGGCCTAAGCTGTGCCTCTTATCAAGCTACACGTGCCAGGTGTTTATCGTCTGAATGACAGGCCACAAAAGGAACAGGGAATCTCATGAAGAAAGTGGATTCCAGGACCTTTGGCCACAATTCGCTGTCCTCAGAAGGCCTTGAGGACCTTCCACAGGGCTGGGTCAAGACTGAAGTAAGACAACAGTGTTCTATAGCTAGGTCACGGGCAGGGGTAGAGTGACCAGATGCTGATACGCTGGTCCTTGGACCCTGCAGCAAGCAAGCCATCAGCGGCAAAGGCCACGCAGTACACAGAAGCACTGTGGAAATCCAGAACAGCCAGTGGCTTCATCGTCCTCCAGTGAAACACACGGATGCGATGGTCCCAGCCTGCTGTGGCTAAGATTTTACGGTCTGGCCGGATGGAGACTTCAGCAATTCCAGGATTGGTGAGCTCATGAGTCCTGTATACCTATAAGCAGGCAGAGCAAGAATAATTAGGCTGCTTTTGGGTCTGCTGCAATCCGTGGCCAAATACCCCCATCCTGTCCCAACTCTGCCACAGGCTCTGTGAAAGCTACACGTTCTTGTCCATCTGGCCCCCTCCTCCCAGCATGGTCACAGCGGGGGCTTCCTCAGGCACGCAAGGCTATAAGGCTGTGCTGTGCTTCCTCTTAGGCTGCTTGGACAACTCCGGCCCTGGAGGAACCTGGGAGGCCAGGCCCTGGGTTCTCAGTCAGTGTCTCTCCTGGAGAACCTCCACTGAGGCTTGCGGCACGTGGGGGATGTAAATTCACCAAAAATAACACCAAGAGGTGAATAAGACCCAGAGACGAGGGAGGGATTTGGGGGCAGCCGAGAGAAGGACAAGGTGCCGTGCTTGAATGTGCACCCAGGAGTTCATAGTCAGTAACCTGATTCTCAAATTCACCTATTAATGCTAGCTACAGTGGGTATTTGGCAGGGCTATGTGAAATCACGGGGCCTATCAGTGGCTTTCTACAAGAGGAGATCTGAGCGGGCAGCCTGTCCTGTCTTGTCTGGGATAGTCTCCATGTGGAGACTGGCGCTCCGCAGATGCAGGCTTTGAGCTTCCTGGATTTCTGCACCACTAGCCAAATAATCCCCTATTTTAAAATAAAATTGTATTCATTTTTATTTTTTGTGTTGGATGTTTTGTCTGACGTGTGTCTGGGCACTATGTGCATGCAGCACCCACAGAAGGCACAGACAGCACAAACAGCTGCCATGTGGGTGCTGGGAACTGAACCCTGGTCCTTCCAAGAACAGCCAGTTCTAACCACTGAGTCATTTCTCTGGCCCTAAACTCCTATCCTTTATACACGGCCCAGTCTTAGCAGTCTTAGGCATTTTGTTGTAATAGAAAAATGGGATAAGTACAGAGTGGGGTAGTTGGCACTGGAAGAGGCAGGAGAAATCACATGTGTGCTCCCTGCTGGCTATGGGACTCCCATTTCTCTGGATTTCTGTCTGTCAGTGTGGCCTACTGCTCTATACAGTCTCTGCAGTGTCATTCACTGTGCCCTTGCCAAATGCAAGACCGGTACAGTCACCCAACCTTTAGAACTCCAGAACTTGAGCTAAACTTGAGCCTTTATAAAGCCGCCCTGTCTCAGGGTCTCTGCTCCAGCAATGAACATGGCTCCTTTGGTTACACAGGCCTGCCCTGTGCCCGGCCACCTGACATCTCTGTTCCTGTGAGTGGCTTGCCCCTGAGCCACAAGCTTGCTGTTAGTCCTCTTTGTCTTCAGTGGCTTCTAGTAGGGCCGTATCACCCTTTGCCTCCAAAAAGGCGACAAGGAGGCCATGCATAGTGGTCCGTGCCTTTAATCTTAGCACTCTGGAGAAAAGGGACAGGTGGTCTCTGTGAGTTTGAAGCCAGGCTGATCTACATAGAGAGTTCCAGGCCAGACAGAACTACATAAATGAGATTCTGCTTTAGAAAGAAGGAAAGAAAGAAAGAAAGAAAGAAAGAAAGAAAGAAAGAAAGAAAGAAAAGGGCTGGAGAGATGGCTCAGAGGTTAAGAGCATTGTCTGCTTTTCCAGAGGTCCTGAGTTCAATTCCCAGCAACCACATGTGACTCATAACCATCTATAATGTGATCTGATTCCCTCTTCTGGTGGGCAGGTGCACATGCAGGCAGAATGCTTTATACATAATAAATAAATAAATAAATCTTAAAAAAGAAAGAAAGAAAGAATAGATTTGGGTGTGGTGGCACACACCTTTAATGCCAGCACTTGGGAAGCAGAGGCAGGAGGATCCCTGTGAGTTCAAGGCCAGCCTGGTCTACAAAGTGAGTATAGGACAGCCAAGGCTACACAGAAAAAGCCAAGAAAAGGAAAGAAAAAAAAATAGAAAAGAAGAGAAAGACAGACAGATACAAGGAAAAATAAAGAAAGAAGTAGGAAAAATGAATGGCAACATCCATGGGAGCCAGTAGAAGTGGGCACCCAGCAATTTAGCTAGAAATTAACAAAGCACAATGTGATAAAGTGGGTTATCAGGAAGTCAAGCAGCCAATCAGTGTGGGACTTGGCAGGGTTCAGGAAGGAGGAAGAAATAAGTGAAGGGAATGAGCACCAATGCCAAGCTTTTTTTTTTTTTAAAGATTGTTATTTATACAGCTATTAAAAACCAGGAACTCCTGAAATTTGTGGACAAATGGATTGAACTAGAAATGATCATAATGAGTGAGTTCACCCAGAAGCAGAGTCAAATGGTATATACTCACTTATATCTGGACACTAGCCCAAGGGGCATGTCCCATGAAAGTCTTCACTTACCAGGAAAGTGGGATAGAGGGGAGGACATCCTATTGGGACTCTAGGTGAGAGAAGCATGGGAGAATGGGGAAATAGAAGGTCCCAAAGGGTCCTAGAAACCTACAAGAACATTATGACAGGAGGATCTGTCCCCAGGGGTCCTGCTCAAACTATGGCACCAGCCAAGGACAATGCGTGCAGTAAACTTCAAACCCCTACCCAGATCTAGCCAATGGACAGGACATTCTCCATAGTTGAGTGGAGAATGGGGTCTGACTTTCACACAAACTCTGGTGCCCCATATTTAACCACGTCTGCTGGATGGGGAGGCCCAATGGCACTCAGAGGAAGGACAGCAGGCTACCAAGGAGAGACTTGATACCCTATGAGCATATACAGGGGGAGGAGGTCCCCCTCAGTCACAGTCATAGGGGAGGGGAGCAAGTGGAAAGTGGGAGGGAGGGAGGAATGGGAGGATACATGGGATGGGATAACCATTGAGATGTAATATGAATAAATTAATAAAATATATTTGTTGTAAAAATAAATAAATAAACATTCTTTAAAAAGATTATTAGTTATACAGTATTCTGCCTGCATGTACACCTGCAGGCCAGAAGAGGACACCAGATCTCATTATAGATGGTTGTGAGCCACCGTGTGGTTGCTGGGTATTGAACTCAGGACCTCTGGAAGAGCAGTGCTATTAACCGCTAAACCATCTCTCCAGGACACCAATGGAGATCTTGAATGAAGTGAGATGGGGTGTGGGAGGGCAGGAAGATTAAAAAATAAACCAAGTGATAGCAAACCAGTTGAAATGGACCAGAGAAAACATGGAGGGCAACAGAAGAGCAACTGCAATGTATTGAAAGGAAAGTTTTAGAATCTAAGTCCGAAGAAAGGCTGTAAAATCATTCAACAGTAAAACACTCTAAAATCAGTAAGGTTAAGAGTTAAGAAAGACCTTCTGATAGCCAGTCCCTCCCCCTCCAATCACATGGAAGATGAGGGCCCTGTAGAAGCTGTCACCTGAAAGTTCCAGGGCTACGTATGTGCCAGCAGACAGTGGAGCAATGCTCACACAGGCAGAAGGGGACTATGGCCCGAGAGTTTTATATCCAGCCAAACTGTCACTCAACTGTGAAAACAGTAGACAGACATTTATGAACATGTGAGAACTGAAAGAATACTGCTGCCGAAGTCCTTCTGGAAGAACAAGAGGATTAACTCCAGTCTTGCAGGAGGTAGCTAGGCAGCTGCAGTGAGCGGTCTGGCAGACGGCACTGAGTCTACTTACCTATGGGATTAGGCACAAGACATGGGGATTATGGCTAGAAACCAGTTATGTAACTAACAGAAGCATGGGCGGGTGACGAGAAAGACAGGTGCTGCTGAGGACTTGTGCCCTGTAAGGACCTCCCACCATAAAGGATGGCAAATCAGCATATTTCCTCCTCCTTCCCACTGAGGGGAGATGCCTGGTTTCCTAGTTATCTGGCTTTGAATATCTGTATATGATAACAGTGAAGCAACAAAAAATATAAATATTCTCTGGTTTCATGATTAAATTCTACCTAATGTTAAATTTAAATCTGAGCTATGTAGAAAGGAGACTCCAAAGTGTCAAACAGCAGATAAGCCAGAACATGAGGGGAGAAGCGGGGGACCATTGGGGTTCTAAACCCAAAGCAGTAAGATAAAGCTTGGTACCTAGCCCTGGTCAAAGGTACAGGTCACACTCAAGAGCTGTGACTGTGTTCAGCAAAGAGGCTCATCTGTCACAGAGTGCTTACAACACAGTGTCTGTTGACTAACTAGTCACTTTGCTGGAAACAGCCATGAAGGCAAACAGAAAACACAAAGTGATTGTGGATAGGCCCTGGACAGCAGGCAGAGGCGGGGGCCCTGGACAGCAGGCAGAGGCGGGGGCCCTGGACACAGGCAGAGGCGGGGCCCTGGACAGCAGGCAGAGGCCGGGGCCCTGGACACAGGCAGAGGCGGGGCCCTGGCATTCTCTGCCTGGGGACAAAATCAAGCTGGAATATAATAGTCATATTAAGCTGAGGAGACTGATCAAAATCTGGGTCAACTAACTAGAAGGCTGAGGTCTGTGAGGATGAGGTGGCAGGATGGAGCAAGATGTGACTGTGAGGCTGAGGACTAGATGTAGGTTCCCTGGGAGGCCTTGCTTGGGCTAGGCTATGTATGTTCACAGCAGATGACAGGCCTGCCAGGGAAGCTGTCACAGGGCTTTAAATTGGAACAGGTATGAGATATCACCAGTAAGAGCTAAAGATGGGCTGGCTGAGCCCCTGGCCTCACATCACCTAGGAGTGAGGCCTGCTTTAGACACCTACCAAAGCGAGAAGCCAGGCCTGGCAAGGTCGGCATGGGGTGGTGGTGGGGGCCGGTGTTGCAGTGCAACCACAATGGAGGTGGCGGGGATGGCTTTTCTACAAACCTGCCCCAACCCAGCATGACGCCACATCCACACAAGTCCAAAGTGAACAGCCAGCCACTAAACCCACCACTAGAGAAGAGGCAGATAGACGCTCATCAGCTCAAAATAAGAGGATTCAGTGTCTTCATCACCAGCACATTGGCAGGCGTTATTAGACACACAGGAAGGCAGGGCTAGGTGCTCCATAATCAAGGGAAAATCCAGCCAATGGAAACTGATCCCCAGATGGTGCAGGTACCGAATACAGCAAATAAAGACGCCTGTGAAAGGTAAAGGGCTATGCGATGACACAGAGTGTGAAGGCCTCAGTTCGGATCTTCAGGACCCATGGAAAAACCCCAGGAAGGTCCAGTGGCCACTTGAAACCCCAGCATTTGAGAGGCGGAGATAGGGGATCCTGGGCAAGCTGATGAGCTAGGCTAGTTGGAACTGGTAAGCTCTAGGCCCAGCGACAGAAGACAGCAACTGTCTTAATAACCACACTGGAGAATTATCAAGGAAGACATTCACCATCAACTTCAGTGCCTCATACACATGCATGCTCATACATGAACACATACATGCACTCACACATGTGCAAACATGCATACATACACACACGACACATACATAAAATCTAAAGAAAAATTTATTCAAATATTTACAACATTATGTGGAGTAAGCACATAGGAATTATCAGTATAGAGTAAAAGTTACAAAAAGAACAGAAAGTATAGCGCTGACAATATCAGCTAGAATAAATATACACGGGGCGAATAGCAGATTAGAAAGTGTTCTATAAAAAAGTGAACTGAACTCGTGCACACCTTTAATCCCAGCACTCTGGAGGCAGAGGCAGGTGGATCTCTGTGAGTTTGAGGCTAGCTTGGTCTACAAAGTGAGACCAGGACAGCCAAGGCTACACAGAGAAACTCTGTCTCAAAAAAAAAAAAAAAAAAAAAAAAAATTAAAAAGTGAACTAGACCAGCGAGCTGGTTCAGACGGCAAAATGCGTGCTACCAAGCTGACAACCTGAGTATGATCCTTGGAACCCACAGGGTAGGAGAAAACCTGCTCTTGCAAGCTGTCCTGTGCACATGCACAGCACACAAACACACAGATAAATAATATATTCTTTCAGAGAAAGGGGCTGAATTCTAGACAAGACCTGAGTCTACAAGGAAAGTGTCAGAGCTGGCAGTTGCTGATAAATATTAAACACTCTGCACGTGCACGTGTGTGTGTCTGTGTGTGTGTGTTTGTTGGGCCAGGGGGTGCTTAGCAGGAAGAGCACATTGGCGCCTCCTCCTTCACATGGTGCTTACAACCACCTGCTAGTTCCAGCTGCTGGGGCTCCAGTGCCTTCTCCTGGCCTCCGCGGGCGCCTGTGTACATGGCATGCATCATACACAACACACAGACAAAAGTAAAAATCTGTTAAAAATATTGTGGTTTTGGAGCTGGAGAGATGGCTCAGAGGTTAAGAACACTAGCTGCTCTTCCAGAGGTCCTGAGTTCAATTCCCAGCAACCATATATATGGTGGCTCACAACCATCTATAATGTGACCTGATGCCCTCTTCTGGGCATGTATACATAATAGTTTTTTAAAATATTGTGATTTTAAGTTTATAAAAAACTGCTTCAGAGTCTGGGCATGATTGCACGAGCCTTTGGTCCCAGCAGAGGCATGCAGGTCTCTGAGTTCAAGGCCAGGCTGGCGTACTGAATGAGTTCCAGGACAGCCAGAGATACACAGAAAAATCCTGACTCAAAAACCAAAACCCAAACAAGCAAACAAACAAACAAACAAACAAAAAACCCTCCAAGAAACAAAATTAAACAAAACTAAAAACCCAATCAAACTGTCTAAAGCAGAACCAGTCCAAGAGGATGAGCACACAGAAGCCCAGGACAGCCTGGCAGCGCAGGGTCTCAGCGCGCGCACTGTTTCACAGTGGGCACAGATGTAGTGGATCTATTGGAGAAACACGGAAATGAGCAGCAGAGGGTCAAAGACCGGAGCAGACAGAGGACTGCAAACACAGACATGGACTCAGCCCCATTCCTGATCAGAACACTGAATACAAATGGACCAGAGCTACAGTTAGAACACAGTGACTGTCAGAAAGCATTAAAAGAGCAACACACAGCCTTGTGCAATGGTGTACGCCTTTAATGCCAGCATGTAGGAGGCAGAGGCAGGCAGATCTGATAAGTTCAAGGCCAGCCTGGTCTACACAGTGAGATCTTGCCCCACCCACAAAAGCAAGAAATAACATGTCATTCATAAAGGTATTTTTTTCATATATACACCAATAAAAATAGGCTGAAGGTAAAAGCATAGAAAAGATGTACTGTGAAAAGGGCAAAGCTGAGAAAACAGGCTGCTGTTCAGTATTAGCTCAGGCCAGCTTCTGGACAAAGAGCACCATGAGGGCACACTAGGCTGGGTGCAGGTCAGTGGTAGTGCTTGCCTAGCACATGGGAAGTCCTGATCTCCATCCCAATGCTCTCTCTCTCTCCTTTCCCTCCTTGTTCCCCTGCTCTGGTACACATACATACGCACACGCACACACACACACACACACACACACACACACACACACACACACACACAGGCACACACATATAAGCAATCACACACAAGCAAGCATAAACACACTCACATAAGCACATACACACACAAGCACACACACGTAAGCACATACACACAGCAAGCATACACAAGGACAAACACACAAGCATATATGCATACATACACACAAGCATACAACACACACATAAACAAAGAAGCAAGCACACGCACACATACCTACATATAACCTAAGGAAGAATGGGCCCTTTGCAAGGAGGAAGCAAGTATCTGAAATGCTTACAGACCTCATAGCACTTCAAAGATCACGAAGCAACACTGGCAGAAATAAAGGGTGCAGGGTCCTAAGACTCCTCCTCAGGAACTGGCAGAAAACCAGACTGCAGCCCAAATCAGTAAGGATTTGAACCACAGCCTGGCTCATGTGACCTACATCAAGCTAACATAAGATTGCCAACAGCTGGGCTGCACCTGTCTTCACCAGGTGTATGAAGTCTGCTCTCGTAGACAGTGCTACACACAGGGCCAAAATGAGGCCACGTGCTCATAAGCACTGAGACTAACAACAGGATTGACTAGATTAAAGATACCTATCAAGTCAACAAGTATTTGGAGATTAGTTAATAGATTTCTAAAGAATTCACAGATCTAAGAAGAAATATGAGGGGGAAAAAAAGAGCTTTAGGCTGAGGATGGTGGGTCTTGAACTCACTGTGTAGCCAAGGCTGCCTTGACCTCCTGATAGTCTCGCCTCCACCTCCAGTGCTGAGGTTAAGGTGTGAGACACCAGACTTGGTTCTGAAGGTGGTGCAGATCAAAGACATAATGTCTAAGACCCCTGTGTGGCAGATCCACTATGGAGATTTCTAGGCTGGGGGTTGCCCTGACAACAGCCCGTGCAGGTTGGATCCAGGACTACAGGCCCCACAGAGGCCTTTCTAGAGCACAAGCCTATCAGAACCCACTCACACATACTCAGAGGCCACCACGCCTACCATCTTGAGATCCCACCAAAGAGTTGAAAAATGGCCTTGATTTATGGGAGAAGGGCTACTGTTCAAGAACGTTCCAGCATGCCAGGCTTGATGGCACAGACCTTTAATTTCAGCAGTCAGGAGGCAGAAGCAGGAAGATCTGTGTGAGTTTGAGTCTAGCCTGGCCCACACAGTGAGTTTAAAGACAGCCAGGACTATATAAAGAAACTTTACATTTTTTAGGGTTGTACTGTTCACTGTATAAAATGTAGCCCTCTGGGCTGCTGTGGTGGCACATACATCACTCTAGTACTTGGGAGATAGAGTCAGGGTCAGGAGTTCACAGTCATCCGTGACTGAGGGCAATCTGGGCTGCATGAAACTGTCTAAAAAAAAAATTAAAGTAAGGGGGTTGGAGAAATGGCTCAGGCATTAAGAGCACTTTCTGTTCCTCCAGAGGACCCAGGTTTGACTCCCATCACCTACGTGTTAGCTGACAGCCATCTGTAACTGCAGTTTCTGGGAATCTGATGCCTTCTGCTAGCACTGCACACAGCTGACTAACAGAAACACACATGCCCACACACATAAAATAAAAATGTGTTTTAAAGCAGGGCATGGTGGCACACGCCTTTAATCCCAGCACTTGGGAGGCAGAAGCTGGCGATCATTGTGAGTTTGAGGCCAGCCTGGTCTACAAAGCGATTCCAGGATAGCCAAGGCTACATAGAGAAACCCTGTTTCAAAAAACAAAACAAAAACACACAGAAAAAACTTAAAAAGTAAAATAAAAGAAAATGTATAAAAGAATATAAAAGAAAAAGAAGAAACAGCAACCGTAGGACAAGAGCTAGTTCCACAAGAAACACACCTACATCTTGAAGGGCCAGGAAGGTTAAGAAAACCTAAAACTTGAACTAGGGGCAGAGGCAAGGACCAGCATGAGGGTCTCCCATACCTCAGGGCCTTGGCCATATGTGTGCTTTGTGAACAGGCATCTATGTAGAGACACTTCCTCCTCACACACATGTGGCCCACTGATGCAAACAGGCCAGCTCTCTGCATTTCAGAGAACTGAAATCATTCAGACCTTGTTCTCTGACCACAATGTAATTAAGTTAGAATTTGAAATCTAGAAGATAACTGGGGTGTGGGGTGGGGAATCAAACATTTGGAACAAAACAAAACAACCCCCCCAAAAAAAACCAAACCACTCCAATCAGCTCAGTTCAGAGGCCAGAGAACAAATAAGACAGGGTTGGGGCTAGAGAGATGGCTCAGTGGTTAAAAGCACTGACTGCTCTTCCAAAGGACCCAGGTTCAATTCCCAGCACCCACATGGCGGCTCACAACTGTCTGTAACTCCAAGATCTGACACCCTCACACAGACATACATGCAGGCAAAATACCAATGCACATACAATAAAAATAAATAAATTATAAAAAAGAAAGACAGGGTCCACCTAGAAGTGAGGCATATCTAGCAGTGTGGGAACCAGCTACAGGGTCCCCTTATGGGAACACAGACAGAGAAACTGGGACTGATGGTGCCATCGCCAACATGAGTTGGGATGACTGAGTATGCTCATGGACAGTAAGAAGAGGAAGAAATGACACGGATAGGACTGAAGAAGAACGTAGGTGACATACCAGCCACCAACAACTACAAAATGTTCATCAGACAAGTATGTAAAGATTTTCACACTTAAAGTTAAAAGTCCAGAAAAACATGACCAATACCCCCCCACTCCCACCCCATCCAACTCAAGCCCAGCATGCAGAGACCAAACTGAAAGCAACTCAGGCCAAGTGTCTGAGCAGGAAGAGGCCAGTCTCCCCACTAGACCCCCCGGCCCTGCAGTAAAACAGCCCAGACTTAGCCAGTGAGCAGGAGAGCAGGGGTTGCTCTGCAGCTCCTGTACCCTCAACTCTGTCAGCAGAACCATATGGTAGAGTGGGCAGGTGTCAGTCAGCCCACAGAGCCACGCTCCGACCCAGCCGTGGTGCAGCGCATTATCTGAGATGCAGCCTCACCACGTGGCCAGAATGGTCTTGAATTCCCAAGCTCAAGTCTCAGCCTTCTGAGGAGCTGAGAGTATAGGCACACACTCCCGCAGTAGGCTTTATTTTGTTGCTTTGATACTAATGGGAAAACAACAATTGCATTTACTAAATTAAGAGTCGAGAAGAAAATCCAAGGCTGTGGAAATGACTTTGTTGGTAAAGCGTCTGCTAAGCAAGTGCAGGGACCTTAGCTTGGGCATCCACATGAAAAGCCCAGCGCATTGGTGCTTGCCTTTAATCTCAGTGCTGGGAAGGTGGAGACAGGATCCTGGGGCTTCCTGGCAGCCAGTCTAGGTGAACTGGTGAGCTCTGGGCTCAGTAAGAGACTCTGGCTCAAAAGATGAGTGCATAGGGTTGGAGAGATAGCTCGGCAGCTAAGAGTAAATACTACTCTTGCACCCATGTCAGGCAGCTCCCAACTGCCTGTAACTCCAGCTCTGGGGATCTAATACCCTCTTCTGGCTTCTGCTCACATGCACATACACCTGTCCATACATAGAGAGAAAGAAAACCTGTGTCCGCTAGAAAGAGGCAAGAAACACATCTGTCAAAACCTAGCACACATTCACAATCCAACGACACCCAATGAGAACCTGTGTGTCACAGCACAACAGGAAACACAGCCTACTGGTCCAGTTCCATCCAAGGTGACCTGCTTAGATGTGACAGGTCTGGGTCCCAGCCAGTGACAAAGCAACTCGGTCCTCCAGGCCAATTGCTGCCATGCTCTCCTCTGCCCTTCCAGATGCCTCTCCAGTGCCTGGCTCCCATCCATGGACCTGCCAACACTCTCTGGTCACTGACCACTTCTTCCAGACCCCTCCTGTCTCTTGGCCAGGCTGCCTATGTGTGTCCTGGATGCTCTGCCCACATTCTATGTTCTCACTTGTCAGAGGCCCAGCTCTGATTCTAAATGCTTCCCGCCAGTGTGTGGGCACAAGCAGTTAAAAGGGCTGCAGAGCTCAACTGTCCATGAGCTCAGGTGGGTCCTCTGTGTGCAAAGCATCTGACAGCTGACGTGCACCCTCCAACACTCCCTCTACATGGTTCTCTGTCTTCACTGGGCTCCACACACAGGCTGAACTCAGAGCTTGTGCCGGAGCAGGGTGTGGGGCAGATGCTGTGGCATGGTGTGCCTGAGCATGCATGTGGGGCCCGCCCATGCCTGCAGACACATCCACTTGCTCCTCCTAAGACTGGAGTGCTATGGTCCTGGGGAAACTAGGGGCTGAGAACCTGTGCGGCAGACTGGATTAGAACTGTTTTATCCTTGTCTCCCTGGGAGCGTTGGCTTGGCCAAGATTGAGAGGAGACCCCACTGGAACCCACTCGGGACTAGGGACACTTCCTCGCTTGTCCCAGGAACTTACCAACACTGCTGATTCCCAGAGAGAAGAGAGCAGTGTCTAACCCTGTAGCTGGCTGCCTGCTACTGTGTGGTGAGGTCCAACAGAGCCCTGACTGTGCTCCTCAGAGGCAGAGAGGTGTGCAAGGACAGAGGGCAGGTCCTTATACTGACTTTCTCCTGCCTCCCGACTAGTTCTTGATATGAGAGGGGCCAAACTGCCAACTCTGACCAACCATGGCCCTTTGGGATAGGAGTAAGTCCACATCGACCCCTTCATACCTGGAAACAGGTATGGCATGGAGGACTGGTCTCCAGGGAGGTGAAGAGACTGAAAGCCTGGTAGGAGCCTCACCTGGGGAAAGGCCGGCGCCCACCCTGGGGCCGTGCTCCTGAGGATGAGAAAGATGAGCAGGGGCATGGAAGACATAGCATCCTCATGTTTCACTAGCAGCTGCTTGGCGCCCACGACCCCACCGCAAACCCTGTGTGCTGCTTCGGTATGGGTAAGCACTCTTGGTGCACATGGCGGTGACCCTGCAGTTTCTGACTTGCTGACCCTAGAGGCTCTGCGGAGGCCATGGCTGTGGCACAACCAGGACTGCAGATGAGCACACAGCTGGGACTTTCTGCCAAGCACACTGAGCTGTTCTGGCCCAGGGCTCAATAGGGTGGGGGAGTCTTGTTATTACTTAAAGACCTAAAACACTATCGGCTGTAAATCAGTCCCTGCTTCAAGGCTATGGGCCCTACTCCATGTGGAGGGAGGAGCAGGGCCTGGGTGCCACCTGTACCTGACACTGTCTGAGGCTCAGGCTTGATGCCTTGCAGCAGAGCCACCTCGGGGAGGCGGGCTTGAGGTTCCCCGAGCACTCTGCAGTAGGTTGTCCTCTACAGGCATCCTGCTGGTCATAGCAGCCCCTCCCTGGCTGAGCTCTGGCCTGGGCTCAGGACCCTCCAGAAGGATGTGTGGCCACCAGTGGCTCTTACAACTCATGACCTCAGGTGCCAGGAATGCTCGGCACGGCGCCATCTGGTTCTGATTACCCATGCTAGGCTGCGGGCGCCTCAGCCAGGGATCTGCGTCCCGAGTGGCTGGGAGATTGATTTGGGTTCCTCAGAGGCTTTAGCAGGAGGATGTGAGGAAGGCACGTCTGAACCACCATGGGGCTTGGGCCAAGGCAGGCGGCCATATTTTGGTGCCATGGCACCAGCAAGGATGCTGTGGACAGGAGGCCATCTCATGTCTCAGGTGTTAGGAATGAGCTTAAATGGCTTGCCTTGGCAAATCATCAGATGCTCCTTCCCAGAGCACGGGGCTTTACAGAAGAGGGATCTCTGCGGCCTCTGGGGCCAGCCCTGGGCCTGACTGGGTGAAACAGCACTGGGCCTTCACTGGAGTCATGAGTCATCCTCACCCCCCCCCCCCCAAAAGCAGGAAGGCAATCTCAGCAGGGGGGCTGGGGCTCTCCACCTCCTTTGATGTGTAGTGCTGAGCCAGGCCCTGCCCACATCACCCCAACTACTTCCAGGCTGCAGTTCCTAGCTCCCTTCTGCTTTAACTTTTCAATTCATTAGTAGAGTAAAAGTTCATCTCTGGACTGGAACAAGCCCATAAATTAAGTCTTAAGTCCCAGCAGCTGTTTCCCAAACATATTGGGAGAGTCCAAGAAGACACAGGCTGGAAGGGCTTCCTCCCCAGAGTGGGCACAAGAGGCAGGAGTAGGAGCTGCGCAGCTAGCAGGAGCTGCCTAGGTGTCGGTCCTCGGCCTTCAGGCTGATGAGAATCAAGCCACAAGGGAGATGGATGCTGCACCCACAGGGCCCTGCTGCTGCCCTTTTCCAGGCTTCAGAGGCAGTGGGGAGTGTGTGAAGGAGACCCCAAGCCTACTTGCTGGTCTCAGCACCTGGTGAGGGGGCCTCAGGACACATAGATCCAGTGGCTGGCTACTGTGCTTTCCCACATGCACTAACACGGGGCTTAGGGATTCTTCTGCAGGTTGGAGGTCCTTTCCTTTACAGCAGGGACCCTGTGGGTTTCTAAGACACCAAGGAAAGGATGGATGAATGCAAACACAGGGCAGTTTTACTCTGAATGCACTAAGTGCCCAGCACAGGGATGATCAGAGCTCAGGACTATGGGTCAAAGCCTGCCTTACCAGTGGGCCTGACTGCCCACCTTCCCTTTCCTACTGGGCAGTGGGGGTGGGGAGGCCAGGTTATCTATGCTGTCTCTGCTCCCTAGTGCGGCACTGCTGGACCTCCCTCTACTTAGCCAGTCACTGTCCCCAAACCACAGTATGTCATCTTTTTGGGCTCCTCTTATGGTTCTAGCCCACATCAGCCTCCTTCTGCCCTAGGGCTTCCCCTGACTCCCTATCTACTGCCACGATCAGTCCCTTTCCCGCAATGGCCCCATGATAAGGCCCTAATTTGTACCCTGGGTTTAGTGATGCCCTCAAGACCCTGGATGCCATCCAGCATCAGCCGAGCCCGGACTTTCCCCACCCACCCACATGCCTCAGGAACTGGTAGAGGCACTCAGGCCCAGCCCTGATATGCTCAAAGCAAACCCAATCCTCAACACAAGGCCTGAGCCGGGCAGTGTGACGCAGCTGAGCAAGACTTCCTGCCCTCTTTGGGAGGGCTGCAGTAATGAGCTCTGAAGCCTCCTACTGGGTGGAGGCAACTAGGACCATCATACCCAAAGGGTTGGCATGGCCCCTAGCTCTGTCCTAAGTGTTCTGGCTAAGTCCAGTGAAGCTGGGAGATGAGCTATGGCCACATGGTACTGCACAGAGCATGCAGCTCTCTCACTAGGGCTATTCCCAAGGCCAGACTCCTGGTAACAGGCTCCTTTGCTGCCCTGAGACTGTGTACCCAAGCCGCCTCTGGGACTTGGCAGCCTGTCCCCTGCAGGGCCTGCACAAAACCAGGTCGGATATATATTCTGCAACTTCTGCCACAATCCCACCATCCCAAATGGGGAGCAAGCCAGCTGGGCCCCTCATGCTGCACTCTGAGGGACAGAGGCCATCCTGGGGCTATACCAACTGGGACAATCCATGAAACATTGTGGTCTCTAGCAAGCCCTGCTCAGCCAGGGCCTCGGTGACCAATGGCTTCCTTAGACCAGCTTATAGTTCCTGCCAGGCCATGGCTTTGCAGGGCTTTCCATGGGTTTCCTTTCTTCCTTCCTTTCTTTCTTTCTTTCTTTTTTCCTTTGATTAATCAGTTCCTTACTGACCACATTCCTCTGAGTTTTCACAAAGGAGTTTGGTCTGCCTGGACACTACGTGCCTTTTTTCTAGATGGACAAGACTTGATGGCTGTTAACCCGAGGTCCAGGAGAAACCCAAACCATGTGAATGCTGAGCCCACGCCCACTGGCCCTTGTTCCCCTACTGCCTCCGAGTGATTAATTAACCAGGGAGCTGCAGCCGCTCCTCTTCATGCCTAAATATTGTTTCGGCCTATCAGACTGTTAGTGCAGAACAGGATAAATGAGGCCCGGGCCTGTGCACTGACCTGCAGGGACTGCTGGTCGTCCAGACTCCAGACAGCCAATACCTTCCCAGCAGAGCCTGAGACGCCCTTGGCCTTCTGAGAGTCGAAGTCAAGGCCCATGACAGGTTCTTCATGGCAGGCGATTTGGCTGCACACCTTCCGCTCCGAGATGTCCCACAGGGTTACCGATCCATCCTCATAGCCAGCCAGAAGGAGGGGGCGGAGACTGGAGTTACTCTGTGGGGAATGGCACAGTGGTTGGCTCTCAAAGGGTCTTGTCTTCAATAAGCTTTAGGGCTGTGGGAACAGCTCTTTCTCCAGCCATGCCCAGAAGTGGGTTGGCCCAGCCAGAGAACAGTTCCTTTGCTTTCCATACAGCCAGCAGCCTCCCACACCCCTCTCATGGGGCTGGCAGGGCCGCTGCTGCAGAGCTGAGGAGCTGTAGGTGGAGTCCAGAGCAGTTTAGCTGAGCCCCCAGGCCTCACACAGTCATGCATTTCCACCCACACTGGATCCTGTCCAAAGCAGGAATGGCATGATACCCACTGGCACCCACCAGCACCGTGGAGCAGCTAGGGACAGACTCATCCTTTTTCCTCATCACCCCCAGGTGTAAGACTTGAAGCCACTCCTTGTTGAGGCCAGTCATCTAGAGCCATCAGGCAGGAAAGCTGAAAGCTCAGTGAAAAGGCCTTGTTGGGCTTTGTTAACGGAGCTGCAAAAGCCCCCACCCCTGGAAGTTTGGTGTGAGAGGTCCTGACTATCATGATGGATGAGGGCGAGGGTCAGAGGGCTCTGCGCCCTGGGCTGACGCTCGTTTATTTAGCCTCTGAAACAACTACAAAAGAAGAGTGCTGCAGGATTCCAAGTCACCCTCAGGGACATGCCATCAGTCCCTGCACTGCACAGCAGCCCAAGAGAAACTGCACAGGGCTGAGCAAGGAGGCCCAGGCTAGCTGGAGGCCTATGGCACGCATCTAACAAACAGCACAAGGGCCATGGCTCTCTGGGTTGCCGCAAGCAGTGGCTGGGGGTGTGATGTAGGGTGCCTTGTATTTGTGTGTGGTGGTGGTGGTGGGGTAGGACAGGGCATCTGGAAAGATGCCTAGGACTAAGAAAGGACACAACTACCAGACTTTCTGCAAGTACAGGGAACTTGCCAAGGCCTGAATTGCCATAGAGGTAGCCTCTATATGTCCCCAGAAATGGCTGGTAAACTGACTGTGTCCTGTTGGTGATGCAAGTCCACACATATAAAACAGGAAGGAGTGAGGCTCTCAGGAGGAGGCATGAAGCTTTCTGTGTTTTCCTGGTGGTTTATTTTTAGTGTCATCTTCAGTCCTTACCCCCGCCCCGGCCCCCAATGCCATACTATGTGCTTTGACCATAACCCTAAGAGGCAGGGTTGTGCCAGGTCTCTGAGTGTGTCTAGTCCTGGGCACAATGGTTCTGCCTGGCTCTGCAGAGGCCCTGGCTGCCCTGCTGCACTATTCCTAAGCTTTGTCACAGGGATGAGCTCCCTGCTGGCATTTCTCAGGTCATCTGCTTGGAAGTGATTTGTGCAGATCCACACTGTCTGCCCCACCAGACAGGCTGCTTAGACAAGTAGCTGTGAGCTGGGTCACGGCAGGGGCAGTGCCAGGTGGAAGAATTCCAGAACCCTTTGCACTCCAGTCAGGAATGCACGCCAACTCTTGTCACTCTTAATCACCAGCCACAGCATGGCTTGTACTAGATGCTACCCTAAAGTCCACTTAAGAGAACTGTCTCAGGCTAGAGCCCTAGCAGTGGTCTGGGGAGGCGTCTACACCCACTCCTACAGCCCTGGCTGTGCTGCCTCTCTTCACTGGAGTCAGGACACTGCAGACTGCCTCATCGTCGGTAGCAGCTCTAGCTGGCATGCACAAAGCTTGTGACTGTGAGTCCTGAGCAATACCAGGGGCTACTAAAAGAATCCTCTGCCACAGCCAGAGCAGGAGCCAGACTGGTCCAGAAGGTTCCCCTGGGATTTCAGCCCCTGCCAGTCACCACCACAGCCTAGCACCTGGCCATTTCGTTCTACTTCATCTACCCTGGTCCCTGTAGCCTCCTAGTGACCGGGACCACAGGCTGGACAAGTGTTCCTATCGCCAGGCGGCCTCTGATGATCACAGCTTCGATGCTGCATGATCTGAGGTCACCCTGCCTTGCCCTCTTTAGCAGCTCCTTGTCCTCAGCTGGGACCTAGAGACAAAGACTGGCTCTGCAGCCTCTTCTGCCTTTTGAGTGACAGCCTGAGAGATGGTAGCAAGCCAGAGCCTATCAGAACCCCAATGCTGTGTACTGCAACTCAGCTGGAGAGGCCCCAAGACTCAGACAGGAAGCCTTCTCTGAGGGCCCGATTTACAGCCTGTAATTATGGAGCAAAGAAGGGGAGCTCCTTTAAGGTGCAAACTAAAGATAGACCCTAGTGTCTCAGAAAAACCTATCCAGTCAGGAAACTTTTCTGCACTCAGATTAGTGAGTTCATATCCTAGAATTTCTGGATTTAGGAGAAAATAGGAAACATTCCTGTAACTAGAGGCTTTTTGCAGCTTTGGGTTTCCTGTTGGATTTATATCACCAACAGAGCCGTGATTTGTCCTTCTGTCAACTATATTAATTACCTTAACAAGCTTGTGCATCCCTTTCTACACATTTTTTTTTCTGATGGAATTTTTACACGATTGCGCAATGACCTGTGTTTTCCAGGTTGCAGAACAGGAGTGGAGCAACCACAGGTGCCTGTGCCAGTAGCTGTATGGACTGTGCTCGCCTCCTTGGATGCTTCAGTGTGAGGCAGTTTGGGAGGCAGAAGGAGGGTACATTTATTTTCCCAGAGGTGTGCCCAGGAACTCTTGGCGAGCCCCATCTGGACACACAGAGGCAAGACCTAGGCTCTGCCTCTGAGTCAGGCTGTAGACTTGGATGCCCTAGGAACTTTGCTAGGGAGGGTCTCAGAAGCGCTGCCTTGACCCCAGTCCCCAGCAAGGCTTTTCTCCAGGAAGCAGCACAGCAAAGGCAGCGCATGAGGATCAGCTTACTGAAGACCCCAAATCTAACTCAACTCTCTCGGTTAAGAAGCCGGAGGGATGGCACAGTGGTTAAAAGCACTGGCCGCTCCTGCAGAGGACTCAGGCTTGATTTCTAACGCCTACATAGTGCCTCACAGCAGTTTTTAACTCCAGCTTCAGGGGCATGCACGCATTTATGTAGACAAAATACCCATACATATAAGATAAAAAAAATTGATTTTTAATTGCAATGAAAGCAGGCTGGCTATCTTCCTGCCATCCACCCTAGACAGAATCCCCGGGGCAGGCACAGAGGGGCCCTTCCCATGCCTCTTGTGGGCCATACAGGCAATGCCTAACTCAACAAGCCGTCATCTCATCTCACTTTTAGGAGAGTTTGAGGAGGCAGCAAGCATGAGGCAGAAGTCACCAATGAGAACTAGGAAGATGGCCACAGGGTTACAAATCCCTCCCCACAAGGGCACTACCCTCTGACCCGCCCACTGTTGTCTGTACCAGTTAAGACACTGAGGCTGAGGCTCCTGGCATTCCTTGCAGATAGGTACAGTAAATAGAAGTGACCCAGGAGGGAAAGATGCTGACCTGGATGTGGCCAGGGAAAGCCTCACCTTGAAAACGTCTGGGTCTTTGTGGTGTTGGGGTGGGAGACTCCAGACCTTAGGATGTGATGTCTACCTGGGGCCTAGTTTTTGCAGCAGCCCCAGGAGACGACGCCCAACCCTCCAACAGAAACAGCAGTCAAGAACAAAGAAAATGGCTACAGGTTAGATCTCCATGAAATGCCCACTGGGGAAAACATCATGCTAGTGTTTCTGGGACCTCGATCAGGTCAAGGAGTGGCAAAAATAAATGCCCGGCACTGTGGGGTCCACACAGGCTTGCTCGTTAGTTAGCGTTCCCCTCGGCCTCAGCAGAGTCAAGGGCCAAAGTGCCGAGGAAATGGGCAAGTGCTTCTGGGAGCAGACCCCACAGCTGACCCAACTGTGCTCTCCTCACAGCCACATCTGTGGGGCACACTAGCCAGGATCTATGGAGAGTGGGTACCAGCACCTGGTTTCTATGCAGCGTTTCTCTTGGGGTAACTTCCGAGCACCAGCACCAGTCCAGGAAAAGCCAATGTCTAGTCAGCTTTGGGCCAAGGGGGACAGCAGGCACATGTTCTCTAAGGGACAGTGCCCATAGATTTGATGACAAATCCAACCCTGAGTGGGGCATGACTCAGGGCTGTCGGGTGTGGCTGGCGCATGCTGTCTTACCTGCCACAGCCCCAGGCACATGGGCATGCCTGGCTTGGCATCTGCCTCCGGCTTCAGGGTGCACACTGACGTCTTGGATGGCATCTCCAGAATCTGAACCTGACAGTGAGAAAACAAGCTGATTTGGGCTGATGCCAAGCCGAGTCTATGCTATGCAAACAGGAGACGTTTAAGGCGATTAGCCAAGGCTGCTGTGAGTCTCTGTCTGCTCCTCTCCCTGTAGGCCCTGAGAGCAGAGCCTCTTAATTAGCCTGCACAGGCTGGAGGGCTTAAATGCTCCTGGGGTCCTTGCAAAAACAAAAGCTCACATCATTCCTGAATGACCAACCTTTCGCCGGCAAGTAGGTACCACAATGCCTGTCCCCATTTTGTCATTTGGGCTTACTTGGCCGTACTTACTTGGCCATTCTCCCTCCTTCGCTTGTCTGCCTTGCCTGGGTTAGGATTTCCAAGGGCCCTCCTCTGTGAATAGTCTCAGGCACATGCAATGATGCAAACTCATGGCCTAGGACCCATCCACTACCCACCTAGGAAATCAGCATGCAACCCAGAGCCAATGCCAGCTCCACTGGATCCTGGTTTCCCATACCCAAGTATCTGACTTGCCAGTGTAGACTACTGAGGTGCCAGGCCTTTCTGTACCTCCGCTGAGATGGGCCGTGTACAGGCCCACATAGCCCAGCTTCCCATGTGGGCATGAAAATCCAGTGGACTGCTTATGCTGGCCAGCACCATCCTTAGCAGATGGGAATTGGGTTCCCAGACACCTTGTATCTAAGTTGCTAACCCAGTCCTCTCATTCATGTGGTGGGATGTGACTCTTGTGAGCTCAGGGAACAGAAGGGCCCCACAGGACACGCTGCAGCCAGCACCACCCAGATGTTTCTGCCGCACTGTTGGGCTTATGTGCACCTTCGGCTGTCCTGTGAGCTGAGTGGGCTCTGGAACCCCTGAGTTTCTCTAGCATCAGCAAGAGCAGCAACTCTCCACGGTGAACAGAGAGAACACAAATGCAAGCCTGCTGCATGCCCTGGGGCAGGGGTGTGGGTATCTGCTAGACACACATAACTGGTATGGGTAGGCTGGGGATGATGTCTAAGAGGCCAGAGACTGGGCAAGTAGGAGCTGTGTTGCCCTTACCAACGTATGCCACATAGAATCTTATCAGATACGCTATCAGTCATCTGAGTCCTATGGTGCTGGGCCCAGGGCAGTTTCCAGGCAGTGTGGAATGGCAAGTGCACAGCCAGGTCCTTCTGATGTGCCAACTTATGACATCCAGAGGGCCAGGATGCTCTCTGGCAGGGTAATCTCACCAGGGTCCTTACAGTGACTAGACTTCTAATATCAAGGCTGAGCATTAGAAATGGCTCAGTTTGGGCCAGGCGTGGTGGCGCGCGCCTTTAATCCCAGCACTTGGGAGGCAGAGGCAGGCGATCACTGTGAATTCGAGGCCAGCCTGGTTTACAAAGCGATTCCAGGGCAGCCAAGGCTACACAGAGAAATCCTGTCTCAAAAACAAAAAGAAAAACAAAAACAAAAACAAAAACAAAAAAGAAAGAAAGAAAGAAATGGCTCAGTTCTCTGTCCCATCTGATGCAGCTGAGTTGTATGGCCCCTGTCTTTGTAGTGGCAGGGAGGCTTGCTCAGGCCTTTGGGAGACAGACTCAAGTCTGAAGGACACTTGGCTGCCTGTGGGAAATGCTAAGGGAGAGGCCTAGGCTCTGGTAATGTGGGAGGGTTGTCACAGCTCCAGGGACAGGTAAGCAGGTGAGTACCCAGAGGATGGGGTTCCACGGAGGCCGTCAGCCTGCACATCAGTGCGTAATCACCTCTGTAAGGGGTGCCCAAGACACAGGAAAGGGTGTGTATGGAAGCTGGCAGGAGGAGAGGGGGAGGGGCTCCCAGCCTCAGTCCTGTCTCCTCAGGCCCACGGTCTCCTCAGCCAGCCGCCCTGAGCAGGCAGCTCCTACTGGGGCTGGCAGATCAGGCCTGTGCACTGGGTTAGGCTTGGCTCCTGCCCAAGAAAAGTCATTTTGTCTCCAAGCAGATCTAGTTCATAAATAATGAGATAGTAACAGGCATTTATTTGTTCATGATTGCATTTAAATCGCCAATTAGGAGCTACATACACTTTTCTTGCCAGTTTGCCAAAAAACTGTTAAAAGTTTTATTAATGCGAGGGGTAGGGGAACTGCTTCCTCCTGTACAGCAAGGTAGGCTGTACCAGGTCATTCCAAGCCACAGACCCATAAAATGCCACTCTGAGGGTTAAGAGAGCTTATCTACCCTCAGGCCACAGAATGGTATGGTCTTCCTCTGTGGAGGCCACAGGCTTCTGTGCAGTTTTAACCAGCTTCCCAGGCCTAGTGCGTGCGTGCGTGCGTGTGTGTGTGTGTGTGTGTGTGTGTGTGTGTGTGTGTGTGTGTGTACACAACTTTTGTGAGTCAGTTCTCTCCTTTCACTTGTGCAGTCTGGAACCTGAACTCAGGTTGTCTGGCTAGGCAGCAAGTACCTTTACACACTGAGCCATCTCAACAGCCGGAAGTTGCACTTTCAGAAGCAGCCAGCACATCCTGGGCAAATGGTTGTTTTCCAGTCAGCCTGGAATCTGCCTAAACTGGGCCCTGAGAAAGCATAGCTGGCTTAGGCCCAAACAATGCCTGGGAGCATGCGCCCACCCCTCATGGCTGTCTGGGTGGCCACACTTGCCCAAACCTAGCATTTTTCCTTCTGGAAACAAAGTTGAAGTTGAGTGCCAGATGGAAAGCTCCAGCATTTGTAGGAGGCTCCATGCGCAGAGGCCTAGGGAACCAGGAGAGGCAAGGCAGCTGCCCTCGGGCTGACCTTGGGATCCTGCTCTTCCGATACAGGATGGGTGCTGTGCTTTCTACACTCTCCGTACATACCTGATCGGCCTCCTAGACGGTCCTGGGCTCACCGTCCCTTCTCTCAGCCCGAGAGCAAACTTGAACAGCTCCTACCTAAGGCCCTTTGCCATTCAGCCTCTCCCTGCTACCACAATGGGGTCTTCCTGAGCGCTCAGGAAGGACAGTTCCTATGATGGCCTGTGGACTGTACAGACTGTGTGTCCTCAGGCTGCTGCTGCGCCACCCTCCCAAGAACGTACATGTGTCAGTGCAGTCTGCCACCCTTGGTGTGTGGGTTGGAGTATCGTCCTGGTCTTTTGGCTGCTTATCACCAGCCATGACTTGTACCCATCCCTCAGCAAACAGGGTGATGGCTGATTCTACAGAAAGATGCCCTGAGACAGGGTTAGTTTACCCTTACAGAAAGCAGAGGGACCTGGTCCTGCATCCTGGCTCCATCTCCTTGACTCCCTGTTATTCTGGCTGCTGCTGTTGTGGTTTTCAGATGTCTTTTTTTCCCCCTGTTCATTTTCTTTTTAAAAGTGTTTGTGGGACAGCTTGTTTCAGAGGAGGCCTGGATGCCCGGAGTTCCTCTGTGCCTCTTCTTGCCTCTAGACTTGCTCCCATTCTGGCTTTTGAATTCAGGTTTTAGCCTCCCTTCCCAAAGCCTGTGGCCACGCCCACCCTCAGTCAGCCTCCAGAATCAGCGTGAACACTGTGTCATAGCTCTGCCCCCAGTTGTGAGCTCCCCTGTGACTTCAGTTTTTTTCACTGTGTCACTATATTAGTGTCTCTTCCAACAGGCTGACAGTGCATCAAGGCCCCCAATTTCTATAGGTTTCTCTGTAGACATATGTGTATGTACATGAATATGTGAACAGACATGTGTGCATGTGTGTGTTCACACATACACTCGGGCCTAGACACAGCCCTACATGGCTCCTCCTCCAGGAACAGTGTTATGCTGAGTACCAAGGTCTGCCTGAGCCCTTCCTGATTTGCGCCACTGTCCTGGAAGGATAAGACCTCACAGATGGCCAGGCTGTGCCTCAGCTGAGGCTGCTGTAGCCCTGCAGCTCAGAGTGCTGTGTCATCATGGGGCCCTCCGTACCAGGGGACGCCAAGCGTGCCTGGTGAAGACAAACCCAGTGTCGCCAGTGTGTGGAAGGAGCTCCAAGGGCTGGTCCTTACCTCGTCGCTGCCCTTCCCTGGCACAGCAAGCATCCAGCACAGCTGTCCCCTGGTCAGGATGGAGCTCCTGCAGAAGCCCACACTGTCCAGCTGAACTGAGTCCGTGACGGTGTTCCTGCCCTCTGACAAGTCCCACAGGCACAGCTGCAGGTCCCGGCCCTGGCTGATGAAGCAAGGGAAGGGGTCTGTGAGACACTGTGAGCACATGTGTACCCACCCAGACCAGCACCTGACCCTTCAATGCTAAAGATGGCTAGGTAAGCTTCACACCATCCTGTCTGGAGGCCTCAGGGAGGAAGGTTCCCACACTGCGCCCCCCCTGCCACCCCCCCCCCCCGCCGGCCTCTCTCTCAGTGTTCACAGCTGAGTTGGCTGATGCCAGGCTATTCAGTAGACTGAGGATGTAGACACTGAGGCATGCACCTATGACTGGCCTCCTGCCGTTCCAGTGCCACCTGCACCCCTTTTCTTTTTCAACTGTCTTTAAGGACTCAGAAGTCTCACTCAGGTCTCTTCCAATGTATTTGAGACCTATTTTCAGTCTAAATGCCATGCAAGCATGTTGACAGCAGCTCTATGCATCATCACCCAGGCTGGAAACAACCCAGCTGTTCTGCAACCAAGGAACGGCCAGGTACACTGTGCCACAGAGTGCTACTCAGCAAGGGACTGCGTCAACTGCTGACACATGCAACAGCTGGAAGGACGCTGAGCCATGATGTGCTTGTGAAAGAAGCCAGATCTGAAGTTTCTGCAACATGTAACTACACTCCTGTGACATCCAAGAAAAGGAATGGGCACAGGGATGGAGAACCTCTGTGGGATGACAGGCTGCTTCATGTGGCCGTGGGGAAATGGATACATGACTGTGCTGCGCCAAACCCACAGACCCAGATAATGCGACTGTCACTGTGCACAATGAGAAGTGCCCCAGTCACCTGAGCAAGAGCCAGGAAGCTATGAGGGACTGCACTGTGACTATGTGGATAACACTGCCCTGGGTCAGGAAGCACAAATGGAAGCACACACAGACAAGTGTTGACTGAAGACTGCATGGTTAAAGACACATGTAATTGCAGAAACAGTGGCCCTGAGCAGTCTTGGCTCCTTACAGGATTGGGGCTGCCCTCTCTGGAAGAGCAGATAGAAGGCTGTGGGCCCTTTCTAAAGACCTGTGGCAAAGCTGGTGGACACTTCGAGCTGTGTGGGTCAGGTCAGAACTGAGAGGCCAGTGTGAACATGTGTGTGGCTAGACACATGCAGATAGGACATATGGTTGAACATAGGTGAATGTGACGGTACAGGCAATGTAGGCCCAGGTGTCATCCCCCCCACCCCCACCCCACCCCCACGCCAACCATGGACTTCCCAGGGCTCATCGGTTTCCTAAACACAACACCCATGTTTCCTGGAGATGTTGATTCTAGGGTGGAGGTCAGGGAACACCAAGATGGGTTCAAGTACCTGGCAATGTTGAGAAGTAAGGAAGCATTAACAAAGCAAATGAAACAAAAGATGCTATTGGCATCAAGCCCCTTAAGAAGCGGGAAGTCAGGGCCAGCTCGCAGGCTCGTCAGCTCCCAGTCTGCCCACGGGAGTGAGGTGGTACAAGGGAGGCAGCGCCCCGTGAGAGTACACAACACAGAGCCACCTCAGGCAGAAGCCACAGCCGGAAGCTACCATTAGAAACTAGGTATTAGCACAGGCTCAGAGTGTTCCTCAGAATTTTCTAAGGCTTCTGCTGGTCTTAGCAGGCATGCATTCCTTGGACACCCTGCTCCCACCCCTCATCTCTCTCTCTCTCTCTTTCTGTTTTCAGAGTTTGGAATATCTGCATTTAATTCACCAGTTAAACTTCCCTGTTTGGAAAACTGGAAAATATGAAAAGCTCCAAAATCTGAAACATTATGAGCGCTGACAGAATACTCTAAAAGTTTCAGATTTTTATGCAGTGAGTGGTGGCACACGTCTTTAATCCCAGCACTCAGGAGGCAGAGACAGATCAATCTCTCTGAGCTCTGGTCCAGCTTGGTCTACAACAGAGGGCATTCAGGTTGGCCAGAGCTACCTAGTGAGACCCTGTCTCAAAAACCCAACAAACAAAACCAACAAGAAACAAGCTTTTAGACCTTCAGTTGGGGGAAATTCAACTTCTTGGATGCTAACAGTGGGCCCAGCAGACGCCAACCCCGTGTGACCAAGGCCAGCCTCATCTGCAAGGGAGCCCGAGGGACTTGTGCACCTCCAACACCACAAAGCTGGCAAGCAGGCAGCACACTAGGTTTCCTCCCCAAACCCAGGGCCTCAGTCTCTGACTCCAGCATTCTACAGAGCACTGAGGAGCACTGAGATCGTGGGAAAGGAGGACCACGGAAGCCCCACCCCAAAGCCCACACACAGCTGCTAGCACTTCCTTCCTGTCTGTGACCCTGGATGCTGATGTCAACAGGGCTGAGGGGAGGCTGAAGGGGAGGAACGGAAGGGATGATGAGATGGCTTTGCTTGTACCCCACATCAGCAGCAGTGAGCTTGGGAGAATGTCTTAGCATGGGCTTCTCCTTGACTCAGGAGCCTGACCACATGGGGAAGGCCTGGCCAATGTGACTCCCTTACCACGAGGACACTCCCAGGAGAGTGGAAATACATGCCATCCTGCTGCAGAGATGATCTGCAATAGAACACTGATACTATCTAAAATACAAAAAGGACTTCACATGCCAATAGGAAAAGTGCACTCACTCCAATTGAAAAATGAGCAGCAAGCAGTGGTACCTCAAACTCACAGCAACTTCCTGCCTGGCTTCCTGGGTAAATACCTGATAGTCTTTTGAGGTTTTTTTTTTTTTTCCTAACTTAAAGTTATAAAATCACTCTGCCCCTTTTCAAGACACACAGCAGGATGGTACAGCAGTCCTGGGCTGCCCCGGCGCCACAGCGGGCAGTGCTACAGCACTGTCCTTGACTGGCAGTGGGTACTCAGGTGCTGCAAGAGTCTGCACGCTCCTGCGCCGGCCTGTCAATATGTGCTTTCACAATGACAAAGGTAAAGAAATGCTAGCTGGTGCAGCTCTTGTGGCCCAGGTGCAACTAGTGCTAGGGGTCCTCCAGCCCTGCTGGATATGAAAGCACACAGCCCCTTCTAGGGCCTCTTGGAGAAACATGGACCCAAACACAGCTGAGGCCAGGCTGCCTTGGTGGGCTGCGGTCTCCAGGGAAGTGCAAATGCACCTGGGCATTCCACACCTGCAGCCCCACCCTGGCTGGGAGACAGGGTGCTATGTAAGTGCCCACCCCAGGCTATCCTTCATGCCTTTCAGGTCAGCTGGCTTGGCCCTGCTTTATTAATCCCTGTCCCTTTAGCACATGATGCTGTTACTTCTGACCACTTCTTTTTGTTGTTGTTTTGTTTTTAGAGACAGGGTAGCCCTTGGCTGTCCTGGACTAGCTTTGTAGACCAGGCTGGCCTCAAACTCAAGAGATCTGCCTGCCTTTACCTCCCTGAGTTCTGGGTTACAGGCGTGTGCCACCATGCCCAGCTTCCTCTGACCACTGCTAAGCCACAACCCATAACCTTTCCATCAGCTACCTGCTGGGCTGGTGGCAGCTACCTTAGGTGGCACCTCCCAGACCTGTCTCAGAGTACCAAAGGGGCTCAGGGGAAAGAAGGTCTGCTTCCTGGAGATGGCCCCACATTTTCCACAAGCTACAGCCACGCTGGCCAGAAGACCCGCCCCTTCAGTTCATTGCCACTCTGCTCTGGCTAAAAGAAGTCACAGGGGCCAAAGAGTTCCCAGCATCAATCCCCTGGACCTCCCCTGTGCTGCTGTAACCAACCTCAGGAGCTGGTGTCCCTCGGGTAGTGTCTTCAGCCAGATCACACTCTGCCCACCATGGCCATTTAGGGTGGCAACTATTCTTCTTGTCTGCAGGCTCCAGATGTGTACCAGGCCACTCTGAGACCTGTTGGAGAGGAGTCAGGCGTAGGCAGGGCCGGGGGATGCAGTCAGTAAGCATCCTGAACTCGCTTCAAGTCAACAGCACACACAGCCAGCGGATAAAGACACTAGGAACTCAGCCTGAACAGATGGCTGACTCTGAACCAAAGCTCAGACAGGCCTCCCTTCCAGCAAAGCTGGCCAGAAGGGGACAGTGGTGTGGGACAGAGGCATGGCTCTCTGCTCCTGCATGGAGTTCGAGAATGGACAGTGTGTCTGTCAGTCAGGTTCTGACAGCGAGGCAAGCGCAGTGCCCTCTGCCAGGACTTTAGACAGCACCCGACTCCGTGCAGCCTAGGGCCACATGTCACCCTGGGCTTGGAGCACAGCAGGCAGCAGTCACTTACCCGGAGAGAAGGAGCGGGCTCTCTGGACCTTGGGACGGTGGGCAGAAATGCAGCGTGTTCACAGCTGACTGTGTGCCTCGGAGGACAAATCTGGGACTAGGCGGTGGTGGGAGCTGGGCTGCCATGTGGGTAGATGCAGTCCTGGGGTACAAAGGAGGACACTGAGTGACAAAGAGCTCTATACTTCAGAAGGCAGCTGGGAAGAGACATTCAGAAAACTGTTGGCTGGTACCTAACTTCTGCCTCTTCTGGGAAAAGGATACTGCTTCCCACAGTGCAGAGCGGCTCTGTGGCTGAGGAACAGCCAGCTCTTGGCATGGGCCAAAGGGCTGCCAGGAGCATGGTCCACTCTATGCCCTACTGCCAGCCTGTCATTGCTCCTGTTGGGCACCTCTCCCCCTCCCCGTCCTCGTATTCCATCTAATCTCTCAGCTCTGGTGTCCCCAATGTTCCTTTTGGTAAGCACAGCCTGGGCACCGTGTAAAGAGCGCCTTGCTGCCTCCATGCTGAAGTACTAGCCTAACACGCTCAAGGCCCTGGGTTCCACTTCCAGCACCACAACAGAAAAGAAGCCTTTGCTTGGCTAAGCTTGATTCAGGCTCTTGGACCTTCTCGTAGGCCCATGTAAACACTTTTAGCAAAATCTCAGGTCAGTTTACTATCCTCCCCGTATGCACTATCTGCAGGCTTTCCAAAGGATCGGGCCTCAGCCTTCACTGTCTACCAAGCGGCACTGGCTCACCCTGGTCCACCTTCAGCCTGAAGCCCCATCCCTGGTATCTCCTCTCACCTGTTTCCCATGCACTTCCTCTACCTGTCCTCTACTGTAAGCCTGCACTTGTCACACTTTTCAGAGTTAGGCCTAATCTCTTTCTCTCACTGTCATGGTCGGAGTCCCAGGATGGTCTGTGAGTCAGGTACTCAGATTGTCCCCTCCCACAGTGACCCCGCATACAGCACTCATCCTGACGTGTACTGACAGAGTCCTTTCCCCAGCAGGCTTCACTCTTGTGCCTCTCTTGAAGACTCTACCCTCTGGGGTCCCTTTTCTTTCCTCCCTAAAGTATAGTAATGATGTGTCTGGATGACAGTTTCCACTCCTGCCCCATAGCCAGTGTGAGGAGCCGGGCTGTGCTGCCCTTGCCTTGTATCTAGTGCCAGCACCTGCTCAGTGGTCATGTGCTTATAATGAGAGCTGTGTGGAGTCCTGATAGTGCTACAAACAGGTCTACTGGATCCTGGCCTGAACCCCCAAACTTCTCATTATAACCACTCCGAATACCATATTCTTCACTTTTGAGAAACTGAGGCAGGAATCTAGGGTGAGCTGCCCCAGATTCCTGGGAATGGGCATGAAACGCTCTCAAGGCATGTGCCACCAAGGGGCAGAGCAGCCAGGAAGGGTACATGGAAGGGGTGGGGCCAAGCCATCTGGCCACGCCCACAGAGCTGCTGCCCCAGCAGACAGGACCTGTATTTAAGACCTGCTAGGGTCTGCCTTGCAAAGGAGAAGCTTCCAGTGCCCTAGACCACACATTCAATCTTGTTTGCAGTCTACTCTCTCACACCACCCCAGTCTCACAATTGGCTGCTCTTCACAAGCTGGATGAAGGTACAGGAGAAAAAGTCAGAGAGAGATAGCAAGGGGGCTGTGGCAGCTTGTTTCAGGAGCCTTTCCACTGGGCAAGGGCATACCCAACTCTACTTACATGCAGCCCACACAGCAGGGAAAGGCAGCTCTGCCCAACTTGGGTAGCCGTCCTAGCCATCAAAAGAACATGGCAAGGAGAGAATGGAGCGAAAGAGTTGGGCAGGATTCTTTCAGAGTGGAGACTGACTGAGCATTAAGGCTGGTGGGACTGCAGGCTGAGGCCACACACAACTGTGAACAGTGTAGAGGCCGGGGAGGCAAAGCTTCTCTAATGGGCAGCCTCCCCGGGGCATTCTCACCAGGTACACCTGCCACCAGCGCACTCCAGTCCCACACCTCCACACTATCCTATGCACTCACCCTTCCTTGTTTGGAGAAATGCAGGCATGGGCTCTGAGCCACACCACAGGGGAAGAAGGCATACAGCAGTCAGAGCCAGGTTCCCCAGGAAACCACCAGGAAGGTAGACTAGGAGGATGGGGGTGGGATCAGGGCTGTGCTATGCCAGTTTGGTCTGTACCCATGCCAACCAGTGGCTCCAAATCAGATACGTATCAAGTCCTACCAACCTGATACAGGCCCCACCAAGTCAAGCCCTTCCTGACTAACTCCACCTTTGGACCCTGCCTCCCTTAACGGCCTTCAAAGAAAACAAGGTCATAGGAATGGATGTACAAACTGTCAAATCCCCTTTTCTGTTTTTCTTTGGGGTGGTCAGGGAAGAAGCTTTAACTAGACGAAACTCATCATTTGGTAAGAGCTGACTAACGCTTTGCAAAGTGAGGGTGACTTCTGCTGGAGGCGAGGAACAAACCTCACACTGTTCACAAAAACATGGCCCAGATCACAAATGCTGGAGGCCCAAAGGGACAGGCTCAGAAGGTAGGTGTTGGGGCTCCAAAACCCAGACACCAGTCCAGAGACCTCAGCTCCACCACTGTCAAGACCTTAATCTCTTACAGCATGTTCACCCAGCAGGAAAGCTCCAAGGAAGGCCAGGGTAAGGATACCCTGCAACACAGGTCCAGGCCATGAATCTGACAGGCAACCTCTATAGGCACAAGGGCGCAACCCAGATAACACACACACGTACTGTAGCCATGTATATGCACACAGACACACAGATGTTTACACTTATACATGCAAACAGGAACACCCCTTTCCACACACAGATGCACCCCCTTCAGATGCATTCCACACACAAGGGTATACAGACCCTTAGGTGCACACCAAAACACATGTGCACACTTGTGTTCACATGCACACTCATGCACATAGGTGTATAAGATTCTCACACACATGACCCTGGGCAGTGCCAGCTGAAGCTCAGCCCACACTTGCCACCTGCCTGCGGCATGGTGGGAGTTTCCAGAACCTTACAGCAGAAGGCTCATTGTGAGGTGATGAAATCAAGGTCTCCTCTATTGTCTCCCCAGAAATGCAGGGAACAAACCCGTCACGTCACGCTGTTACAACAGCTGAAAAGCTCAGGCCAAAATGATGCATCAACAATTAAGGGCTCCATCATTTCAGGCAATTAAAATAAACGCTTTATTTGAAAACTAATTAATTCTACCTACATATTTTTCCTATGACAATATCCTATGATTACTTGATTTATGACATCTAATTATTCTTTATTAATCTAATTGAGAATAATTGTATTATCCTATCTCTCCTGGCCCCTGGCCCCTGGCCGCCCGGGGTGGAGACCGCAACCCTTGTGCGCGGCCCATGCACAGTGCTGCTGCACGGCTCTACCCCTTCCTTGTCTCTTCCTCCATGAGTGAGAGGGCAAAAGATCAGAAAAAAAAAATCCAGGGCATACTTTGGTTCGGCCTGTTCTTCAAGATGTCAAAGTGAGACAGATTATTTTTAAAAATTTATAGGAGAGACAACCTGACAATTTGGAAAATAGATGACCTTTCATATAAATGTTACAAGTGCCCTGAAAGTGCCAAAGGCCCTTGGCCCACACACAGTGGAGGGTAAGAGTGTTCCCCTGGGCAAATCACAGCAGCCTTTGTCTAGAGGCCTCAGGGTTACCCTCACCGCGAGGCTCCCTCTCTGTGACTCTACTGTACTGCTAGTTTTACGTCAACTTACACAAGCTAGAGTCCTCCAGGAAGAGGGAACCTCAACTGAGAAAATGCCTCCATCAGATTGGCCTGTAGGCACGTATGTGGGGGCCATTTTCTAGGTTAGCGATCGATCTAAGAAGGTCCAGTCCACTGGCAGTGGTACCATGCCTGTCCAGGCTCTCCTGGGTTGCGTAATAAAGCAAGCTGAGCAAGCCATGGCGTTATGACAAGCCAGGAAGCAGTGTCCCTCCATGGTCCCTTCAGTTCCTGCCTCCAAGTTCCTGCCTTGCATGAGTTCCTGTCCTGAATTCACTCCATGACTTTCTGGGGTCAGGACAAGTAAGCCAAATAAACTCTTTCCTCTGCCAGTGCTTTTGGTCATGGTGCTTTACCACAGCAATGGAAAACAAACTGGGATGGAGGGGCTATAGCCCAAGTCAGATCTGAAAAAGATTCAATCTGGTGAAAGGTCCTTGGGAAATAGGTTTCCACGGTACTCCTTTGTAGTTACTAGTCACAAAAGGAAAGTGTGCTTTACAAGGGAGACATCTTGCTGTCATCACCTTTCCCAAATGATAGAAGCTGGCGCCGCCAACGATGAACAACAGGCATTGCTTATCTCCTGATGGCATGCGATAAGATAACATGGCACCATCCGCGTGAACCCATGCTAAGAGTGTTCAAACATGAACCTGGCCATGAGGAAACAAGCACATCCAGACAATTAGCGTAGGCGTGTGAAAATGACCGAGGTCAAGAGAAAGCAGTGACCGAGGAGCTCAAGACCAGCTGGGCAGCTCTCAGGAGGCAGAGGCAGGCGGATCTCCGAGTGTGAAGTCGGCCTGGTCTACAGAACGAGTTCCAGAACAGTGAGGGTTACACAGAGAAACCCTGTCTCACCCTCACCGCCCCCACCAAGGAAGGGGGGGAAGGCTAGGATCAGCAGGATGGGCCAGGATAAGCCTGGCAACCTGAATTAAGCCCCAGGACCCACATGGTGGAAGGGGAGAACTCTCAAGTTATTCTCCAGCCCCCACATGCATGCTACATCACATTCCCCCCTACCATTCATATACATACAAATAATAAAATAAATAAATACAAATCAAAAGGACAGCGTGATGGATATTTGAGGACATCTGATTTTGGAAATATTTGATAAAATCTGGGTATGGACAATAGGTCGTATGGTATTATTATTGTTGTTGTATATTTGTTTTAGGGTTTTGTTTTTGTTTTTTGTTTGTTTGTTTGGTTGGTTGGTTGGTTTTGGTTTTTCGAGACAGAGTTTCTCTGTGTAGCCCTGGCTGTCCTGGACTCTCTTTGTAGACCCAGTTGGACTTATAAAGATCCACCTGCCTCTGCCTCTCAAGTGCTGGGATTAAAAGCATGCACCACTGCACCTGGCTAGATTTAATTGTGTTGCTGTTGTTGTTGTTGTTGTTGTTATCTGGGCAGTGGTGGCACATGCCTTTAATTACAGAACCCAGGAGGCAGAGGCAGGTGGATCTGATTTTTCAAGGCTAACCTGCTCTATAGAGTCCCAGGGCAGCCAGAGCTACACTGAGAAACTGTCTCAAAAAACAAAACAATAATTTTTTTATGTTCATGGATATTTTGCCTGCACATGTGTCTATGTACTAAGTGCACATCTGGTGCCTGCAGACATCAAAAGATGGCATTAAATTCCTGGAACTTGAGTTATGAATAGTTGTGAGACACTGTGTAGGTACTGGGAATTGAACCTGGATCTTCTGCAAGAATAAGTGATATTAACCAGTAAGCCATCTCTCCATGTATTCTGTTTTTGTTTTGTTTTGTTGTTGGGCTTTTGTTTTTGTTGTTTTTGGTTTTCTGAGACAGGATTTCTCTGTGTAGCCCTGGCTGCTCTAGACTCCTTTTATAGACCAGGCTGGCCTCTTATACCTCAGAGATCTGATAGCCTCTGCCTTCCCAGTGCTAAGATTAAAGGTGTGTGCCACCCACACCTGGCCTATTCTGATTTTTTTTTTTTTTAAAATTTGGTAACAAACCAAGAAACAACAGGGAGCATTATATCTGACCAATAGAAAATATAAAATCAGAAAAAATATATATTTAAACAAACCATTAGAAAAGCAGAGACATTCAGGGCATAAAGTCTAAGAAATAAGTGAGGGGAGAGATCAGAGGGAAAAAAAACCAATTACTTATACACAACAACTGAAAGTTTGGGAAAGACAAGCATTCAATGAGGACCCAGTAAACTCAAGCAACATGATTAAATTCTAGAAAATGTCAGCAACACAGTAGAGGAAGCGAGGGACAGCTAACCTGATGTGGTTTCTCTCCCGAGGATGTTTGTACTAAAGCCAAGCCCCAGGACGTGCGGGAACCTTTCTGTGGCAGAACTCATTTACAACAATCCACACTCACTGTCCAGGGAGCTCTGCCCTCCCAAGGGAGGCCCAGTCTCCAGGACTCGCGGGTGCTGACTGAAGGACAGCCTGGCACCTGAGAAGCTTTCTGGGTCCCTGGCTAGGGATGGGCTCCTTCCCTCTTGCACACACATACCCCATGATACCATTTCACCCGGCTCTTCACCAGAGGCCACCACTGGGGCTGCCCACTTCCCAAACTGTGCACTAAGTAGCCTTTTGTTCCAGGTTTGCCTCTCTCAAGCACTTCACCTCAGTAACAGACAGAGGACAAACACCCTCCTTAAGCCAGGCCTTCTTCCACTTCTACTCACGAACCCTTTACACCTGAGAAAATGTTACACGGCTGTGGGTCTATAAATACACACAGTGGATTTACTGATAGTAAGTAATAATTTATTCTAAAATAATTCCTGGGTATACATGAAACTCATTTACTAAAGATGGAAGCAACACTGCACGCTAATGAGAGGAAGTATTTATTTTTATATAAAAAATTAAATCTTAAGCCGGGCATGGTGGCACACGCCTTAATCCCAGCACTCAGAAGGCAGAGGCTGGCGGATCGCTGTGAGTTCCGAGGCCAGCCTGGTCTACAAAGCGAGTCCAGGGCAGCCAAGGCTACACAGAAAGACTTTGTCTCAAAAAAACAACAAAACAAAACAAAAAAATCTTGCTTGAACATTTGGTATTAAGAATATAGGAAATCTTCAATGCTTTCAGGCCTGGAGGAGAACTAGATTTTTATCACTGTTGGTTCTAAGGACATGGCTTTGCATTAATAAATAACAAAATGCCAGAAGTATGTTTAGGGTTATTTTTTAAATTGTTGGAAATTCTCTCCCAATCTCAGGCTAATTTTTATTAAACAAATTTTATAGGCTTCAAATAAGCAACTCAAATTTTTTAAAAATTAAGCAAGCCAGGCAGTGGTGGAGGCTCACACCTTTAATCCCAGCACTCGGGAGGCAGAGGCAGGAGGATTACTATAAGATTGAAGCCAGCCACATCTACAAAGTGAGTTCCAGGATAGTCAGGACTGCTACACAAAGAAACTCTGCCTTGAAATACACCCCCCAAAGCAAATACAATTCAAGTATAATACACTAATTTGTTACAGCCATGTGGGTGTTGGGAACCAAATTCAGGTCCAATGTTCTTAACCATGGAGCCATCTCTCCAGCCCCCATTAATAACCTTTAAAACCATACATTAGCCAGGTGTAGTGGCACACACCTTTAATCCCAGCACTTGGAAGGCAGAAGTAGGACTGAGTTCATGAGTTCAAGGCCAGCCAAGACTACATAGTGTGTTCTAGAACAGCCAGGGGTATGCAGAGAGACCTTGTCTCAAAAACCAAACAAAATAACACTGGGGGCTGAAGCTAGCTTCAACAATTTGGAGCACTAGCTGCCTTTCCAGAGGCCCCAGTGTTCAGTGCCCAGCACACAGTGGCCTACAAGTAGCCATAACTCTAATTCAAGGGGAGCCGATGCCCTCTTCTGGCTCCTGTGGGCACTGCATGCATGTGGTACATACTGATAAAGTAAAATGTAAAAACCTATAATCTTAAGAAAAAATCAAAGAGCATAACATTGTCAGGCTGAGAAGACAGCTCACTGGGTAAGAGCTCTTGCGCCAGAAGTACAAAAACCTGAGTTCAAGTTCCCAGCGCCTATGTCAAAAGCTCGGCCGGCCACTGCACACCTACTGCAGTGCTGTGGGAGCAGGCAGGATCACTGGGGCAAGCTGGCTGACGGCTTAGCTCCAGATTTGATGGAGATTACGTCTCGAGGGAGCAAAGGGCAAACACTAGAAACTTATATTTCACCACATCTTGGATCAGAGTTAAACCAAGAAAAGATAAACAATCGAGACATATCTATAACAAACAGTAAGACTGAAATGGTAATTAAAAAATATTTTCCCAACTAAAAAAGGTCTAGGCTCAAAAAGATTCACTGCAGAATTCTATCTGACCTTTATAAAGAAAAACTAAAACCAATCCTACTCAAATTATCCCATAATAGTAAAGGAAGAAGACTTTCACCTTCATTTTACAAAGTCAGTATTACTCGGATGTGAAGTAAGATAACGATGCAACAACAAGAAGAAAACTACATACCAATCTGTCAGATAAACACAGGTGAAAAAATTCTCATAAAACACCTGAAAAACAAACTCAAGAACACATCAAAACCGTCATTTGGCTAGCTATGGTGGCACATGCCTTTAATGCCAGCACCCAAGAGACAGAAGCAAATGGGTCTCTGTGAACTCAAGCCCAGCTTGGTTTACAAAGTGAGTTTGAGGACAGCCAGGGCTACAGGGAGACCCTGTCTCACAAAACAAAAAAAGATGAGGAAGGGCTGGAGAGATGGCTCAGCAGTTAAGAACATTAACTTCTCTTCCAGAGGACCCAGGTTCAATTCCTAGCACTCACATGGCAACTCACAGCTGTCTGTAACTCCAAGATCTTACACCTTCACACTGACATACATGCAAGCAAACCACCAGGGCACATAAAATAAAAATAAATAAAGTATTTTAAAAATCTAGAAGATGGAGAGATAGACAGGGAGTTAAGACCATTTGTTGCAGCCAGGCACAGTGGTGCACACACACCTATAATCCCAGCACTCAGGAGACAGAGGCAGGTGGATGGCTGTGAGTCCAAGGCCTGCCTAGTCTACAAAGTGAGTCCAGGACAGCCAAGGAAAGAAACCGTGTCTTGAAAAACCAAAATAAATAAATAAGTAACCATTTGCTGCTCTTGTAAATAACCTGGGTTTGAGTCTCAGCACCCACACGGCAGCTTACAACTATCTGTAACTACAGAAGACATGACACCCTCTTCTGACTTCGCAGGGCACTAGGCACATACACGGTGGACATTCAGGCAAAACATCCACACACAGAAAGTAAAATATGTATTTTAAAGACACAAAACAATCGTTATAATCACCTCAATAGATGACATTTGTTAAGATTTTAAAAAGAGCTTTGCTAGAATTCAAAATCCTAAATTGGGTGGTGGTGCTGCATGGCTTTAATCCCATAACAATACAGGGAGCACTTGGGAAGCAGAGGCAGGTGGATCTCTGAGTTTGAGGCCAGCCTGGTCTACAGATGGAATTCCAGGACAGCCAGGGCTACACAGAGAAATCCTGTCTTGAAAAACAAAACAAAAAACCAAAAATCCAAAATCCTTTCATGATAACAGTCCTGAAGATATGATCAATGGAGGGACCATTGCTCAACATAATAAATATATATATGACAAACTTATAGCCAACATCATGATATAATGGAGAAAAAACTCAACCAGAAACAAAATAAAGACACTCAATCTCTGCACTCCTGTTCTTGATGTCTTAGCTAAGGCAACAAGACAAGGGAAAGAAATAGAAGGGATAAAAATAGGAAAGAAAAAGTCAGCTGGGCCATGGATCTCTGTGAGTTCAAGGACAGCCTGGCCTACAAAGCAAGGACATCCAGAGCTATAAAGAGAAACCCTGCCTCAAAAAGAAAAAAAATAAATAAATAAAAGTCAAAGTATCTATATGTACAGATGATATGATCTATACATAAAAGACCCAAAAGTCCCCACCAGAAACCTCTTAGAACCATGAACCCTTTGAGTAAATATCAGGATACAATAATCGCATACAAAGTCAGTAACTGGGCAAGGAGAACACTCAGGCAGCAACGTGTTCACCCTCAACAGGTTTTCAGCTCACTGAATGCTATGTGGGCCAGACTGACGCCCTTTTCATAGTTTTCCAGCATTCAGTTGGCCAAGTTTTAGCCTATAGTCCCATGACACTTGGTCCAAGCTTCCTGAGAGTGTGATTCATGGAAAAACTGAAGAAAAACCAAACTAAAATGTGGAGTCTATATCTGACCACAAAGATGCTTCCTGGCCCATGTTTACTGCTGCTCTATTAACAAAGGGTAGGAAATGAAATCAGTCTATACGCTCATTCACTGATGAATGCTTAATAAAAATGTGGTATATACGCACAAAGGAAATGTATTTGTCTGTAAAGAAAAATGAGATTATGAGGTTTTCAGGAAAAGAGTTAGAGAACATTTTATTATGTGAGGTAATCGAGGCTCAGAAAGACAAACAGCACATGTTCTCTCATACCAAGACTTTAGTTCCTAATTGTTATATATGTGCATTTATGTGGGGTGAATATACATGAAGACTGGGAGACTAGCAAGAGGCCCTGAGGAAGGAGAAAAAGAGGCTTTAAAGGGAAAAGAGGAGTAGTAGAACGCACGTGGATCTGAAAGTGGAAGAAACATACTGGGGTAGAAAGGTTTAGGGGGGATAAGGGCAGGAAGATGAGCACGGGGGTGGGGTGGGGGAGAGGGAGGGCCATCTGAACTAAGGACATATGAAAAGCCATAAGACCTGCTAGCTGATGGAGCAAAAATTTAAATATAGAGATGGCTCAGGTCAGGCCAGGGGTGCTGGCGCACGCCTTTAATCCCAGTAGGGAGGCAGGTGGCTGTGAGTTCCAAACCAGCCTGGCCTACAAAGCAAGGACAGGCAAGGCTATACAGAGAAACCCTGTCTCAGAAAGCAAAAATAAAAAAATAAAGAAAGAAAGAAAGAAGGAAGGAAGGAAGAAAAGAAAGAGAAAAAGAAAAGAAAAGAGAAAGCTCAAGAGAGTAAGGGCCCTTGTTGCCAAGTGACAATCCAAGTTTAATTGTTGGGACTCACATGGTGGAGAACCAGCTGCCATAAGTTATCCTCTGAATCAAGCCCCCCTTCACACCATAACGTGAGCATGCCACAACTTCCACACAAAACAAGTAAGTAAATGGAAAACAAAAAGCAAAAGCAAACAAACAAACAAAATCCCAGGTACCCTGCATGGGTGGACAATCTTAGTGCCAGGGGTGAGCTATCTCCATACAAGTTGTTGGTCAGGGAAGCCCTCTGGGCCCCCAAAACAACACAGGCAGTTGCCACTGTGGTTGGTTACAGTACCAGAATTACATGCTGTCTCACTCACTATACTATTGCTGCCAAGAGAAAGAATTTAAGCTGAGCATGGTGGTGCACACCTTTAATCCCAGCATTGGAAGGCAAAGGCAGGCAGATCTCTGTGAGTTCAAGGCCAGCCTGGTCTACAAAGCAAGTCCAGGACAGCCAGAGTTAAACAGAGAAACCCTGTCTTGGGAGCAGGAGTGGGGGGTGGGGAGAAAAAGATAAGAATGTCCACCAGTCCTAGCACTCGGGAGGCAGAGGCAGGAGGATCCCTGTGAGTTCGTGGCCAGCCTGGTCTACAAAGAGAGTCCAGGACAGCCAAGGCTACACAGAGAAACCCTGTCTCGAAAAAAACAATGTCCATAAGAGGCCATCATGACTGCATGCAGGCTGCCATGTTGTCTACCATGCAAAAAATGGACTAAACCTCTGATAACGTAAGCCAGCCCCACTTAAATGTTTTCCTTTATAAGAGTTGCCATAGTCATGTGTCTCTTCACAGCAATGGAAACCCTAACTAAGACAGACCATACTGCTGAAAACACTGTGTGCCCTAGACCCAGGATATAAAAAAATCAAATTGGAACTGAGAAGGAAAGTTCCTCCTCCATAGCTAGCCCACAGGACGCTGAGATGTGCACTTGCTGCTCTTGTAGAGAGCCAGGCCTGATTCCCAGCACCCAGCATAGCAGCTCACAACCATCTCTAACTCTAGTTCCAAGGGAGCTGATGCCTCTTCTGCCCTCTGACAGGACCACGTGGTACACAGACTTACATAGAGGCAAAACATTCATTCACATTATAAAAATAATACGAAGCAAATAAATAAATAAACAGAAGGTAGGTAAAGAGAGGAACAAACATAAAGAGGAAAAAGTATATAACAGACCTTAAAAAGGCAAATTGTATATTATTATAATAAACATTATATTATCAAGTATAATAAACATATATATACACTCTTATCATGTTAATTTTTTTCTTTTTTGAGATAGGGTCTTGTTACGTCACACAGGCTGGCCTCCAAGTCGTAATCCTCCTGCTTCAGTGCCCTGAGTGTTTAACATGTTAACTTTAAGAGCCAAACTTGCCAGACAAAGGCCCAGTTAGGAGCCAGTGACTGGTTCAGCTGGCAAAGGTGCTGCCACCAACAGCTACCACCTCAGTTTGATCCCCAGAACCTACATGATAGAAGGAGCCGGGCAACTTCACAAAATTGCCCTCTGACATCCATACACGCACTGTGACATGTGCACACCCACAATAAAGGTAATAAAAATACTAAAAATTCTAACACAAGTGCATGGGAAAGGTGAGCAGCTTACACAAGCACCCGACAAGGTCTATATACCCAGTTCCGTCCCATAGCTTAAGTGTGCATGGAATGTGACCACGACAGCCCTTATCTAGCTCATACAACAAACCTTATCAAATGTCAAACAGTCAAAGTTATAAAAAAGGCTATTCTTTGAACACTGAATGAAACTCGAAATCAGCACCAGGAAAGCAAATCTCTAAATATTTGAAAAATAAGCAATCTTTTAAGGGTGGAGTGGGGGAGTCTCAACAAAAATTAGAAAATACTCTAAACTGAAAAAAATGAAAATGCAACATATACATATTCATAGTTGCAATTAGCTTTCATAAACAAATTTTCTTGGAGTTTTGCTACTGTAAAGCAAAACTAATACAGAGAGACTCCAGTGCGCACTCTTAGTGCTTCCATTAAAGACTAGCTAGCTAGGGGCGTCTATAGAGCTCAGTTGCTGGTACTTGCTGCACAGCCTGAGGAACTGAGTCTGAGCTTTAGAGCCCACGTAAAAAAGCCAGGCGTGGTGCTGCTGCACACTTGCAGTTCCAGTGCTGGGGAAGCAGAGGCAGGCAGATCCCTAGGATTCACTGGCCGGCCACTCCAGCTTACTCAGCAAGTTCCAGGGTAGTGAGAGACCCATCTCAAGAAACAAGGCTGGAGAGATGGCTGGGTGGTAAAGAGCGCTTCCTGCCTCATCAGATGACAGAGTTCGTATCACACCTTCACTGGGATGTCTCACAAAGACCTTTAACTCTAGCACAAGGGACCCAATGTTCACCTTCTACCTCTGTGGAAACTTGTACATGCACATGTACACAAGTAAATGAAGTAAAAAAGAAAACCAAAGCTCTCGGCTGGTTTGACTCGCTAACATTTTCCCAGGAACGCTCATTAGAAATTCATTCTGTGGTCTGTTGGGAATGCTGGTCTCACACAATGAGCTAGGAGGAATTCCCTTCTTTTAACTCTGGAGAAGATCTGAGGCTGTTCTAACTGGTTTGTTCAGGGTCCCTATGCATGTTTCACTTTGTAAAGTACTCTGCATCTAGAAACCTACACACTTCTGATGTGTTAGCACATAGCTACTTACATTACTTGTGGGGTATCAGCTGTAACGTCTCTTTTTTCTCATTGATTTCATCTTTCTGGGGTTTTTCCCCCTTAGTGCTAATTATGCTTTGCTGTAAAAGCAAACTTTATTTCAGTGATATTTTGCATCATGTTTTTCTCAGTCCAATGATCTCTGCCAGGTCTTTATTCTTTCCGTCTACTAATGTGGGGGCTTGTTAGTTCTTTCTGTATTGTTGTGAGATGGGCCTTACTGTGTATCCCTCGTTGTCTAGGACTTGCTATGCAGACCAGGCTGACCTTAGAGATCCACCTGCTTCTGCCTCCCAACCAGTGGGCTGGTTAGCTCTTTTAAAAATTTATTGATTGGGGCTGGAGAGATGGCTCAGAGGTTAAGAGCACTGACTGCTCTTCCAAAGGTCATGAGTTCAATTCCCAGCAACCACATGGTGGCTCACAACCATCTCTTCTGGCCTGCAGGCATGCCTGGCAGTATACTGTATTTCTGTTTTCATATATCTCAAGAACTTCTCAATATTTCCCTTTTAATTTCTTCATTCATCCACGAGTTGTTCAGGAGCGTATGGTCTAACTGTCATTCACGTCTATAATTTCCACAGCTCCTTTTGTTAGTTTCCAGTTTTGCGATGGGAAGAGATATTTTTTATTTTCAAATATTCACTGAGGTTTGTTTTGTGTGAGTTGCATGTGCTGAGGAGAGAGGGCATTCTGCAGCCATGGGAGGGAACGCTCTACGTGGACCAGTCTGTTTGGTCTGGACTGTAGTTTAACTCTGAGGTCTCATTATTTGTGCCTGGAAAGCTAACATCCCAGATATTACTGTGCGGAATTCTATCTCTCCCTTTAGACATAGTAACATTTGATTTATGTAGGTAGGCAGTGCTGTACTGGATACATGCATTATCAATAGATGAATTGAAACTTTTTATCATTATATAATGATCTTCGTTTTTTGCTTTTATACAGGCTTTTTCTTCCTATTTGCATTAAGTATCTTTTCCTGTCTCTTCACTTTCAACTTGCGACTTTACACAAGAAGCAAGTAGAGAGACTGACTCAACTTTATAGGTTCCTTTCCCCCACAGAGAGACTTTCTTCCTGTAAATGGGAGCCACCATGGCAGTCTGGTATACTGCTACCTTAGATTCCAAGTGGACACAGTAGTGCAGTTTCTCAACTGTGATAATCACTGGTAATATACTTGATTGTGTCAATGGTCTGGCTTGTGGGTGTCTGTGACACAGTTGTGTGGTATGGATGTCAGGAATAAAGCTGTTGCCTGGCAGACTGCTGAGCCACAGACTGGTGGCAGGCTGTGTGGCAGACACTCCAGTGGGTGGGGCTGTCAGACTAGGTTTGTGTACTTGGGGGCACTGTGGTTGGCCAGCTATGGAGCTGGCTCACAGGGCAGAGAGAGGCTGCCACCTGGTTGGCACAGCGTACCCAGGCACTTCAGGTTTGTGGTTATATGTTAGTTTCCACTCTGCCCTGAGGCCTGGGGGCTGTATCAGTCTAGAAGCCTGAGTCTTGACACTTCCGCTAGGTCTTTATTTTCAGAAACCAGGGCTGTGGTGCTGCAGCTGATCATAAGTGTGACAGAATGACAGCAGAGCCTTAGGAACGGAGCATCTGCTGGTCTCTGGGGTGAGATGCACTGCAGAGGTGGATTCAGACTCTAGATGACCTAGGTACTTAGGCCAGAGTGTGCGGGGAACGTGAAAATGCGAGCATGACAGCTCTATGGACCCTGGAGCACTCTCTGAACACCTCAGGTTCTGTCACAGCTGCCTTCAGAGACAGTGGGGATTCTGAGGTCTTCCTGTAAGCAGAAGGCTTGGAGGAGCAGGTTGCAGCACTCTTCTCTGTGTGGTTTTGGGATTGTACCCTGCAGGGGTCCTGATGTTTCTGCTCCTTTCCAGGGGTCCCCTGTCAGCCACTGCAGTAAGAACAGTCAGTTCTCTACTGCGCTCTTCTTGTGGGGAGAATCAGTAAAAGACGACTCCATTTGGCCACCTTGCCAACATCCTTCCTCCACAGGGAAATTTAAAGCATTAAAAGATACCATCAGAGGGCTGGAGAGATGGCTCAGAGGCTAAGAGAACTTACTGCTCTTCGAGTGGTCCTGAGTTCAGTTCCCAGCAACCACACTGTGGCTCACAGCCACCTATACTGTGATCTGATGCCCTCTTCGCCAGACAGTGGTGGCGCACACCTTTAGCCCCAGCACTTGGGAGGCAGAGGCAGAGGCAGAGGCAGGCAGATCTCTGTGAGTTCGATTTCAGCCTGGTCTAGAGTTCCAGGACAGCCAGGGCTGTTACTCAGAGAAACCCTGTCTTTAAAAAAACAAACAAAAGCAAAAGATAGCATCAGAAAAGAAGAAAGGGACTGGTATGATGGCTCTGCAGTTAAGGTCCTTGCCACCAAACCTGATGACTCCAGTGCCATCCCTGGGACCCACGTGATGGAAGCAGAGAGCTGCCTACCACAGGCTGTCCTCTGATTTCCACATGCTCACCGTGGCATGCACAGGCCTAAGCATACGCACAAAAGATAAGTATAATAATAAAAAACCTTAGCAGTCTAAGTAAGACCTCCGAGCAGACATGCTAAGACATGTCTATAACCCCAGTACATGGGAGGCTGAGGCAGGAGGATCATGTAAATTGGAGGCCAGCCTGAACTATAAAGGGAGTTCCAATCTACCCCCAGCTGCATAGTAAGACCCTGCCTCAGACAGATGCCGGGGAAGGAGCCAGTCAGAGTTTTCAAGTTCCAAATCAGCAACTTAGCTTCCACTTTAGAAAACCAGAAAAAGTCACGGCATAAAACCAAAACAACCATGGGGAAAGAAGCAGTAGGGTTAGGGAGAAAGTAAATGAAATAAAGGACAGCACAGGTAAAAAATATCAATTGAACCGGACAAGGAGACTTAAAAAGGCAATGAGATGTGTAAATTCCTCCTGACCACGAGTGTTAAAAAGAGAGAAGGAAGCCGGGCGTCGTGGCGCACGTCTTTACTCCCAGCACTCAGGAGGCAGAGGCTGGCTGACCACTGTGAGTTCAAGGCCAGCCTGGTCTACAAAGTGAGCCAAGGCTACACAGAGAAACCCTGTCTCAGAAAACAAAAACAAAAAGAGAGAGAAAAGGAAGAAATTAAACATGACTGAAAGGGGTTATGACTCAGACAGCAGAACACTGAAACAACGACACTAAACTACATAATCTAGCCTGCAGGAAGTGCAGCTTAGCTTTGGGCAGCCTAAGAGCCGTCTGAAGGAGCAAGTGTATTTTAAGCTTAGTTTAGTTTTGCAGCACTGAGGGGAGGACCGGGGCCTGCAGCAAGCCTGGCAAACACTCTCTCACTGCTAACCCACATGCTACACGTTCTGTTAAATCCTTACAAAACCCAGACATACACAGTAACACAACTGACTGTGACCAGCTGACACATCCTACCAACCATAGGAAGACACGACACTAATTCTGTACAGTGTCTTCCAGAAAACCAAAACTAACAATAAATATATAATAATAATAATTATTATTAATAGTAGCATTTCCAGACTAACTTAATGAGGTGAGAGTTATTTCCTTAATAAGGAAATCAATATCCCTTATGAAGAGAAGATATAAAAACCCTGAAGGAAAAAAAAAAAAAAAAAAGCCAGGGGTGATGCCCTCAGGAGGTAGAGGCAGGCCAATCTCTATGAGCTCAAGATCAGCCTCATCTACACAGCAAGTTTCAGGCCAGGCAAACTTTCCTAGTCAGACCCTATCTCAAAAAAAAACAAAAAAACAAAAACAAAAACAAAACCACAATAAGAACTCATTGTTACAAACGAATATAAGCTACCCACCTACAGTCTATCTCGGGAGTAGGAAGCTGATTCAATAGTCAAAAGCAAACTGATAAAAAACACAAAACACTGAAGAAAACTGCCAAAACCTTCTAGCCAACAGAGATCACATGGGAAAAATAAAACTTTCACTCATGATTTTTAAGAAACTTTCAGGGCTGGCAAGATAGCTCAGCAGGTAAAGGCACTTCAGCCTGCAACTCTAAGTTTGGTCCCAGAACTCATGTTAAGGTAGTAAGAGAGACCCAACTCTATAAAGCTGTCCTCTGACCTCCACATGCATGCTGTGACAAGTACATGTGTGCACATGCGTGTGCACACACACACACACATTATGCACTAATATACATACAATAATAAATTTAAATTTTTTTCAGGAGGCATAAACACAATAGAAAAATAATAAATTTGGCTTAAACAGAATGAGAAACATTTGCTCTTTAAAAAAATACTATAAAGGCTAAGCACGGGGGCGCATACCTTTAATCCCAGAATTTGGGAGGCAGAGGCAGGAGGAGGAATTCTGTGAACTAGAGTCCTGACTTGTCTACATGGTGAGCTCCAGGACAACCAGGCCTCATAATGAGACCCTGTCTCAAAAAAGCAAACCAAACAAAAATACTAAGAGGGCTGGAGAGGTGAGCCAGCAGGTAAACAGCACTCACTGCCCTTCCAGCTTGGTTCCCAACACCTCTATTACGTAGCTCAACTGCCTGTGCCTTCTGCAACCACCTGGAGCTGCAGCCCCACAGACGCTAGCACCCTCCTCTAGTCTCCACAGGCACCCGTGCACGTGTGGCACAAAGTCACGCGTGCGTACACACATACACAAATGAAATAAATTATCTTGAAAGTCAGTGTGTGTGTGTGTGTGTGTGTGTGTGTGTGTGTGTGTGTGTGTTCTGTCCTGACATGGTGCTGGGAAGGGAACAGCAATAACAGCTCTTAATTGAGCCATCTCTCCAGCCCAAGTTATGAAATTAAAAAAAAAACTATAGGAAAACAAAAAGATAATCACATGGGGAGAATATATGCAAATCATCTATCTGTATATCTGGTAAATAATCTGTAAGAAGAGGGATAATGTAGTTCAGTGGTAGAGTGCATGTAAGTTTGACCCTGAGGTGGAAAGACAGAATTTATATACTGAATATATTTTTAAAAAGGGGCCAGTGCGCACACACGCGCGCACACACACACACACACACACACACACACACACACACACACACACACACACAAAATAAAATGCCCTTTTAAATATGTACCAGATGCAGTAACACCCATCTATAATCCTAACATGCAGGAGGCTAATAAGGATTGCTGCAGTCCAAGGTAAGTCGAAAGCCAGCCTAAGATACATATATAATGAAACTGTCTCACAACCCAGAGTAACTAACAAGTTCAACGCGGATACCGCAGCTTGGTGGTACAGCCCTTGCCTACCATGAAGGAGACCCTGGATTTAACCACCAGCACAAATGAAAGAAAGGGTTATTACTAGTTAGACTGGCGGGAAGCAACTGTGATCCCAACACTCTGGAGGCTGGTCCTGAGTTTTAGCCAAGCCTGTACTACACAGAGAGCCCCTATGGAAAACAGTAAAACTACAACAAAACGAATTCTAATTGTTGCAAATAAAACAACAGCAAAACATACTTAAACAAAATTAGAAATAGGTAAAAAAAAAAAAAAAAAAATTTAAACACGCACTTCACCATTAAACAGATGAATGGCAAGTGAAGCAGGAAAACATAGTGTCTTTGTCATTTCTCATTAAGGAAGCGCAATGAACTGCCACCGTGTACTTACCAGAATGGCTAAAATGGAAAAAGCTGACGCTAATTCCTGGAAAATATGTGAGGCAGCAGAAACAGCCACTCTCTGTAATGGGATTATAAAGTGGTACAACCACTTTGAAATAAAGTTTGGTCATTTCTTTAAAAACAGTCCCAAACTGGAAACAACCCAAACATCCATCAACAGCTGAACAAACAAGCCGTGTGCATGCACACAATGGAGCATATGCACGCTCTACTGTACAAGGTAGGAAGGACTGACACGCTTCAACGTGAACGAGGCTCAAAATAATCAGAGAGAGTAAACACTACGACTCTATTTATACACGATTCTAGGAAATGCTAAGTGACCTCCCAGGACCCCAGGGAAGTGCAGAGGAACAGGAGAGGAGAAACACATGCAGGGCAGTAGGAAGCTTCCAGGACAATAAACCCACTGTGCTTCAGACACAGGTGTCGAAAACTATCCAAGCTGTTAAACTTCTTTAAATATGTAAATATATTTCATTTTTCTAAAACTTATCAACTAAAACAAAATTGAAAACTAAAACCAATTAAAAATCTATAAAAAGTAGGGGGATGGGTTCTGGAAGAGTTGGCTCAGGGGTTAAGAGCACCAGATGCCATTGCAGAAGACAGGAGTCGGATTCCTAGCACCCACATAGCAGCTCACAACCACCTGTAACTCCAGCTGTAGGGATCTGATACCTTCTGACTTCTGCAAGCACCAGGAACACATGTGGTGCACATACATACATGCAAGCAAAACGCTTGTACGCCTAAAAACAAAATAATAATTAAAAAACAAACCACAAAACACCCTGTAAAATGCACAAATGGTAAATAAGCAGAAAAGGCTGCTTACTCACAGCCAGCAGGGAGGTACAAATTAAACCAAGACTAAGACCAAGAAGTATTGAGTAGCCAAAAGTAAGAAAAGAAAGACAGACAAAACCAAGTGCTGCCAGGAATGGCGCACAGCTGAAACTGAGGTTTCTGGAGAAGGTAAAATGTGTGAACACTCTGAAAAGTAGCAGTTTCTTAAAAGTTAAATATGCACACAAAGTATTACCCAGCAATTCCATTTCTACAGTCTTAAGAGAGATGAAAACTTACATGCAAACAAAAGCCTGTACATAAATGTTTACTTTCATTCACAATCTCTCCACACAGACAATAATAACCCAAATGACTCCTCAGGCAAAAGCTACAATGAGGAACAATCTGTTGACGAATCTAACAGTATGGCTTAATTTCCAGAGAATTATTGCAGGTAAAAAGATATATGATATACTGTTCGGTTTATAGCGCATTCTAGAAAAGGCAAAAGTGGAGCCCGGGAGGAGATTGGTGACTACTAGGGTCAGAGGAGAGGAGGGAGGGCAGGCCTCACTATCAAAACACTGTTGAGGGCACAAGGCGCAGCCTGATGCTACTGTAGCCTTGCTAAGCCTCACTGCAAGAAGCAAGGCTACTCCTATAAAGTCCCCGTGAGTCCATGCTGAGATAAACAGGTGATGGAAGCCAAGCATGGAGGTACACACTCAAAACCCCAGCACTTGTGTGACTGAGGCGAGAGGATGACAAAATTCAGGCCAGCCTGGGGTGCGCTGCCAGACCCTGGGGGTTAGGGTGGGGGAAGAGAGAGAGAGAGGACAGCAAAAGAACTGGAGAGATCTCCCACACAGAATCCCACACTGAATGCTCTAGCTATGCAGTGACTCCCTTAGAATGCAGGATGAAACGAGCAACTGCAGTGGAGAGGCCTGAGACACATCACCTCAGCCAGCAGGCCAAGGTCAGCATGGGCAGTGAGGGGCACATGGAGACACACACCAGTGATTTTATGTGAAAACAGAGGCACTTTATCTTTGTATCCTTCCTCCCTAAACCCACAGCCTCCTCCGTGTGATCATGAGGCAAACAAGTGATAAATCAACTGAGGAACATCCTCCAACGTGCCGGACTACAGTGCCGCACACTAAGAAGTGTAAGAGGGCTGGAGAGCTGGCTCCGCGGTTATGAGCACTGGCTGCTGCTCTTCCAGAGGTCCTGAGTTCAATACCCAGCAACCACATGGTGGCTCACAACCATCTATAATGAGATCTGATGCCCTCTTCTGGTGTGCGTGAAGACAGACCACTCATATACATTTTTAAAGTTTTTGTTTTTGTTTTTGTTTTTTTAAAGGAGGGGAATATAAGAGTCTGCAGGCTAGGAAGACAAGAGAGGACGTGCAATGAGAGGTCCTGGGACAGAAAAGGACGTTAGTTTAATCAAGGAATGTGCATTCAGCCTAGATTTCAGTGCTCTGTGATTCCAACTGAAGATCTCAGTGAGAGAGAGCTCCCTCTGTTGTGTACACTAACATGCTCTGTCCTGCTCACTTGGCCAAACTCTGGAAGGTGGTATTCAAATAAAACATACAATGGAATACATGTGGGGTAGTTTTTTGTACTTCAGTTAACGGAATTTATTTTGCCACTACTATATGATGAAAATTAATTCTTGTTTAGACATTTCTGGCTTTTGAGCAATTCCTAATTCTGCTCAAGGTCACCATAATAGACTTAACACCTCATTTTGTTTATTGTTTGTTTGTTTTTGGAGACAGAGGCTCACTATGTTTTTGTTGTTGCTTTTAAGACAAGATCTTTCTGTGTAGCCTTGGCTGTCCTGAAAGTCACTCTGTAGACCAGGCTGGCCTCTAACTCACAGAGATCCACCTGCCTCTGCCTCTCAGGGGCTGGGATTAAAGATGTGCGCCATCACGCCTGGTTACTTGTTTTATTTTATGTGTATGGGTGCTTCACCTCCATGTATGCATGTGTAGCACATGTGTGCAGTGCCCACGGGGGACGAAAGAGGGCATTAGAATCCCTGGAACTAGAGCCATGAAAGTGCACAGAACTGAACCCGGGTTCTTCTGCAAAAGCAGCAAGTGCTCTTAACTACCTCGCCATCTCCTGGGCCCAGAAGGTACTTTCTTTAGACACAAAGCTTATGCCAGGAGGAAAAAGATCAGCTTGTTCCCTTCAGCCCAGGGCACTTGTCACAGAGAAGAAAGACTCAGAATCCCCCAGTGTCACAGGCCTGAAGGTGGCTTCCTCCCACCTCCTGCTTGCCCAGCACCTTCCAGGCTCTGCTTAGAACAGGGAAGGCAGATGCTGCCCGAACAGTTCTGGTTTGAGCAGAGGTTTCTCCCATGGCATCTAGGCCCATAAGGCCAGAACTGGGCCCCGCTGCAGCTCTGGAGAGTGTCCTGGCTGCCCCAGCTCTCCACATGCTCTCCTCTGTGGAGCTGCACTGTCGCTGTTGCTGCCGCCAGACTACTGGCATGTTGCCCAGCGCTATGGGTTAAAACCCAGGCACCCAGAATTGAGCACAGCCCTCTGTGCTGGTGCAGTGCAGGATGATCTGATTGACACCCCGTCAATCAGAGACCAGCCTCCAATACCTTCTCAGTCACTGAGATTGGCAGCCCACTGAGAGATCTCACATTTGTGGCCTTGGCTCTGAGCCCAAAACAAGGGTGGAAACTGCCTATAGAACAACCTCAAGTGGGAGACCTCAAGGCTTCTGATGGGTGGTCTTGCCATAAATAACTCCAAGAACACAGTCCTTTCCAGGGAGGCAAGGCCTGCTTCCAGGCAGGGCTCATGTGCTGCCAGTTCTGGCATCCAGAGACCATCCGATGCTGCAGCTCAGCCCAGGAAGGACCCCAGGAGGCTGGACCTGGCCCAGGCACATCCCCATGCCCACGCAGCCCCTCCCTGGCCCAAGTGCGCGGGAAGCAGGCCTGCTGGGGTAACTCAAGCTGCACAAAGAAACCATTCGTGGAACGGGGCTCCATTTGGAGACTCAGAGTCAAAGGCGCACTTCATTGCTGCTTTCCAAATCCCAAGCATTGTCAGAGCCTTTCCCCTTTGAAGCCTCGCTGAGTGATTGAAGCGTCTACTTTCTGAGGGGCAGATAGCACTGGGCCAGTAATCTGACTCTAAGCCACGGGATAAAGGTAGTTTGTTTCCTCTCAGCCTGTCTGTCAACACCTCCTCAGTAATTAGCCCTAATTATTACAAAGGGCCAGCCTCCCATTCGGTTATTAAATCAGAAATGGTATCATGGCCGGGCATCTGTCAACGCCCCAACCGGCGACCTTCGATTCATTGAATCTTCTGTCAGTCTCTGCCTTGGGAAGTACCCAGGCAGGCAAGGAGGCAGTGGCTTCAAAGATACAGAACCCAGGAAGCATTCTGGGGCAGCAGGGAGGCAAAGAGGATGGCAGGAAGATAAGGAAAGCAGCAAAGAAAGTGGGTGCCTGCAGCCCGGTGCCAACATGGGAACTGGCACCTTCCCCAGGGCCTGCAGACCACATTTAATCACTGTCTCACCTCGATTACTCCAAGGCTGACCACTGTGAATCTGTGAATGTGTAGGGCAAGAATTCCCGGACCTGCACTGGGGCATCTTCCATGAGAAAGGCGGACAGGCTGTAGCCCTGGCTGACAGCTGGGCCTCAGACCTTAACTAGGTCTGTGAGGCTGCTCAGGGATGAACTCCACGCAGAGCTGACACCATTTTCCTAAAGGCCCGACTCCCCCTGCAGCCTGGGCCAGGGCCTTGACTTCTCTCCAGGAGAAATAGGTTACTGCTCGTTCTACAACAGAGGTCTAGCGCTGCCAAGCACTGCTCTAGCTCTGAGGCGGGTGCCACCCAGCAGGATTGATGGCCTTATTCCCCTGGGAGTCAGTGTTCAGGCCCAGTCTTCCACACCTCATGGCCACTCACTCATCCCACCAGGTCTCATGGCCCTCTCCCAACAGGCCCCAGTAACTTAGAGAGGTGACAGAGACCAGCTACAGTGCCAGCTTCCCAACAGGCCTGCCCCACTGGAGATGCAGCCAACACAATAGGCCAGGGCAGAAAGCACAGACCATCACACAGCACCAGCTCCTGTGCTGCAGGAGAGATGGGGGTTCTCCAAGAACAGGCACCGCAAGCTGCATCCCAGGACACCCACTGCTTAGGAGTGGTCCAGGGAGCCTGCAGTATCAGGAAGGAAGCCTGCTCTGAGGCACTTGTGGGCAGAGGTGGTAACCCAGCCAGCACCAGGCCTTCCTATGACTGAACACATGGAAAGTCTCGCTGCTCTACAGGAAGTGTGACCATCCTCTGTGCCAGAACCAGCTCTAGGGCCCAGCAGCCAAGTCTCCTTAGAAAAGATGTCCTTAGCCATGGTGGTGGGGACACTGTCCATCAACCCCAAAGATCTGGGCCCCAGCACTGAACAGTCACAAGGGAGAGATTGTGGGAACAGGAGAAGTCAGATGTCCCTTTGTATCTGCCTGGTAGCTCAGCCACTGGTAGAGCAGAACAATGTGACAAATATACAAGCATTCAAGAGCCACCTGCATGCTCCACCTCTTAGCGTGCTCCCCTCAACCATGCACATGGCCCTCCAAGGCTCAGTGTCTGCTACAAAGGACACTGTGGCTCAAGGAACACTGAGGTGGCGCAGGGGTCCTGCTTGAGCAGACTCAGGCAGGTTGCCCACAGACAGTGATCCCAGCATGTGAAATGCTGGGTGAGGAGCGCACCAGAGCCCACGACACTCTCCATTCTCCCTGGGATCAAATGTGGTTTATAGCTAGCCACCCTGAGGAAGAAGGTGCAGATGGGCATTTCTCTACCACAAAGTCAAGACTCCTTATAAAGCCAGATAACTAAGAATCGACCAGAGTGCAGCCAGGGAGCATTGAGTGGCTGGGAGCAGACCTGGTCTCTGCTTCATGGAAAAGGGAGAAACAGGATCTTCTGTTAGTCAGGATACAGCAGGCTGCACTCTGGCAAGAGCATGCACACACATACACCCCTACCTCAGTGGCCTCACACATGAAACATTTATTGCTTGCTCAGGTTACACAGCCATTGTGGTTGACAGAGTCTCTGCCCATCACAGGCCTTGACAGCAGACCTCCCGCCTATCCCAGTCACACTAACAAGACTCCAGGCTTAATGTCAAAGGCAACACATGAGACTTTAGGAAAACAGGACAATGCCTTTGAACCCTCATGTAGGGAAAATTTCTTAAATAATAAATGAAACAAGGCCATGTACAGACCAGCAAGGAACAGCCCACTCAGGGCAGACTGGAATCCCACACCTCAGCTCAGCACTGGCCCCAAGGGGCCCTGCACACACTTACAGAGGGGTGCCCACAGCACTGCTGAAAACTACAAAATAAAAGCCATCTTGAGCATTGTTCTAGGTGGGAGTACCCCCAAACTCTTCAGCTTAAGCCCTAGTCCCCACTGTATGACAGAACATGCTTATATTTGGATAGGGTACTTAAAGAGGCAATTTAGGTAGAGTGTCTTTAGGGTAGGCCTGATCCTACATGCTTGCTGTCCCAGCAGATTAGGACATGGAAATACATTCAGGGGGATGATTGGGCAAGGATGCAGGGAAGATGGCCACCCACAAACCAAGGGGAGGCCTTAGGAAAAACCACCCTGCAACTTGACCTTGGATTTCTCCACTCCAGAACCGTGGGGGAGACCTATTTCTGGTTTGAACATGCACAATGTACATTACAGGCCCCACCCTTTTTCCACAGCGGCTGCCTCCAATGTGAATGGCCACTTACCCAGCTCACTACTGAGTAACCCACCTGTGGTGGCTCGAATAACAATGACCCCAATAGGCTCATATATTGGAATGCTTAGTCACCAGGGAGTGGTACTATTTGAAAGGATGAGAAGGATTTTAGAGGTGTGGCCTTGTTGGAGGAAGTGGGTCTCTCCCTCTCTCTGCCTCCAGATCAGGATGTAGCTCTCAAACATCTCTTTAGCTACTGCTTCAATGTCAGGTGTGCCACCATTCTCCTCAGCATGATGGAATTACAAGAGACCTCTGAAACTATAAGCAAGCCCCCGACAGATGTTTTCTTTTAAAAGAGCTGCCTTGGTCATAGTGTCTCTTCACAGCAATAGAGCAGTGACTAAGACATACCTCACATTAGGAGGACCCGTATAATTCCGGTGCAGCTGTGGATTCCTTTGGCCACAGTAGTGTTGGTAGGGAGGCACATATCACCCATGGCACGTGGTTCCCCATAGCATCATTTGACCATGTAACAGTACGTGCAGATGTGGGACCTGCTCTTACAACAGTAAGTAGAGCACGTCCAGTCCACTCCAAGACACACGGGTTGGACAGCAAACAGCAGGTGCCCATTAGGGTCACTGAGACCTTAAGTTCTAGCTGATGCTGACAGAAGCTCTAAGAATGACAGCTTTACTTGCCCTGCCCTATGGCTGGCTCTCAACTATTTTAGCTTTGTCGTTCATAACATTAGAACAGTCACAGGAGCTTAGGCCCCAGCCAGGGCACAGTGGATATCACATCCTCATTTAACACTCCTGACTACCTGGTGAGGATGAAATAGTTAATACTGAACAGGGGTCAGGGGAAGAAACAAGATGTGACCCAATTCAAGCCCACGCTCAGATCCCACACACCATGATTACAGACCACAACTATCCATGTCACGAGCTTGTAGCCTAGTGGTCAGTCTCACATGCCTAGAACTGTTAATGTGGTGAAACCTAAGTATTTCATATCCCTGTCAATAGCGTGCGGGAACCCACTTGCCGTACCCTGTCCCGCAAATGCTCTGCAGAGCACATGTGTTAAAGGCCTAGTCCCCATCTTGGTTCTGCCGGGAGGTAATGGAACCTTAGGTGGGGTCTCATAGAAGGTTTCCTGCCATAAGTGTGCCCTTGAAAGGGATACTGGGCCTTCTCTCTCTTCTCTCATCTTCTCATCCTGGGCATGTGGTAAACAGCTTTGCTACATGTTGCCACCATGAACTAACAACAAATAGTGAACTAAAAACTCCAAAATTGTGACCTCCCAAACCTTTCCTCTTCACAAAGTGATTCTCTTAGCATTTGGTACAATAGGAAGCTAAACTAACAAGCTTTTTGTTGTTGTTGTTGTTGTTTTTGTTTTGTTTTGTTTTTGCTTTTTGTTTTTTGTTTTTGAGGCAAGGTTTCTCTATGTAGCTTTTGGCTGTCCTGGACTCGCTTTGTAGACCAGGCTGGCCTCGAACTCACAGTGATCGCCTGCCTCTGCCTCCCAAGTACTGGGATTACAGGCCTGTGCCACCACATCAAGCTGCTAACAAAGCTTTTTATGACCTTAAATACTGTCATCGATAAACCATCTGGAGTGTGTGCTGGCACAACTGATGTAAGCACCCTGCTCCACTGTGTTCCAGAAAGCCAACCAGTTATCAAGTGGTTTTACTGACATTCATTTGAAATACCAATAATGTTCTAAATTTTCAACTTATATGGTTCCAACTTATATGGTTTGTCTCACTATTATTTCTCTCCATTCCAGTATCCAAGTGCTTCAAACGTTGTAGTTTTACAAAGTACTCTAATGTCTCAGAGGACTTTATTATCAGTACTTTCTGGTTTAAGGTTCTCCCTGCAGATAGGTCTTTTTAAAACCATTTGATAGGGCCCATGGCCTATTGTCTAGAGATGAGATGTCATGGTATTTCCCAGGTAAGTGAACCTCACACACTAATCAGAGGCATGCCTGTCACTGTGTCTAGCTCCAGGGGAATCCTCTTCGAGGTCATCTGTCCTAGTGCCAGCATGGATGAATGACCGCAGGCCCCACTCACAGGTCCAATCTGAATAGACCGCCTGGGTTATTGCCTCTGGTGGGAGGTGAATGCTGCTGTCACTGTTGCTGGTGTACTACTTTATACACTGGAAGACCATACTCCAAGTTTTTGTTCAACCGACAGACAGCCAGGAGCAGACAACCTGGTCACTGCAGCCACAAGGCCTCCTCTCCTCAATATCAAGAAGCCAAGCACTGCCTAACTTTCTAGGTTATCTAGACTCTGCCGAGTGTCCTCATGCCTGTCGAGCACAGATGCCAAGCAGCAGTCTTCACACATAGAGCAGACCATGACCCGGGCCTTCAGGAGCTGACCCAGGAAGCCTAGGGTCAGGAGGAACAGTGTCAACTTCAAGCAGAAGGGACTCACTTTAGGTCCACCCGAGGTGAGAAGGCAGGGGCATTGGGGACAGCAACATGGCAAGAGCCAGGGAGTAACTAGAACATCACCCAGAGCCATTCTAGGATCCACCGCCAGAGCCACAGGCAGGCCCAGCCACAGACAACTAAAGGATAAGAGAGAAGAGTCTACTGTAGCCAGGAACAATCATGGGAGCAGCTGGGCAACCTGTAACAGAAACATAATGCTACTACAGAATAATTTCTGTTAGCAACATCCCCAGCTGTTCCATGTATGTGGGGTCTGTGCTTTGAAATAACTGGCAAATAAGCTGCCTGGACCCAAAGCATCTCTTAGTAAGTTAGCAAAACCACCCAACAACCTGTGCCAAGTCTCCCCAGATGTTTGCTCATCATGGCCTCTCCTACAGTAGCCAGCTGTATTTCCAGTCTATGGTCCTAGTAAGTATCTAGGAAGGTTTCCTCTTGTTACTTTCACATCTGTAAAATTGAAAGACTGACGGTCTTGACTAAGCACTTCTAAGTAGGCACATGCTGTGTCCTGGGTGGCTGTGTCTCCCTCCTCAGATCAATTTGCCTCAAAGGAGCCCGTGTGCTTAGCTCTCACTAAAACCCCATCCTTGTACAGAACTGGTCTGTCCTCATTCCGATCCCAGGCCTCACATTCCCATCTGCTACCTGCTCTCCCTTTTACCGAGAGCCCTCAGAAGTCAGACCCCACAGCCAGCCAACACTGGCCCTCCCCACCCCCTACCCCACCCCCCACCCCGTGGCTAGCTCCAGCTCCCCCTAGCAGACCCTCTCACCTTCAGAGGCTCCATTAGGAACTACCTCTGCACACCTGTGACACCTGCCTGGGCTCTGCTGATAGTATGGGTACAGCACTTCTGTTCACAAAACAAGGACTCTGTCAGCAGCCACCATGCACTGGGCAATTACATCATCTCATGTTTACTGAGCAATGCTTCCAGGGACACATATCTATGTCTAAACCTTGACATGGGCTCAGTGTGTGTGTGTGTGTGTGTGTGTGTGTGTGTGTGTGTGTGTGTGTGTGTGTGTGTGTGTGTACTGTGCAGAGGGGAGGGGGGTTGTAAGCATAACCAGGTGTAGCAAGAATGCAGCTGGCCAGGGCTTTGAATGAGGCCACAGGACATATGGTTCTCAGCCAAGATGTCATCTTATCCCTTACAAGGATGAATATGGCTGCTTCTTGCAGTGCTTACAAAAAATGGAATCCACCAAAGTGTGCAACGATAGATGACTGGTTTTTAAAAGGCAGTATATACATACAATAGGGTATTATTTAACCATAAAAAACAAACCCAGCAATATGGAACCAATGAAACTGTTAAGTAAAATAAGGCAAGTACCGAGAGACAAATGCTATATGTATCTGTACGCATAAGCTATCAGAGTTGATCTAGCAGAAGCAAAAGGCAGATAAAGAAAACAATACAAAAAAAAAACAAATAAAACAGGAAGAGACACAAAGGTTAGATAACTGCCACAAGCACAGTGTGCACTTAGAGTTGACAGTAATGTATCTCATATTTTATAAGGAACCATGAGAGAAGTGTAAATACAATCCCATACAAAGAAATGATCAACATTTAGAAAAGGAAATGGTAAACACCAGACCGGATCATTATACATCTATATATCCAATTATACTATACTCCACAGACATAGCATAAAAAAACATTTTAGTCCTAGAGGCAGGCAGTTCTAGGCCAGTTCAAGGCCAGCCTGGTGCATATCAAGTTACAAGCCAGCCAAGGCTACATAGTGAAACACTGTCTCAAAAACAACCAAGGAACCAACCAACCAGCCGATTTAAAAAAGAGCAGTGGCTTCCTCCAAGCATCCTTCTTTCCACTTAGCCTAAGAATCAGAGGTCACAGAGGGCAGGGCAGAGGCGAAGAAACACCAACAGGGCTCTTCTGGCCACAGCGCTACAATCTCATGGGGGCTGATCCTCAGGGCCCTTTCCTTTAGAAGTGGCAAGTGTTACAGCACTTTTAGGTGTGGGGTAGGAACTGAGCTAGGGACCAACACAGGCCCATACTCGGGTAGGAGAAGGAAGAAGAGCTCAGGTGCCTGTCTAGCTATCCAGCCACAGGGGTCAGTAGAGTCATCTGTAGCCAGCACTGTCCTGTCCGGGTGCTGTGGAACTCCCTCTCTATGTACAGCACTACTGCACATCTAGACTGAGTTCAGAACACAGGGTAGGGAACAGGGAATGCAAGCCAAGGGTGGCTCTTGTGGGGTCCCTGGGACAACGTTCACTGCCCCCACCCCCACCCCCGCACCCTGTGGAATATCCAGATACACTTCCTGGTCTTCTTATGTTTTAGAACTCTCCTCTGTTTTCTGGGGTTCTAACTCCCAAGATAAGCTGATTCTAGCTTCCAAGAAGTGGAGTTAACAGATTTTTAAGGTACTGAGACAAGTTTGGGGGCTGCCTCCTTTGGATGGGAGGCAACTGGCCTCACAGCACTACAAAAAGGGCTAAATGCAAAACTAGACTGGGTCAGGGCCTCTTGGGGTCCAATTTGTTGGCCAGCTGCTGATCAGGCCGGCCCTTCTGGACACAGGGTTAGACTTGCATCAACCAGGGGTTGGAGGGAGCAGCTAAGGCAGGCCTCAGGGGAGCACCCACATTGAGTGCTGAGGCCACTGAGAGTAAGTCCTGCCTTACTGTGGCAGCTGTGGGCCACTGGTGGCTGGCTTGATGTGGAAGGCAGAGGACAGGAGACAGCGGCATGGGGCTCAACAAAACTGTTTGGGTCTTGAATAACTTCTTTGAGATCTCAGCAGAAGAGCTCATGATCATCAGTCAAGGGCAGGTCCCTATTGAGACAAGGGGCTGCCCAGGCCCAGGCTAGGCCTCTCAGTCAACAGAGGCTCTCTCAGACACAGCTGAGATTGCCTTGGTAGCACTCAAAGTAGAAGACATATAATCACCCAGCAGGGTCAAAAAGCAGTCTAGAAGTCATGGAGAGCCATCAAAGGTACCAGGTTGGACCTAGGAACCCTGTGGAAGTCCGTCCTGAGTGGCCGGGGTCTGGTATGCATCCAGCTGGAGGACCCCTTTCTGTAGGCTCACTGCCAGAAGAATCATTAGCTGTACTGTTCTGCTCCACGGTGGTGCACACACACATGCAGTTCCCACAGCAAAGCCTCTTAATCCAGGAATCCACCAAGGGGCCATGTCAGAAGGTACCATCTGTTGCCAAGGGTGCGCACTGGTGAAACTGGCTGCCATCTGGACAGGATTACCAGGGCTTTGCCAATGGGGCGCCTGCCGTGAGGCATGCCAGGAATAAAGGGAGGAAGTGCCCACTGAAGGCCTGGTGTGGACAGAAGAAGCAGGCACAACACAACAGGCCAAGGAGCGGCTGGACAGGATGTGGCAGACTGCCATTCCAGGTAAATGCCAGGAAAGCTGAGCCGATGAGTGGAGGGACTGTCAGACGCAGGCCATCATCCGAGGAAATCTGTCCAAACACAAGGCCGGGAAGAGCAGGAACCAGGCTCAACCATCACCTCTGACTGGCAAGAGAAGGCAGCAGGCAAAAAACCCTCAGGGACCTGATTTGATGCTCTGAATGGAGGGAGGGGCCCAGCGGCTGGCCTGGGAGGGTTAAGGAAACACACAAACGCTGCCTGTGACTTTCAAGGTATAATGACAGATGCTGTCAATCCTAAAAGGGGCCAGAGCAGAACATCAGGGAGTTTTAGGGCAATGACAGTAGCAACTGTTATTTGTACCATTTGTGTGTGTCACAGCACCATTTGTACTGAATGCTGGCCACACACTACCCACAGATTGGGCACTACTATTATTGTGTGCAGCCACCCACCAATTAGTAAATGGCAACAGAGGAGCAGAGCCTGGCTGTAGAGACAAGCTTAACCACAAATCATTTCACAGGTTATGGACTGCCCTTCAGAATGGAACAAGTGAGCTCCTGGCGGCCCAAGCACTGCAAACTGCTAAGAACAGAGCATGCCAAAACATCCTTGCACATACGGCACCAGGCACGCCTGATAGGAACAGGTGACTTCCTGCACCCAGGATTTCTATCCTGCAGGTAAAGCCACCCAATCCTGAGCATTCCTCCCTCATATATGCCAGGCAATAATCAAGCACTGTAGTCTCCGAAAGTGAAAGGCAGAATTCCCACTTTGAGGTCTCCTCCTGTTACCACCAGCCCATGGGCTGAGCATGGGAAACTCCCTCTGAGGGCTGGACCCACTCTTATTCCAAGCTGTGGTCACCAGAGGCCAGACCAACAAGGAAGGAAGACACAAGCTCTCCTCTGGGATTCTCACACTCTGCTCCAGCCTCTCTCGGGAGGGAAGCCCACCAACTTCCTCCCTCCTCCCAAATCTCTGCTTCATGCCTGTACACATAACCCAGTTCTCCACAAGCTCTCTCCTAGAAGCACCACATCAGGGCATATATCTTCAAACCTGGTTCTTCATACTTTACCCCCAACCCAGAGTCAGTTTCTTCAGAAAGGTACAGCAAAGTTGATCTTTCTGCCAGAGCCTCCCAAGTGGCTTGAAATACTCAGTTGTCAGTACTGTCAGCACCCACCTCCACCACATCTTAGGTGGCTCCCGGACTCACCCCTGAAAGGCCAGCCCTTGACATGCGCTTCCCAACACGTTCATGAGCCGGATCCAGTCTCTCAGTGAGTTCTCAAAAAGTAGTGCCCACAGGCCATGTCCCAGGCCCCAAAGCTAGGTGTCAGGCTGCCCACAAACACCCACCACGCTGTATGCCCAGAAGCCAGTGTGCCACCCAAGACCTCCAGCTCCAACTTTGAGCCTTAGATGTTATCTCCCACTCACCTGCGTGCCTAAGCGCCCCTGGCAACTTAGGAGAGAAGCGCCCTCCCCAACACCCTCCCCCACCCCCACCCCGCGCCCCCGCCCAAGCAGCCAATTTCTGTTTCTTCCGACCCTCAGCCAGCCACTCACTTTTTGAGCCTCATGATCATCCCACGGGAGCCCTTTGCGTATCAGTCCGTTGAACTCTCTCGCTTCTCTCCACCAACCCTGCCTGATACTAGGTAATTTCGCTTCTTTTCTTTTCCCGAATTGGACAGCAATCTACTAGAAGACGGAGGGCCGCGGCGCGTGGTAATCTTCCTCCGCAGGCCGGGGAATACCTGACACGTAGTCTGAGTTCTCTGCTCCCGAGACCCGGGAGACTCGGGAACAGAACTTGTCCAAAGCCAAACTATGAATGGAGGCCAGACTTCCTGCACTGCACCGCCCGCACGCCCGCTAGCAACCGCCATGCAGGACATCCAGCTCATAAGCTCCCGGGCAACGAAGCCCTCCCTACCTGAGAATGCCACGGAGGGGCCGCCAGGGTCAGAGGATTCGCTCTCGAACACCGGGCAGAACGGCGAACTTCCGAGGGCAGGATCCCGCAGCCACCTGCAAAGTGAAGAGCGAGCAGAGCGAGAGCGAGATCAGGTGAGCGGGGATGTGACTCCTCAGGACCGAGCCCCCATCCGGGCGCACACCAGCACGCGGATGCCACTCGCCGCCCGCCGCCCACCTCGCGCCGCCACACTGACCCGGCCGCAGAGATCCTAGCCAAACGCTTTGGGATCCCGGGAGCTCGCCCAACGCCCCGTCGGCCACGCCCCCTCGGCGTGCGCGCGCCCTCCACGGACGAGCCCGCTCCGGCGTCCCGCACTCCCTAGGCTAGCCTTCCCGCGGGGCTGCGCGCACACGTTCGACTCTCCGCGCCTGCGCTGTGGGCCGCGAGGCCCCGGTCTCAGAGACGCCCTTCTGCAAAAGTGCGACGGCGCGGCGCGAGGGGTGATGGGAGCGAGCGCTCGGGACCACGCAGAGAGGCCGCATGCGCAGGCGCCTGGTGGTTCTGTGGCGCCGGGAGTGCGGAGCTGGTTCCGGTGCGTTTCCAGTCCTTTCTGTTCGCTGGAAAGCCGGCGAGGGTCTAAGGGCTGAGGGCGTCGCGAAGGCTCAGGTACTGAGTGGCTGCTGAGCCTTCAGGTGTGAGGAGCGCGTCTCTGAGTGGCAGGTCCGCGCAGTTCCTCTCACTGTCCCGTGCAAGGTCCAGTGTCTGCAAGTCTCCACCCTAGCTGCGAGGGGCAGGGCAAACTCGTTTCACGTCCCTCCATTCGGATTCCTAGCACCTGCAGGCAAACAAGCGAGACGTGTGGCTTTCCGCATCGTGTGTGTGTCTGTGTGTCTGTGTGTCTGTGTGTCTGTCTGTCTGGACCGCACAGCACTGGGGAGCCCAGTCGACACCCAGACACTTTAGAGAGGCCAGGAGGAGATGAGCCTGTGTACCCCTCCCGTGCATCTGCGCAGTTTGTCCCTGAGTTCTTCAGAGCCCTGGCGCTGTCATCCATCCCACCCCAGAAACGAGCCTTGGACCGGGCACAGAAGGCTTCGCTGCACAGTAATAATTCTGAAAGCAAGGACATGCATAACACACCAGCTCCCTGTCTGCCCTGCACCGCTGACTCCTTTCATGAAAGATCTCTGAAATGTTATCTGCATTTATACTCAAACTCACTCGCTTTGATCCTTGAAACGGGAATCAAAGATAACATTGTAACTTCCAAGGGTCTGTGGGGCTTTCAGTAGTCTGGGCCAAAAACAATAAAAGTGGCACCCAGCCAGGAAACACCTCCTTGAAGTGTGAATGAAACTTGGCTTTTTTTTTTTTTTCCCCAGTTGTAACTTTCCTAATTGACCTGATAATTTAAACTTCCTCCCTTAAGGGAGGGTTTGTTTCAGTGAATTCCGATCACCCTCAGGCCCCAAAGCAACTAGAGCCAAGGCAGGACCAGTCAACAGAAAGTGAGCAGCAGGCTTGTGCAAAAGACCACCCACCCAAGCCCCTTACACAGGCCTTTTTCCAAATTGCCTTTTGGTTTTATTTTAGAGTATCACCTCAAATGTGCATGACAAAATTTATCATAGTAGCCCGGCATGGTAGCACATGCCTTTAATCCCAGCACTCAGGAGGCAGAGGCAAGCGGATCTCTGTGAGTTCGAGGCCAGCCTGGTCTACAAAAGCTAGTCTAGGACAGCCAGGGCTATTACACAGAGAAACGTTGTCTCAAAAAACCAAAGCAAACAAACAAACAAAACACATATATATATATAACCTAGGATTAACAGACACATTCACAAGGCTGTGCACCTGTTACCACCATTCCCAGAAACATTTCGCCACACTAGAAACTGTCCACTAAACACTGGCTCCTCATCTCCAAACCCTGAGCACCTACCATTTTGAGTCTGAATTTGGCTGTGTACCCCACATACCTGCTGCTCACACAATGCTGTCCGTTTGTGAATGTGTTTCATTTAGTGTGTTTTCAGGGTTCATCTGTGCTGTAGCATGTGCCTGAATTGCCTTCCTTTTACAGTGCTGACTGAGGGCTGGGGAGTTTTAAGAGCACTGACTGCTCTTGCGCAGGAGCTCAGTTTGTTTCCCAGCACCCACACTGTGGTTCACAGCCATCCGTAACTCCAGTTCAGGGTTTCTGATGACCTTTTCTAGCCTCTTGGGCACTGGGCACATACATGGCTCACATACATACATGCAAGCAAAAGCACTCGTATATGTAGAAATAAAAATGTTTTTTAAAAGAGCCTGCCTTTAATCCAGAACTCAGAAGACAGAGGTAGGAAGATTTCTGAGTCCCAGACCGGCCTGGTCTACGTAGTCAGACATCCATATCAAAAACACCCCAAAATAAATAAATCCCTCCTTTAGTGTCCACGTTTTGTTTACCCTTCAGCCCTCATGACGCGGAACTGTGTGCACCTTTGCCCGCTGTGGGTAATAGTGCTGTGGAATCTCTATATCTTGGGGTTTCTGTTGCTCTGATGAAACACCATGACCCAAAAGCAAGTCAGGGAGGAAAGGGGTTATTTGTCTCACACTTCCAGATCATGATCCATCACTGGAGGAAGTCAGGACAGGAACTCAAACCTGGAGGAACTTGGGATAAGGAGCTGATGCAGAAGCCATGGAGGGCTGCTGCCTGCTGGCTTGCTCCCCATGGCTTGCTCAGCCTGCTTTCCTATAGAACCCAGGACCACCAGCCTGGGGATGGCACCATCCATAATGGGCCTTCCCCTGTCAATCACTAATTAAGAAAATGTCTACAGGCTTGCCTACAACCTGATCTTCTATTTATTTGTTTGTTTGATTGATTTGGTTTTTTGAGACTATATATAGACTTTTTTTTTCCCAAAAAAAATCAGGTTTCTCTATGGAGCCTTGGCTATTCCGGGCTCACTTTTTTTTTTTTTTTTTTTTTAGTTTTTCGAGACAGGGTTTCTCTGTGTAGCCTTGGCCATCCTGGACTCACTTTGTAGACCAGGCTGGCCTCGAACTCACAGCAATCCGCCTGCCTCTGCCTCCCGAGTGCTGGGATTAAAGGCGTGCACCACCACGCCCGGCTTCCGGGCTCACTTTGTAGAACAGGCTGGTTTCGAATTGGTACCCTCAGAGGCCAGAAGAGGTGTTGGATCCCCTGGTGAACTGGAGTTACAGATGGTTGTGAGCTGCCATGTGGGTGCTAGGAACTGAATCCATGTCCTTTAGAACAGCAAGCGCTCTAACCCACTGAGTTGTCTTTCCAGCCCCTGATTTTAATCCTTTAGCTATATGGAAAAAAAAAGTGGAGTTGCTAAATCTTCCAGTAATGTTGTTTTGTGTGAAGCTGCCAGTGTTGCCGTCAGTAGTACACAAGTGTTCCAAATCCTCCACAACCTGCCATCAAGTGGTTATGCTCTGGCTTGTCATGCAGATAGGCCGTCTCCCATTAAGAAGGACATTGTCCTTCCTCTGTCTTGGCACCTTGACAAATGACTTTGTCATTAACCACTGAGATGGCTCAGTGGCTAAGAACACTTGTTGCTGTCACAGAGGACCCAGGTTCAGTTCCCAGCATCCACATGGCAGCTCACAACTGTTTGCAACGCTAGTTCCAGGGGATTTAGCGACGCCTTCTGGCCTCCACAGCCACTGCATACATGTGTTACACACACACACACACACGCAAATTAATCATACTCTTAAAACTACAAAAGTCTTTCTAAAAAGTCATTGGATACTGCATGCATAAGCTTATGAAAATCATTCATACTAATTAAATGTGTGTATGTTTCATTATCTACAGGGCTTTCTGTTACTTTCCATTGGTCTATATGTCTGATTTAATGCCAGTACCACACTGTTTTGATTACTGGAGCTTTGTCCTTAAGTTTGAAATCAGGAAGCATAAGGCCTTCAAGTCGGCTAACTCTCCAGGTGGTGGTGGCGCACACCTTTAATCCTAGCACTTAGGAGACAGAGGCAGGTGGATAGCTGTGAGTTCGAGGCCAGCCTGGTCTACAAAGTGAGTCCAGGACAGCCAAGGCTACACAGAGAAACTCTGTCTCAAAAAACCAAAAATAAAAATAAAAATAAAGTTGGCTAACTTCTTTCTTTTTCTTGGGGGGTGGGAGGGTAAAGGGTCCCTTTAGACTCTATGTGAGTTTTAGGGTCCATCCCCCTCTCCCTTTAACTCTCTTCTTTCTGAGAAAAATAATACTAAAATACTAAGTTTTCCAATCTCTGAGCATAGTATGTCTTTTCCTTTTTTTTTTTTTTTTTTTTTTTTTTTTTTTTAAGTCTTCTTTAATGTGTTTCAACAGAACCAGGCACAGTATCAGAACCCTGTAAACTCTTACTGAGGCAGTCTCATTCTGTAGCCTAGGCCACACCTGAGCTACCTTGCCCCTCGTAAATATTTCTATCACAGCTGGTTGAATGTGTTGATGCCAAATCCACAAGCAAGGAGGACTGTATATAGGGTGTCTGTATATCAGCATACCACACACATTATTTATTTGAAATCTTGCTATCTGTAAGTGCTGTGATTACAGGCATGTACCACCAAGGCTGGGTTAGGTTAGGTTTTTCTGTATTTCCAAAGCACCATTGAAACATTAATCGGAATTGCTTTAAGGTTTTAGATCACCTAGGGTGTGTTGAAAATAATGTGCTGGGGTTCTGAGTGTAGTAATGTAAGCCTTTAGTCTGGCACTCAGAAGCCAGAGGCAAGAGGATCTCTGTGAGTTGAACACGGCCTGGTATACACAGCAAGTTGCAGGACAGACCCTATTGCACCACCACCCACCCCAATAAATAAAATAAAATGTTGGGCTAGGATTATTGCTTAGCAGTAAACTACATGCTTAGTATGAATGAGGCACAGCACCAAAATACTATTTTCCCATCTATGAGCATAGTATGTCTTTTCCTTTTTTTTTTTTTTTTTTTAAGTCTTCTTTAATGTTTTTCAGCAGAACTAGGCATACTAGCTGTAATTTCAAATCATGCAGGAGACCAGGTTCGATGGGGAGGGAGTTAACAGTCTTTGTTGGGTGTGGTGGCACACGCCTTTAATCCCAGCACTTGGGAGGTAGAGGCAGGAGGATGTCTGTGAGTTTGAAGCTACCCTAGTCTACAGAGCAAGTCCAGGACAGCCAAGGCTACATAGGGAAGCCCTGTCTTGAAAAAAGAAGGAAGGAGGAGAAGGAAGAGGAGGAGGAGGAAAAGAAAGAAAGATGAGTTTGGGGCTAACCTGATCTTTATAGCAATAGTATATCTAAAATTTATTTTTAAAGCTTATTACTATTAACATGTTTGCATGTGCTTGCGTACGTGTGTGTGTGTGTGTGTGTGTGTGTGTGTGTGTGTGTGTGTGTGTGTGTGTGTGTGTGTGTGTGTGAATATGCCACAGGGCATGTCAGAGGACAACTGGGGGTAATTCTTTGCTTCCATTGGACATCAGGTTTGCAATAAGCATATTTACCTGCTGAAATATCTCACCCCCTCACTGAATGTGTTCTACCACAGCTGTTGAATGTGTTGATTCAGAATCCACAGATGGGTTGGAGAGATGGCTCAGAGGTTAAGAGCACTGGCTGCTCTTCCAAAGGTCCTGAGTTCAACTCCCAGAAACCACAAGGTGGCTCAGGACCATCTATAATGAGATCTGGTGCCCTCTTCTGGTGTGCAGGTGTACAGGCAGGCAGAACACTGTATATGTAATAAATAAATAAATCTTAAGAAAGAGAAAAAAGAAAAACAGAATCCACAGACACAGAAGACATATGTCATCTTATATTGTGCATATATCATGCATATGTTGTTGTTGTTGTTGTTGTTACTATTGCCCATGGAAGTGTTCAGGAACTTTAGTAACACAGGGAAAGTGATAGCAATGGGCACCTTTGACTTATTCCTAGTCTTGAAGTTTCTGTGTGCATGCAGATGGCGATGGAGGGTCTCTTAACCACTGAGCCATCTCTCCAGCCCCTTCTGCTTTTTTGATACAAAGTCTCAACTCTATAATCAAGCAGCCTAGAACTTGCAATACTCCCTCTCAGCCTCAGAATGCTGGGATTATGGATGTGAACCACTAGGCTGGGATGTGCCTGGCTTTCATATTAGGGTACTATTGGACTCAAAAGCAGGAAAGTATTTCTTTCTCCTGTATTTTCTGTAATAATTACTATGGCTGACATTACATTTCCCTTAAATGTATTGACAATTTTGGTTAAATTATCAGGGCTGGGAGTTTTCTTTATTATGTACTCTCTTCTTGTGCCTATCCGTCTCTCTCTGTGTATCTCTCGTGTGTGTGTGTGTGTGTGTGTGTGTGTGTGTGTGTGTGTGTGTGTGTGTATTAAGTGCTCTTCAGAACTGACCACTAGCCTCCCAGTGCCCATACTTGTTAAGTCTCAAACCCTGGGACAAAAGGCTGAGGTGCCCATTTAACATACCAAAATGGGCCTGGCTGCTAGGTTCTCCCAGCATCCCTCAGTTCCTACCTGTTACAGGTATGACTAGCATACCTCCTCCCTCTACCTGAACTCTACAGCCCAGGGCTCTTCCCTGTATAATCCAGCCATTTTGTTTACCCTTTTACCTTTTGCCCCTCTGGCTAGCTGGCCTTCAATTTTTGTGTAGCTAAGGGTGAGCTTCTGATCCTCCTGTCTCCACCTCTGGGAGACCGAGGTTATTAGCTGTCTGCCATCATGCCCAGAATTATAGGGTGCTGGGAGTCAAACCCAGGGTTTCATGGCTGCTAGGCAAGCATTCTACCAACTGAGCTACACACCCAGCCCTGCTTCCCATACTATTGATATCCATTTTTATTTTTTAAAAGATTTATTTATTTTATACACAATGCTCTGCCTGCATGTACACCTGCCCACCAGAAGAGGGCATCAGATCACATTATAGATGGTTGTGAGCCACCATGTGTTTGCTGGGAATTGAACTCAGGACCTCTGGAAGAAGAGCCTGTGCTCTTAACCTCTGAGCCATCTCTCCAGCCCATCCATTTTTATTTTTACTCTTCTTTCGAGACAGGGTTTCTCTGTGTATCCTTGGCTGTCCTGGACTCGCTTTGTAGACCAGGCTGGCCTCGAACTTACAAAGGTCTGCCTGCCTCTGTTTCCTGAGTGCTGGGATTAAAGTGTGCACCACCATGCCCAGCTTCTTTTTACTCTTCTAACTAGTCTGCATTTCTGCCATCTTCTAGAGGTGCTTAGGTAATGGCAGGCAGACCATCCTTCTCAACATAGGTATTTATTATGGTAGTCACGCCTCCTGCATGTCTCCTTCTCCTCTTATCCTGACATGGAGTCTTGCTGTGTCGCTGCCTTAGTCAGTGCTCTGTTGCTATGAAAAGACACCATGACCAGGGCAACTCGACAGGGTTTCTCTGTGTAATAGCCCTAGCTGTCCTGAAAGTAGCTATGTAGATTAGCCTGGCCTCAAACTCACTGAGATCCACCTGCCTCTGTCTCCCAAGTACTGGGATTAAAGTGTGAGTTACCACCTCCCAACTACTCTTCTAAAGGAAAACATTTCCTTGGGGCAGCCTTACAGGTTTAGAGGTTTAGTCCATTTTCATCAGGGCAAGAAGCATGGTAGTACACAGGCCGATGAGGTGCTAGCGCAGGGGCTGAGAGTTCTGTGTCTAGATCCACAGGCAGCAGGAAGAGGGAGACACTGGTTCTGGCTTGAGCTTCTGAAACCTCAGAGCTCACCCCCAGTGACTCACTTCCTCCCTCAAGGCCACACTTCCTAATCCCTCCCAAGTAGTGCCACTCCGTGATGACTAAGCATCTGAATATATGGTTATATTATTATTCCCCCCACCATGGTTGCCCAGACTGCTTCCAAACTCCTGGCTTCAAGGAATCCTCTCACTCGAGCTTCCTGAGAAGCTGGGACCACGGGCACATGCTGCCAGACTTTCTTTCCCTTGAACAGATAGATATTTAACAGCTGTTAAGCTGCATCCCAGAAACACCAGCATGCTGGTTCCAAGTCTCATAGCATTTCCCTTTGATTTGACCTGAAGAATTTCTTGCCTCCTTGTTTTGTTTTGTTTTGTTTTGTTGGGATAAAAATCTCATATAGCCCACGCTGTCCTCAAGTTTTCTGTATGGCCAAGGATGGCCTGGAACTCTTGGTCCTCATGCTTTTGCCTCAAGAGTTCTGGGGTCACAGGCATGGGTCTTCGTGACTGCCTATAATAGCTGTTTTAAAATGTAATTCCAGAGGCTGGAGAGACAGCTCAGTGATTAAGGACCTGAATTTGATTCTTAGAAACCACATGGTGTTTTTCCTTTTTTCTCTGAACATAAAAAAAAAGAAGGTCCTTCTGAATAAGAGAAAAGCACCTTTTCAAATAACAGGTTGAACATTCCGTAGGAGCCTGAGCAGGTGCCTCACCTGGGAAAACATCGGGAGACCCTACATCGAATACTACCCAATCAAAGGAGGGAAAAGTCAACCAAGGCACAGGGCTAAGGCACATCTCTGAGCTTTTGTCAACCACACAGAACATGGCAGAAAGACCAGGCAAAAGCCGGCCATGGTGGCGTGAGTACTCCATGCAGGCAGAGGCAGGCAGACCTCTGTAAATTTGAGACTTGAATGTAGAAAGTCCTAGACTGGCCAGGCTACATTAAAACTGTTTCAGAAGCAAAAAGAGACAAGCTAGACAGAACAAACTGTGTGCTTAGGAGAATGTCCACCGCAGAGGAACACTTCAACCCATTTGGCCCCCTGTGGCATCAGGCATCTGGTCCTCAAAGCAGCCTGCGGTGAGGTGGGTGGGGTGGACCAAGAGCCTGTCTGAGCTGGTGACGGCAGACTCGCTCTCAGTGTGTCTGCGTCTCCTGGTCTAGCTTCCCGCCCCGGCACGCCTGGGCGCTGGGGAGCTGACAGGTACAACACCTGAGAGAATGAAGCATGGGATAGGAGACTTGGCCTTGCAAAGAACAGGCTGACGGGAACAAGAAACTCCATTTACACACAGCTTCCCTCCCAGAGACTTTGAAAATTAAATACTCCCCAAGCTATGGAAACCCAGGCACTGGCTGAGTGCTAGAACTTTATTATTATAATGGGTCGGCCCAGTTCCAGCCACCACAGGCAGAACAATGAGCCATTGAAGCCTTCTAAAGGTCTTGCTCCCCAAACACCCTCTCCCTCAGGCTGGGACCTGGTACGGAGGCCTCAGAGGGGAGAGCAGTAAGGCAGGCATGCCTAAGTTTTAGCTTTGCCATCTCAGCTCACAGGGACTCCTGGGGGGTCTGAGAAGTGCTTTCCTCACTCACCAAGCAGGGCCCCCATAAAAACTTTAAGCGGAAAACCCTATTCAGACACAGCTTCATACTGACACCTCATCATACCGCTTGACCCTTGTGGGTTAGGAGCTAATTGTATCTGCTTCCAGGGAAGTCATGTGAAGGTGCTGGAGACAAAAGGTGTCCTCATCAGGCCTGGCCAGTGTGCCTGTCTAACATAAGTACAAAAGAGAGAGCAGGGTACCCCTTGCCCCATGCCAGGGTGTTCATACTCAGACCCACACTCAGTGCAAGGCTCTGGGGCAGGGAGCTGTGCCCATCTGGCTACCAACCCCCAGTTGCTATGTAACAAGGTCACACTATATCTTGTTTATGGTCCCGCTTTATTCCCAAGCATTTGGTGTTATTTGATCATCAGTTCTAAGCCCAAAATATCCAATTTTATTGGGAGAGAAAAAAATTTTAATTTTATGGAACTACAAGGCCCAATTGCTGTCCCATGAAATCCTAGAGGGGTTAGTGTTAGGTCTGCCTTGCCCATCCCTTTTGCCTTTGCCCCTGGCTTTAAGTTTCCTCCCCTAGATGAGGCCTCACTTTGCCCAGGGAGGCAACTGAAAGGGTCTGGCGTCTTAAGAGACCCCTTTGGTCTATCTGGATTGCATTTCCAGTCTGTGAGCTCCCAGCACTCTGCTCTGTCCTTGGCGAAGGCCAGTCTGAACACAGAAGGCCTGTGAGAAGAGTTCTCTTACTGCCTACTGGGACAGCCTTGTGTGCTCCTCAGACGGCACTGGGACGGCTCCTGGGACCCCAGCTTGGGTTTCAGGATTATGGTAACCTGAGCATCATAAACCACAGCAGGGCTGAGATTAGGCAGGCTCAGGTCTAAGATGCTTTGTTAGGCCCTTGGGAGATGGGAAGGGCTCCTCACTGGCCTTGTAGCCACAGGTGGTTGGCTGTGGACCAGAACGTGCAGGCCTCCAGAAACCCTCTGGTGGCAGCTCCAGAAACATGAGAGCTCCTGGAGAATTTTGGGGGCTGGGGACAGCAAAGGGAGACAGCAGAATTCAGGTTCCAGCAGCAGGGATGTTCTGTCAGGCCCCTGCCTGAGCTGCCGTGCCCTTGGCCGCCTCACCGTCAAGGTCAAATGGGCCTTCTGTCCCTCTCCTTCCTCCCAGGACAGGTTCCTGCACAGAGTGGACTGCATCTATCTTGGACCTTTGATAGACTTGGGTCACACCAGGTAAGCAATGGCAAGCATGAATGTGACATGAAAGTTCATGAAGAGATGCAGGGGACCACCCTCAGCCCCTGGATGTACAGGGAAGTGTGACTACAGTTTCCTTACCAAGGAGCTATGCGTGGCACCAATGGAAACTCAGTCACTGTCTTCAGCCACTGGCAAAATTTCACCCTGCCATATGGGTTCTGAAAACAGGAGCCATAACTTCAGCCACATGTTCTGGGCTTTGGAGGCGGGCTACAAATAAGGACCAAGGAGTGGCTAGGTGCGAGCCTGATGCCTCGTGGCTCAAGCCTGTGATCCATCAGCCTGTGGTGTTGGTGCTATCTTCCAGTTCTCTAGAGGTGTCTGGGTGCCCTGTGTTGACGAATCTTCTGCCCAGCTCTTTAACATCCTGAATATTTTGGGTCACCAGCCTCTCTGGGATACTTTTTTTCTATACCCTGTCAGGAAGGGTTGCTGAGCAACTGGGCCATGAAGCATGGCTATGGAAGGATAGAGGTGTCTCTATAGCTCTGGGGAATCTCCCGTCTCACCTGGAAGAAGCTAACCAAAGTACCAGGGAGACCCTCACCTGGCTATGATGGATAAGCAGGGCCTGGGCCAGGCAGTGGCCTCCTATTGCCTTCTGCTGTGAGAACAAGGCACATGTGTGTGGCTCCATTTATTTATTTGTACCTAGTTCAGGAAGCATATAAGTAGGGGCCCCTAGCACTGCAGCCTGAGCCTGGCTCAGAAACCAAAGCCCTATGGATTCAGATGGCTGTAGGCTTCCATGGGAGCCAGCACCTTCTGGGGACAAGGAGAGGAGAAAGAGTGAGGCCAGCCCAAAGGGTGCAGAGGTTTGTACTTAGCTCAGCTTCCTCGGGGAGACAGACATCTTTTGTGCTGAGGGCCCATCAAGGCAGATTTGGGGGCTGTAGTGGTTTGAATAAAAATGGCCCCCAGAGGATTATATATTTAGATGCTTAGTCATCAGGGAGTGACACTATTTGGGAGGGATTATGAGATGTGGCCTTGTTGGAGGAAGTGTGTCACTGGGCCCCATGGAGCCAGGACTGTCTCAGGTCATTTAAATGGAGAATCAATGCACAGATGCTTCTAAAGGGAGTTAGTTAGGCCTGTGTGGTCCACTCCTAAGCATCCAGTGCCCAGCTGCTGGCTTCAAGCTATTGGAATGCTCACCCATGTCAGGTGTGACCTGCATACAGCATTCCCCCTGTGTATCCCAAGTGGAACTTAGGGTGGACTGGCTAGGGAGGTAGGAAGGCAGCTAGGCAGAAGCCAGGCCAGACATGGTAAGAAGAGGCCCTTGCTTGGAGTATGTCTTCCACGGTTACTGGGTGCAGGGGAAGCAGGAACAGACGGTAAAGACACAGTCAGGTATGTATTTCATGTGATCAGGGAACCAGACATGAATAGTGACTGACCTTGTTTGTTTGATTGATTTTTGAGACAGGGTTTCTTGTGCAGCCCTGGCTGTCCTGGAACTCATAGTGTAGACCACGCTGGCCTCGAACTCAGAGATCCACCTGCCTCTGCCTCTGCCTCTACCTCCTGAGTGCTGGAATTAAAGGCATGTGCTACCACCACCTGGGGTGACAATGGCCTTTTAGGCCAGGGTCTCTTCAAGGACACAGCCTCCCTGACAGACATGCTGGGCAACTGTCTCAAGGTGTTCTTTACCCTGGCTTACCCATAGCTCCAGGCAGCGTGCCGAACGTGAGTGCTAGGCTTGGAGCTAGCTTTGCCTGGTTCTGAATCACACTGGGGTCAGGGCCCCTGTTTGGGCACTACTTCTGGAGTGGCTACCTCAAAACTTAAGTCATATGCCAAAATAACAGGGGACAAAAATGTGGATATCGCCAGGTATGGTGGTGCATGCCTTTAATCCCAGCACTCAGGAGGCAGAGGCAGTGAGATTGCTGTGAGTTCGAGGCCAGCCTGGTCTACAAAGTGACTCCAGGCCAGCCAAGGCTACACAAAGAGACCCTGTCTTGAAAAACAATAAACACACACACACACACACACACACACACACACACACACACACACACACACACACACACACACACCCCAACCAACCAACAACCCAAATAAACAAAAATGTGGCTGTCAGGGACAAGCTCACATCTGAGGCCTCAGGCAGACACGGCTGTTCTGCCCTGATCCACTTGCTGACAAGGGTGCCCGGCCAGCACACGGAGATAATGTCCACGCACAGTAAGAACCCATGCCCTCTGCTGTCAGCTGAGCAGAGGCAGGGTCCCCAGGGGACTTTGCAGTACTCAGAATGGGGGAGAGGGGCTGCAGTCTCAGCAGCTCTACCATTCTAAAAGCTGATGGCTTCTTTTATATCCTCTGCTGTTTGCCTCAGCTGGGCTCTGTCCTCCAAACCCTCCAAACCACTGTCACCCTTTGCTGTGTGGTGCTACACAGGGATCTCAGGACAGCATGAAGTGGGGATGGTATGGGAAAGGGCAAGGTGCTAGGAGATGGGCACTTCCCAAGATAGGGAGGCAAGGAGGGGGCTCCTCCCCACTCCTCCCCTTCCCACATCCTTGCGCAATCCAGAGCCACAAGCAGAGGTGTGTAAAACATTGCCGGGGGTAATTGCAGGTTACATAGAGCAATCTGAGGAATTAAAAACATATTTTCATTGCATCATAAAAACATGCAAAGGCAGGGAAGCAGCCGCCCAGAGGAGCACCTGGGCCTGGGGCATTCTAGCCCTTCTTGCATTTTCTGGTCCAGAAAAAGGACTGGCCATGCAGTGATCCTGCAGTTACACAAGGCAGTTACTCAGGACAGATGCCATTGCTGATGCAGCTCATTCATGGGTCCTGCTCCTGGCACTGGCCCTGCCTTCAGCTCAGGGCACAACAGTGTTGAGTGAGCGGTCCAGGGTAGTTACTGGTCTGTGCACTCTGCCCTATTGGGGTCCTCCTGGTTCTGTTTTAGCTTCACAGATGATTGACTGAGGGCTCTGGGCCCAGGTCTCACAAGAGCCCTGGGCTGCCTTTGTGGCAGCTGTTCCTGGGCTCTATAGCCAAGCCAGTGTGTGGGGCTGCACTGGCTAGCTCCAGGGATACCTTGGGTGGTGTCTCATCCCTGTGGCAGTCTCTTCTTTGCAACACTCACTGCTTGTGAGCTGGCCAGACCCCTGATCACTATTTTCAGGACCTGAAGCCACTAGACCACGGGTCTGTGGATATTTGGACCCTCCTAGAGGCTGGCACAGGCTGAGACAAAGATTCTAGGGGCAAGTACCCTGGTGCAAAATCCATTCTGGGGAGAAAGTATAGAAGTAGGCTGTACCCTGGGGCAGCACACACTAGCCTGGAGGCAACACACACTAGCCTGGAGGCAGCACACACTAGCCTGGAGGCAGAACACACTAGCCTGGAGGCAGAACACACTAGCCTGGCTATGGGGTCCAAGGACAGGTTCAGATAACAAAGGCAGTGCACTGCTCTGGTAAGGCCTGGGCCCAGAGCCCTCACTGAATTGTCTGTGGAGCCAGAACAGGACTGGGAGGACCCCAATGGGGCAGAGGGCACAGATCAGTAAGCACCCTGAAGGGGGCTCTGGGGACATGAACATATGGACGGTACTGGCTGACTGGGTAGGCAAGAAGCTACAGTCAGTGTGCGTAAAGAACAGTCACAAGGTGCTTCTACTTGATCCTCACCAAGTACCAAGGACACTTTCAATGTCTGCTTGCCCCCATGGCAGGGACTGCCCCCAGCGCTGCGGTACCCATGGGACGCACCTGGCCATGCCCCACAGGATTCCTACTCCAGTGCCCTGAAGCAGGTGTTAGCTGACCTCTTCTGCCTCTGAGGCAGACAAAACCTCAAGTTAGAGGAGCCCTGTGCCTCGCCTCCCCCCAACCACACCCCAGGATCCTGGCAGGCTGGGGCGTGCCACCAGTGGTGCATTAAATAGGACATGGCTGATCTGGCTCTGCACTTGTCAGGAGGGCCGGGCCCAACCCAGCACTTGGCGTCTTAATTGGGCGTCTGAGAGCACACTGCACACTTCCACTTCCAGCCAGGCTCCCGTAGGCCCATTACGGCGCAAACACATTCCTTTGCTAGCTGACAAGCAGAGTCCCATCCAAGGCTCCCGGGCCAGGCTAAGTGATGTTTTCTTAAGGAAGACACGAGATTAGCCTCTGCTAAAGCCTGAGCATAATACAAGGCCCTGCCCCTCACTGTCAGGGCTGTCTCTCCCTGCAGTGACTGACAGGCGCTCCCAGGCCCATCAAGCTTCAGTGTGAAGGATTAGCCAAAACCAGTCTACAAGCTGACTAGGAGGGCCACAGTGGAAGTCTAAGGTGACAGTTCAGGTCAGAGACAGAAAACCTTAAACAACCCTGCCAAGCCCTATCCTCCTGTTCCTACCCCTCATGCCTGCAGGAACTAGGCCACCCTTGCTTCAAGATGCACAGAGAGACCTTAGGGAGAAGGTCCCGGAGGGATCCCTAGAAAGATGTCTTCAGACCTGAGCCAACAGCTGAAGGGAGGATGAGGATGGTGGGAGATGTTGCGTCCCACCAGGGACCAGAAGGGTCGGGTCAGGGTTGTTCCCCCCAATGGCTGCTGGGAATTTTAAGACATGAGGTTCCATGTATTTTGGTTCTGGTGGTAGCAGATCCCAATTGGGAGCTACTGTCATGTGACATTGAGCAATCCAGAGACACCACGAGCAGACATGCTGTAGTAGAACACCCTCTTTATTGGCGCTCCAGAAATGCCAGGGGCTCAAACCTGGGCAGCCCACATCGGGGTTTCTGCCCAGGCTGTCATCATCTGACGCTAGGAGTATGAAAAGGCCAGAGGATGTAGGTGTGAAGCCATCCCTGCACGACACACGCCATCTATGCTGACACATGATGTTCCATCCACATCTTCTGGGATCTGAGGAGGCAGCAGGCCTTCCAGTCCTGCCAATAATAGGTGGGGGTCAGCACAGGCCAACTGTCACACTGGCCTAGCCATGTCACCCCCAAACTATACAAGATCCTTGAGAAACTGGGAGTAAGTCCTTGAAGAGAGTCGTGCCCTCCATCCTCAACTCTCCTCCCCGCCCCTCCCCACTGCAGTTACTACAAAAATATTGTGATAAAAACATATACTGGGCTCTTAGCAAAAAACCTGGAAGGTAGGGCTCGAGAGATGGCTCAGAGGTTAAAAGCACTGGCTGCTCTTCCAAAGATCCTGAGTTCAATTCCCAACAACCACATGGTGGCTCACAGCCATCTACTGGTGCCCTCTTCTGGTCTGTAGGAACACACGCAGGCAGAATACTGTATAAATAATAAATAAATGAAGTACTTAAACCTGGAAGGTATAATATTCGGGTAAGAGCTTCCTTACCAGGGCTGTCAAATGCAGCCCCGGCCTGAGAAGCTGTGGTGGAGCAGTTGCTGGGCTGCTCAGAGCAGACAGGGCATCCTGAGAGGAAAAGTGCTCTCTCTAGCCTCCTCAGCTCCAGCGAGGACAGTGGTTACCAAGGCCCCAGACCAAGAAGGGGTGATAGCCAAGAGACATTTAGGATGGGCTGTAGCTTGCAGATCAAAACGGGCTTCTGGAAGACACTGTCAGTCTGAGAGGTGCACTGCAGGGGCAGGAGGCCCTCACCACCACAACAGCTGGTAATGCACTGCGACTTCTAGCTGCCCACTCGCCAGCCTGACTCTACACAGCTGTAGCAGAGCCATATGTGTGGCATGGCGTCCAGTCAGCTGTGCACAAGGCAGTACCTCCACCTTCTGGACAAGAAGGAAATGAACTGGCACTAGAGCTCATTGCAGGGACAAATGGCACATAGGGAGCAGCACCTGACACTGCCAGCTGACACTGTGTGACCCAGCCCCCTGACATCCCTGCTTGTGGGGGACGGCAATGACCAGGCGGGCAGGGATCTGACAGTATTCTTCAGGGGCTAGATCCTTGATGGTTCCCCTCAGCCCTGTTTCTGGGCCACCATGGTCTGACCAAGGCTCGGAACTCAGCTCTTCTAGATAGCCTCACTATGTACCGGGCATCATGCCCAACATGATGGCTCCCATGACTTATAGCCACACACTCTCTTCTCGAACCTGCTCACCTGGAACCGGGTGCCTGAGGAGCCTTGTGCTGGTCACATGGCATGGCATGTGCCCTCGGCTTGGCAGGGATGGTGACTTAACCTCAGCAACCAGTCACAACAGGCTCCAGGCCCGAGCGCTTGGAGATGTGCAGCTTGACCACCTCCTCGGAGCAGGTGGGATGGATCCCTACAGTCTGCATCACCTGGGCATATGAAGCTCCACATCTGCGCACACCAAGAGAAGAATGGTGAGTGGTCAGCACCAGGAGCTCTGTCCTTGGGAAGGCCCTTGAAGGCATGAGATTCCCTCACTGGGTCAGCACTAAGAATACCTGCCCACTGCCTCCCAGCAAACACCCATCATCCACAATTGCCAAGTTGCTACCCACCACAGGCCCTCCTATGCAACCTTTCCTCCTTGCCTTGCTCTGTCCTGGCCACCTGCTCTCCAGTCCTAATTGTCCCTTCCTTGAGGCCTGCTCTATCACTGTCAGAGTATGGCAGGAACTTCCCACCCTAGTCTTGTTTGACTGCAGCCTACACCCACCCAGCCAATTCTTCTGCTCAGAAACTCCACATGGACATAGGGCACCCAAGCACAAGGCCGGGAACTGGCCGTTCTGTGGATGGTATTTGTGAACTCAGAGTAAGTGCCACGAAGGGAGGTGGTCTAGCCCAGTGTCGCCATTGGTCCTATGAGAACAGCCTCCACAGTCAGCCTGTCTCTTAGCCTCTGAGATCCGGCCTCTGCCCAAATGCCCCGGCCTAGCTGCCAAAGGTCCTCAGGTGAATGACTGCTATGGGCATTCCAGGTGGCTACACACCTGCACTAATTCACACTCTCGGTGAGGACTATCTATCTCCTTGATTGGCACAGGGCTCATGGATACCCTGCAGGGCACAGGTGACACAGAATTGGAACCTGCAACTTTTATAATGTGCAAGGTCTGTGTAATGCGGGGTTCAGCAGGTAACTACCCATATGAACAACAGATGCATGCTCTTCAAATACAGTCAGGAGCTCCTAGTGGACAGGTCCACTCCAAGGCCTCCTGTCCGTGTCTGAGCACTCCACCAGCACGCTCAAACCTTCAATGTCTCCAGCTGCAGACCCTGGAGAACCATCGCGGTACAGTCTCAGGCGTTGCTCCATCACAACCAAAACGGTTCTCTGGTATTTTAATAACATGGCCAAATGAGTGAGGCTGACTCCGGGCCTTGAGTATCCTAGGAAAGGGCTGCCCTGTGTAGCTGTGTATCTGAGTCCCGGGCCATAGCTGTATGAGTTTTTGTTTGTATTGTGTGTATGCACGTGCCTATGTATGTGGCATGTGCAAATATTCATGGTCCTGGGGATAGGACCCTAGAGGAAACAGAGGTAAGAAGGCATGGGGAAAAGGTAGACAGGAGGAGGGTGTGTGGACATCTGGGTCCCCAGCGGGCTGGGAGCACATGAGTGTGGCCAAGAGCTGGGCCTTGGTGTGGAGAGGCCTAGGGACAGGGTAGAGCACTGAGAAGAACAGGATCAACAAGTTGAAGGTGGTGTGGGCGAGACAAGGTGAGAGGGCCACACCTAACATTGGACAGCAAGTCTCAGGCCTGCCTGATCTGCAGAGGTATTAGGGCAATGGCTGGCAATAAAGTTCTCCCAGGAATGGGCTGTAGGTCCCAGGTGAGCCTATGTCTTTGGAATATATATCTGTGGTCTTTAGGAGATTGCAGCGGTCCTAGCATGGTGGTACATGCTTTTGATCCCAGCACTCGGGAGGCAGAGGCAGGCAGACCTTTGTGAGTTCAAGGCCAGCCTGGTCTACAAAGCAAGGCCAGAACAGCCAAGACTATTATACAAAGAAACTCTTGGAGAGGTGGGGAGGGAGGCAGGAGATTGCCAAGGAGTGATCATATGGAAGTTTACTCCAGTGCCAGCAGAATCACTAAGTAGGACCCACGAGCCAGGCGTGGCCTCTCCTGAACATCCTGCTGGTGTCCACCGCTGACAGTGAGCAGGCACCCACAGCACCAGCTTGGCCTTGGGGCCCTGGGACTAGCGAGACAGGGCTGTCCCACAGCACACTCCCATTCGCTGTCCTGCAGGCAAATTCATTGCCCAGACAATTCAGTTTCTGGAAGAACTGCTGAGTCTTTTAAATGGTGGCAGCCACTTTTTATAGTGTTGATGTCCTTATGTAAAGAGCTCCTATAACCCAATAATTGTAGCACAAACACTAGGATACAAATAGACAATTCGGCTGGGCGTGGTGGTGCACACCTTTAATCCCAGCACTCGGGAGGCAGAGGCAGGCAGACCTTTGTGAGTTCAAGGCCAGCCTGGTCTACAAAGTGAGTCCAGGACAGCCAGAGCTACACAGAGAGACTCTGTCTCGGAAAAACCCAAAACAACAGCAAAACAACAACAAAACCAAACAAATAGACAATTCACAGGAAATAGGAATGAAAATGAAGCTGGGCATGGTGGTGCACACCTTTAATCCCAGCAGAGGCAGAAAGAGGCAGGAGGATCACTCTAGCCTGGTCTAGAGTAAGTTCCAGGGGAAAAGAGAAGGAGGAGGAGGAGGCTGGAGCAGTTAGGATTCAACCTCACTCATTTTGGCCATGCCCCAGGGCTGCAGCCATCCCTGCTTAGGACCCTATTTTGGCTGGACGAAGTCCCTCTCTTGCTATGTCTGCCATGCCTAAGGCAGGCTGAAGGATGCCTGCTGCCGACATGTACAAACTCCCATCCTGCAGAAGCGTGGACCCAGCAGCTTCCACACACTGTGCTGTCAAAACACAGATGGGAGCAGCTACACAGTTCAAAATGGCCAGGATTCTACACCACTTACTTGATCCCCAGAGCAAATCCTTGAGTGACTTCTCCAGCGTTGGGGCCAAGGAAGTGCAGGCCCAGCACCAGTTGTGGGGGCTCCCTCATGCATACCATCTGAAAGCCACAGTGTGTTTGACTACCACGGAGCCACAGAGGACCCAGCCAACCATAGGGACCTGCCCCATCTCTGCAGCCCTCAGCGGTTTCCATCGGTGGTAGTGAGCTCTGTCAATTTGACAGGACCCAGAATCACCTAGAAGACCAACTCTGTGAGGAAGGTTCTACATTGGCTCGGCTGTGGGCGGCACCATTCCATGGGGTTGGGTGTGCAGGAAAAGAGAGGCTGTGAACCGAACACCAGCATCCATCTCTTTGCTTCTTGACTGCAGACACCCTGCGACCAGCTGCTTCAAGCTCGGCCACCATGCTTTCCCTCACACTGTGAATCACAATAAACCCTTCCTTCCTGACGTTGCTTTCGAAGGGGAAAGTGGCTAAGGTTTGCTGCTCTGCCCTGTGGATATAGAGCACTCGCCAGGGTGGCTGGCTTTCTCCCTCTTCACCCCGCTGCACCCTACCTGGGGCCCCTAAGCACACTCACCTTTATGTAGCACTGTGAGGCATCCCGATCCGCCACTGTGAACTCGAGTGGCTTATAATACGCATGGTAAACCTGAGTGACGAGACACCAGCACCCGAATCAGTGGCCATGGCCAAGACAGTCCTATAGTCTTGGATACAACAGAAAAAGTACTGGGAAGGCAGGATTCTCAGGGACCCAGAGCCACTCATGTGACTCAAGGGCATAGTATGAGGTGTAGAAACAGCTCAGCTGGTTGTATAGAGTGTATCATCCTATGTTCAGGCAGACTGTGCCCATAGCCAGGCAGTCTGCAGATAGACCCCCGCCCACCCAGATCTAAGACTCCCCACTGAACAACAGGAGAGTAGGCACGAGGCTGATGAAGTGCCACTAGCCATGGTGCAACATAGAGCCCATGGTTTGAGCCATGGTACCGGGTATCCCCAAGAGATAGATGCTGGGTAGATCCATGGCTCCCAAAGACCAGTGCAGACTGGACAGGGAGACCTCAGGCAAGTCGCTGGTGTAGGAATGCCCATCCTACCCATGTGAGCAGGGATGGCGCTCAGATGGCTGCCGGGCCTCCCCGAGACACCCTGCTGCTGGCCTGGCCTGAACTTTGGCTAAGAGGAGGGGCTGGCGCAGGGTTGTGGAGGAGCAGGGCAGGCCCCCAGCCTCACTGGAGTTGTGGGACAAGGGCTTTCAGCACCCATGAAGGGCTTGACAGTATGTTCAGGGCTGCAGCCATATAAAAAATGAGCCGGGCCCCACATGTGCTACACAGCCATTATTAATTAATAGGGCTTCAGAGAATATTGTTCTAAGCAAGACAGAACTGAAGAAAAAACAAACAAGAATGTTTGGCCATTCACCATCACGAAACATAAAACATTATAAAATGCTCTGACCACATGTCCCAATGTACTTATGATGAATCTAACAAAAATAGCAAATAAAGTGCTGGGAAGGCAGGCCTGTCAGGCCTGTCTCCATGATGGAGGGGCCTGGGTACACGGAGCGGGCAGACTCTACAGCCTCATGACCTGGGCTTCACAGCCTGCAAGCTGCTGCTTCAGGAAGGCCCACGTCAAAGTCATCCGGCCTCCACTACCTGGCAGCTTTCAAGGCTTCCAGCCACCTCTGACAGTACCCCAGGGGCATAGCCAGCCTGCTGCTGCAGACTCCCCAAATCACCCTGGCCCAGTAAACATCCTTTTGCTTAGGACAAAGGTTCAAATCAGGGCCATTGGGCCTGTAGGTCCTGGAAGAGTTTGGGAAGGGGACAGAATTTGGGCTGGGAGTGAGTGACTTGCCCACTGGTAACCTTAGGAAAGTCCCAGGAAGGTGGAGGTACAGGTGGGTAGGAGTGGGCCAGCCTGGGCTAGAAGGAAGAGGAGCCATTCAGGCTAAGGGAGACTCCTCCCCATAAGGGCCCTGCAGAGCAGCACCGGGACCTTCTGTTACAAGCTCTCCACATGCTGAAGTAGAATGGACTCCAGATACCCGAGGCTCTGGCAGTAACACCAGGGACCTCAACAGTGCCTCTAGTATATACAGCGTAGCTGGGGGCGGTTGGAGGCTGCCACATCACAGGACCTCAGAGGAAGGCAGCAGTCAGGAGCCCTGCCCTAAGGACAATCCAGGGCACCAGGTGACACTGAGTGGGACCAAGGAAACGAAGCTTGGCCACACACTGAAGCTGCCAGAGGCTTCTGTCTCCCCTTATTTCTGGGCTGGTCTCTAACGCTCCTGTGGAGGCCCCACACCATGCCCTGACAAGAACAGTCCCCGAGAAGTAGCCCCCGTTTACCAGACCTCCAGTCCACGGAGGGGCTCTGTGGAGAGCGGCTATCCTGACCCTCCTGTTGTCAGTCCCCCTACCTCCACGTGCTCCTGGCCGTAAAGAGCCACGGCCTCCTCCTCAGACAACCCCACGCAGCCGTACTCCAGTGGGGTGAAGACAGTCGTGGGAACCTAGAAAGTAGGCCTGGAATCAGATATGCCTTTTGACACCCACCCCCCCAAATTGAAACTGCATCTCCCTAGTGGTAACTGAGTAGTAATCTGAGGCCAGGGACCCAGCCACACATGAGCACAGCAGGTGGTCACTCAACGTTGCTGGGCTGTACCAGGAGGCGAACTACATACATCCCTTTCTCTAGAAGAGAGGACGGGCTGCTGGGCACAGCCCCGCTACTCTCACTGGCACAGGCTTTTCTCTGAACCTGTCACACCTGATGACAGCTCAAAAGAGAGCCTGTTCATAGTTCGCAAAGACTAGGGATCTGGTTCCTGTGGCTCCAAGGACTGTGCCCTCCTACTCCTACAAGCATGAACTAACATCCTCACATGTCTGTGCATATACACTCATGCACATGCATACATGCGTGCATGTATACACCATGCACACGCAGGCACATAGGTGCAAATGCCCCCTTACCCAGAAGCAGCAGCCAAGCCTTTCTTAGGTTGGGTTTGGGTCCTTTAAAGGAACTTACATTGCTGTAATCCATTAAGGCTGAGGATCTCCCAAAGAGCCGCTGAGCCAGAAGCTTTCCTGCCTTGATAGCTGTGGGTGTCAGCTCAGGCCGCCCCTGACGGAGGAAGAACACAACAGGGCTACATTCCAGGCAGCCTGTGCAGATGCCACACCACCACCCAGCGCCTGCCCAGCAGGTGAAGAGTCCCAATACTGTGCCACAAGCTTTGAGGATGCGGACATAAGCAACACGGATATGGACATGAACCGTGAGGGTGTAGACGTGAGCTGTGAGGGTGTAGACATGAGCTATGAGGGTATAGACGTGAGCTGTGAGGGTGTGGACACTGCCGCAAACTGTGACGCCTCGAAGTCTTCAGCATGCAAGGTTGAATTTCCCAGTGACAATCCCAGGGCCCCTATGGATTTGTTTATTGCCACTGTCTTCCCTCCAGCCCACTTTGGGGACATGCCGAGTTATCGTCACTTTCTCCAGAAGGGGAAATAAGCGGCTGGGCGTAGCCCCCCACCCTAACTGGCACAGGCTTTTTCCTGAGGATCTCAGAGTGCTGGTTCCATGACAGAGCACAAAAGAAATCCTGCCCGTGTTTCCAATGACTCAGGGTCTGGTTCATATGGCCCCAAGCATGTCACGTGCTCCTGACACACAGCTTGACATGCATGTCATAGTCCATGACAAATCCCAAATCAGTGTCACTCCACAGGAGACCCCTCTGTCTCAGGGTGCACCTTGCCTGGGGTGTTCCTGCTTGTGGCAGCTCAGGCCCCAGCTGCCAATCACCTCTGTAGCAGGAAATGCAGATGCTGTTTGGCATTCCAGAAATGAGTAGAGATCTACAGAGATAAACTCTGCTTCCAGCCTGTGCATTCCATCAGGCCTGAGTAACTCAGGAAACATCCCCACACAGCACACTGTACCCAGTTAAACATCACCACCACTCTGCGGCTCTCTAGCTGCTGGCCTGACCTGACTGCCGGTTTGTTTGTTTGTTTGTTTGATTGTTTTGTTTGAGACAGGGTTTCTCTGTGTAGCCTTGGCTGGCCTCAAATTCACAGCAATCTGCTTGCCTCTGCCTCCCGAGTGCTGGGATTACAGGCCTGCGCCACCATGCCCGGCTGACTGCAGGAGTATTAACTGCATTGCTTACAATCATCTTTTAAACTGTGTACTGAAAATTAAAAATAATGAAAGAAGGCTTTCATGTGCCACATGCTGGTGGCAGCACAGCACCAGACCCTAGGGTGTACAGAGACACACTTGCTGTTCTTCTGGGAGAACACGGGTGCTATCTCAGGGTGCAGTGCTCACAAGATAGAGCTGAGGCCTATAGACAGAGACTACAACCTCCAAACCAAGCACAGGCAGAGACAAAGCAGCCACACTGCCCAGGTTCATGGCTTGGGTCTCATTTAGAGAGTAACGTGAGAGGCTGGAGAGATTGCTCAGCGGTTAAGAACACAGAGGGCCTGGGTTTCAGCATCCACATGACAGCTAAGAACTGTTTGTAACTTCATTTTCTGGGAATTTGATGCCCTCTTCTGGTCTCCACGTGCACCACGCACACATGTGGTGCACAGGTATGCATGCAGGGGAAACACCCATACATTAAAAAAGAAATTTTTTTTTTTAAGTGGTGAAATGACCAAGGAGTAGGGCTGGACAGCAGACCCCATGGAGTTTTCCTGCAGTCCCCCTTGGGACTGTCATCTGTGAGGCCTGATACCTGGCAGCACTGGGGGTCTGGCATCTGTTATAGAGTCACGTGTTGCTGAAATTCAGTCACAGGGCCTGATAGTACCTTGCACAGTGGCCACTTGGCTCTTATCTGAGCACGTTCATAGGGGTAGGGGACCTCCCTGGTGCATCAAAGACTCCAGAGCCATGCTGACCAAGCAGGGACTCTCCTTGGGACTTACTAGACTCAAACCCTGGCTCCAGCTCACCTCAGGTTTCTCTCTCCGTTTCCCAAAGTGAGTTCCAAAGGGAGCCGGGGGTAGGGGGTGGATGGGGGGGGGGGGGGGGGGAAGGGGGGCAGCCATCTTCACGCTCTGAAGGCATAGGTGCCAGGTGCCCTCGTCGTCTAGCCTGCTTTGCTGCTGACCAGAACCTTCAGTGACCAGAACCTTCAGTGACCAGAACCTTCAGTGACCCAGCCCACAATCTCTGTACAGCAATGGCCGTGAGCATCCTGACACCTGAAGCCGTTCACCAGCTTATGTCTCCTACCAAGATGCTCCTCTACAGGGTGTGTCCCTGCAGTGTCCCTTGTGCTCCTGGTGACTGGTGATGCCCAACACTCACGGCAGGAGCACACTGGCGCGGGTTGAACAGTATCTCAGCAACAAGAAGATAATACCTGTTTAGAACTCGGCACTTGGGTTCACTTGGACTTGGGGCTTATGTATAACATACTGGATTTACACGGGCCTTAAGTCTGACAAAGGACAGTCTGTAAGAGACAAAGGAGGGCATACAGCTCCAGGAGGAGACTGTCAGTGATGATAGCCCAGAGCCGGCATCCAAGGACCACCCAGGCCCAGCATGGAGGAGGCAGGAAGTGATCTCCTAGAAGGTACTGAGGAGTACAGCTCTGCCCATGCTCAGAGTGAACTCCAGGCCTCCAAGAGTGAGTGCTCTATGCTCTTGTATATGTGGTGGCATAAACTGCTTGTCATAGCAGCCCCAGGACAGAAACACTCTTGTGGAAGACATGGCTGGTCTCAGCACAGAGACAAGGGGGCCAGCCTGGGGACTCTGGCAGCATCTATCAGCATGTCTAAGAGAGGCACCTAAGCAGCTTCCCATGATGCATCTGGACGGTTCGGTGCATGCTACACCTGAGGCTAAGGAGACAGGACCCAGTGCTGATTGTGAAGGGGAGGAATGCTGGCTGAGTGTTTCGCAAGCCAGGGCTTTACCAGGCAGGTGCTGGGGGTCATCGTCCTCATGGAAGAGTGGAGGCAGGGGGACACTTGAGAAAGTGTCCACAGCTGCAGGTCCAGTCATCAGGAAGGGGGTCCTGAACCTTGATACCTTCCCCACACTGGGCCCCTCACCCAAAACCACTGACAGTCTAATCAGAGATGGAACGGCAGCAGGCCTGGGCTCAGAGGGGGAAATGTGGCTGAATGGAGTGGGGGAAAGTGGGGGGCTGTGGTGGCCCCCCTTCTGTGGCTGTAAGACTTCTCTAAGGTCACACGCAGGAGCAGCTAACTCTGTGTAGAGCTAGGATTTTTTTTTCTTTTTTTAAGTTTTAAGAATTGTTTTGTGGGGCTGGAGAGATGGGTCAGTGGTTAAGAGCACTGCCTGCTCTTCCAAAGGGCCTGGGATCAATTTCCAGCACCCACATGGCAGCTCACAACTGTCTGTAACTCCAAGATCTGACACTCTCATACTAAGGCACATTAAAATTAAATAAAATATTTTTTTAAAAAAGAATTATTTTGTGAGCTGGGCGTGCTGGTGCATACCTTTAATCTCAGCACTCAGGAGGCAGAGACAGGTGGATCTCTGTGAGTTCGAGGCCAGCCTGGTCTACAGAGTGAGTTCCAGGACAGCCAAGACTACACAGAGAAACCCTGTCTCAAAAAAACAAACAAACAAAAAGCAACTATTTTGTGTATAGGTGTTTTGCTTGTACGTATGTCTGCATGCTCCACATGTTTGCTTGGTACCCAAGGAGGCCAGAAGAGGGTGTCAGATACCCTGAAACTGAAGTTACAGACGGCTATGAACTGCCATGTGTGTGCTGGGGTCCAGGTCCCCTGGAAGGGAAACCAGTCCTCCTACCTGCTCAGCCATCTCTCCAGCCCCCAGTTTTCAACTGCCTCACCTTGAGCCTCCCAGAAAGGCAAAGCATTAGAAGGAGCAGAGGCGGGTGCTCCATCCCTCCTAGGATGCGCCTGAGCAGGATGCTGTGGCTGGTGCTCAGGGCTTAGAGAGACACATGTCTTTTCCTGCACCATGCTCATCTCAAGGCTCAGCTGAAACGGGTAAGTGAGAGCACAGAAACAGGAGTTTCGGGCTGGAGAGATGGCTCAGAGGTTAAGAGCATTGCCTGCTCTTCCAAAAGTCGTGAGTTCAGTTCCCAGCAACTACATGGTGGCTCACAACCATCTATAATGAGATCTGGTGCCCTCTTCTGGCCTTCAGGTGTACATGCAGGCAAAACACTGTACCTAATAAATAAATCTTAAAAAGAGAGAGAGAGAGAGAGATTAAGAAAGTAAGAAAGAGACTTGATACCCTATGAGCATATACAGGGGGAGGAAGTCCCCCTCAGTCACAGTCATAGGGGAGGGGAGTAAGGGGAAAATGGGAGGGAGGGAGGAATGGGAGGATACAAGGGATAGGATAACCATTGAGATGTAACAAGAATAAATTAATAAAAAATTTTCAAAAAAAAAAAGAAAGAAAGAAAGAAAGAAAGAAAAGAAAAGAAACAGGAGTTTCCAGTGGCTCGGGTTGGCCAGACAGATGGAGAGCATACCTCAGCAACATCTCCAATGGCATAGATGTGGGGGACAGAGGTGGCCTCCTGCACATCCACAATAATCTTCTGACTCTCAGGGTTGGTTTTCACACCAGCCTTCTCCAGATTCAGATTTCTGGTTTCTGGAACTCGACCTTAAGGAAAGATACAGTTGAAGGACCCAGGTTAGCAGTTTTGTTGTGGGTGCCTTTTATTTAAAACATTTCACCCAGATGTAGTGGCACCCACGAGAAATCCTAGCTCTTGGAAGGCTGAGGCAGGAGAATAACAAGTTCAAGGCCCGGCAGGGCTACATATATGCTCTAAGAAAGCAAAGTTGGCTAGGCACGATGCCACACACCTTTGACCCCAGCACTGGGAAGGCAGAGGCAGATGGATCTCTGAGCTTGAGGCTGGTCTTGTCTACACAGAAAGCTCCAGGATGGCCTGGTCTATACAGTGAGCTCTGGGACACTCAGGGCTACAAAGCAAGCTCTGGGACAGCCTGAGCTACACAGACAAACCCTGTTGCCCAAACAAGGGTGGGGATATAGGTAGCAGACTGAACATACACAAGACTCTGGTTTGAGTCCTTGTACAATAAGTCGCTCAATCAGTCAATCAATACACCAGCTAACACCAGGGGTGGGGTGGGGTGGGGTGGGGTGGCACTCTGTAGGCAGAGGCACTCAGATGTCTGAAGTGGAGGCCAGCCTGGTCTACAGAGTGAGTTCCAGGCTGGCTGGCTTTGAATGCCAGCTACTTTGAGAGGCCGAGGCAAGATGATTGCTTGAGCACAGGAGTACAAAGCGGGCCTAGACGACATAGCAAGACTGTCCCCCAAAGACAAAAACAAACAGAGAAACCAAAGAATTCCTCAGAATGGCCACTTAGAAACTGTTATTGCCGAGGGGCAGGATGACAGCTCAGCCATCAAGGGAACGGCAACAGCCTCTGGCTCAAAGACTGAATGTCTGTAAATGCTCCTTGTGGTAACTATGACAGCTACTTATAGGTACCCACACAGCCCCGTGCCAACCACCACTGAGGATGGTGTTCCTCTCGGGTGATGCTTTCTGAAGCATGGGTAAGAATCAGGTACCTGATGACACAATTGTAGCCTGGCATTAGTTTATGGGGGCCAGAACCTAGAACCCTCCATGCGCTCCTCAGGACCAGTACCAGTGGTTTCTGAATCAGGAGAAGCCAGATCTCCCTAGGAGGTGGAATGGTGTACAGACATCTGTCTGTCTGTCTTTGCTGTGTTGCCCCCCACACAAAGCCTGACTCCACAACACTAGAACCATAGCTCCTTCTTGGGCCTCCTCTAAGGGACAGCTAATAACATACTCCACAGACTGAGGTAGAGTTCAACCTCAGAGCTGTGTCCCCCCACCCCCAGCCCATGCTCAGGGCCTCTGGCCAGGGAGGGCCTGTAGGTCTCTTTCCATGGAGGCTGCACACAGGGTCACACAGGTCCAGGTGGCAGGGTCTATAGTGGCTACCAAGGTGCAACAGGCCCCAACCAACCTCAGCCACCTGTCCTCTTACTGTTTGCCCTTTGTCTCGCCTCACAATGACACTTACTCTTTCATCCCTTTGTTTGGTCTGTTTTGCAGTGCTGGCTAGACCTCGGGCCTCACACGTGTTGGGCAGGCTTTCAGGCTTTCTACCACTAAGCTTCATCCGTCATGAGACGAGGCTGCATAGTATTTTATGTCTAACAATGCAGAAGAGAGGGCCCCCACAGTAAAAGGTATGACAACTTGGGACCTAGAGACCCAACACAGACAGAGACCCTCATGAATGAAGATGCAGAGGCCACCAGAGCGGGTGAGGCACTGAGGACTCAGGGCTAACCTGGCCCCAGCCGCTGATCTCTTCAGTGCCAGGTCCTGACCACCTTAACCTTCTCGCTCCTCTCAAGGGCTTCTTAAATGGGACAGTGCCCTCTGGCCCCTGTGACAGTGCCCCCTGCCCCTTCCTGCTTTGGTTCTGCAAAGCTGCCAGTATAGCTGGCTGTCTGGGTTGCCAGGCTTTCTTTTGTACCTCAGAGTTCCCATTTGTAAAAGAAACCAATGTGGGCCCCAGATAAGCTGAGGCATAGGGCTCTTGAGGAAACCAACCGCCACACTGTTGCCCTTGCCACAGGCCCTGATGGCTGAGCCCGGAAAAGAGAAACTCCTGATGTCAACTGAGGGCTCCTTAAGGACGGGGCAGGGCGTGTACATCTCCAATGGAGAGTATGTGTCCCCCTGTGAAGACAGGGTGCATCCATATACAAGTGCACATATATACACGTATATACATATTTGCCAAAGATATAAATGAAAAGATTAAAAGCAGTGTCCTATAGAAAGGGGAGAGGTCAGCTATGGTGACACATGCCTGCCACCACAGCACTCAGGAAGATGTATAAGAGGACCACTGAAAGTTCCAGGCCAGTCTAAGCTGCAGAATGGGTTCCAGCCAATGGTACACTGCAAGGCCCTGTCTCATTTAAAAAAAAAAAAAAAAGCAAAACAAACAAAAGAAAGAGAGGGAGATAGTGTGGAACAGAGGTGAAAATACTTGTCTAAACACATCCTTTGACACTTTGTTGGTTTTTTTTTTATTTTTTGATGCTTACACAGTTTATATATTCAAAAGAGACATTAACACTGGGAGAAAAAAAATCTAAAAACCACAAACAATTTTAAACAAATGAACCAACAGGCTGTGAGAGAGCAGATGACAGGATCACTACAGTTCTCTCAGCATCCCCAGGGGACAGCTCTAGGGCCCCCTTCCCAGATGCCCTGCCACACAGAGCATGGCATGCCCCGCCCTCTGTGCACTCCCCAGGCCTGCTTCAATCAGGGCTAAGTAAGGAGCTGCCATGCTGTCACCCGAGGGACAGGAAAAGAGGCGCGTATGTGTTCAATACAGTGCAACAGCAACAAAGTATTTTGGGCTCGGTCTTTTGTTCAGTTGGTAGCATGCCTGTCCAGCATGTCTGAAGTCCTGGGTTCGGTCCCAGCACTGGGATGGGGGTGACAGCAGCAGGAGGACCAGAAGGTCTAGGTCACCCTTGGCTGTACATTGTACAGTATGCTCAAGGCCATCCTGGGCTACATGAGACCCTGTCTCAAAAACAGCAACAAACAAATGTGGCAGAACACTGTCTCACACACACAGGTTTTGTTGCCAGCACTAATAAAAACATATCTACCCGCAGTAAGTCCAGAGCTGAGGAAATCCGTAGATGCCAGGCCAACAGTTCTGAAGAAACAGGAGATACTCACGGCCTCATGGTGTGTATTCTTTTTGTTTTTGTTTTCTCTGTGTTATCTTAGGCTGTCCTGGCCTCACTTTGTAGACCAGGCTGGCCTTGAACTTACAGTGATCTGCCTGCCGCTGCCTCCCAAGTGCTGGGATTAAAGGTGTGCGCCACTACAGCCTGGCTTTGTGGATTCTATCTTAACAAAGAAGTTACAAAGATACAAAGAGGACTGTTAACATCCTGTAATGTCAAATTTGTTCAGGAAAGTCAAGATTTCTTCTCTTTTCTAGAATATGTAGTTCTTGTCCACAAATAGAAAGACTTGCAGCACAGAGAGGCCTGGAGTGGCCCTGGTCTCAGCCTGGGCTCTCTACGGCCTCACAGCTGCCCGGGAGTCAGACTCTCTGGAGCTGCAAGGAAGCAGCAGAGTGTGATCAGCGAGTCCCACAGGCTGCACAGTGCAGGAAGTGGCATGCGACCCCGGGGAGGTGGCTAGTCTATCCGTGTAAACTGTGGGGTGTCTTGGTTCATGTGGCTCCATGTAAGCTAACTGGTTGGAAATTCCTCACACAGTTCTTCACTGGGGGGAGGGGGGGCACTCTTCCACTTCCCCAAATGCCCAGGACTCTGTTGGTGAAATACTTGCTCTTCCCTGTCCACCCTGTATGTCTCCTACAGACAGGCTCCAAGTGTCACCTCCCACCAACATGCTATCTGCATGGACAGACTAGGCCCTGTGTCTCCAGAATTGACTGGGATAGCCCGAGCATGCACTGTACGAGGAGTACGGTGAGTGGAGCCAACAGTGAGAGCAAGCCAATTCAAGCCTCGCCCAGACCCTCAGAACAGGCCTGGAGCCACCTCACCAGGAGCCGGTAATGGTGCTGAATAAGTAGGGCTGGCAGCCAGGTCTCCAGAGCGCGGGCCTCAGCTTGCCATCCTCTGCACGCCCTGTAGCTGTCCAGCACAGCGCTCACAGCCTTCAGACAGCGTGTCAGTCACATCCTGTTTGTCTCCCTAGGTGTCAGTGTGTCTGTCCCTCACGCTCCACACAGCTCTGGGCCTTCAGGAAGGGGGTAGCATGTGAACTTATTAGCTCAGTTATCAGGGGAGGTCCCCTTTGCCTTGAATTCAGATAGCTGTGGCCCCTGAGTGGGTGTTCCCCACCCCCCCAGGGCCAGGCTGTTTATGCCTCTCAAAAGCCCAAGACAATTCCCCACCAACAGAGGTGATCTGGCATCAAAGGCGCCGTTCCCACAGTTCTTGGAATATGGGACAAGCCAGACTTCGGCATTGCGATGTCCAGGAAGTGGGTGGCGCCCACCTAAACATCTGGCAGATGAAGCTTTAAGTCTCCAGCTGTTATGCTGGACGGGGAAGTCAAAACATGGAGGCTCGGCTAAGCCCGACTGCCAGAGCTGGCTTGGGCCTGGCTCCAGCCTTCTTGGCACTGCTCAGCCACAGGAACAGGGTGTGGGCAGGCAGGCACCATGGGGATCAGCCTAGACTCAGGAGGTGGGAGGCCACATCAGAGGAAGGTGCTGGGCACATAAGAAGAGGTAAAGGCTCCGTAGGTCAGGGTCCCATGGCTCCGTCTGTGTGTCCTTTCCCTAGCTGCTGAGTGTAGCCTGCTGCACTCACTGTCTCCTGGTAATTGTGCTAGAGCTGGAGTGGCCAAGGGAAAAACTGGTAGGCTGCCCTTTCTTGATGCTTGCCACACTATGTTCATGATCTCTCCTACACATAGGGCCCACCTGGTCCTGTGAGGCTAAGAGCATCTTTGTGCTCTTTGTGGTTACTATGGTAACAAGGAAGCCTATACCAAGGTCTTTATGGAAATAAAAGTACAAGAAAAAAGACACTTAATGATAGAGATACATTCTGATAACTGTGTCACTGAGTAGCTTGCCATTGCACGAAGATCAAGGATGCTTATGCAAACCTAGATGCTCTCGCCTACGTCACAGTTAGACCTGTGTGGTACATATGTGTAGCAGTTTGTTCCTGGGCTAAAACTGCATACAGCACTCACTACACTGAATGCTACAGGCAACTGTAGTACAGCAGGTCTGTGCCTCTAAACAGGTTTATTTCCACATACGTCACCACTGTGCCACAGGAATGGTTTGGCACTGGCACAGTCATACGGAAAGGCTGGCTGAGACACACTACACATGCATATGGAAGTGGTACCGGGAGAGCAAGCAGGGGAGGAATTAAGGGCCCTTCATGGTCTATTGCAAAACTGAGACTTCTTAGGACGTGTTGTATATATACCTTTGGGAAGTACATGGGCACGTAAGCCAAGTCTGCAGCATACGGACCAAATGCCTGGTTGGCTGGATACAGGAGGAACACAGGGTGGCAAGGAATGTGGCACACATGTGGTGAGTGGTTTATTACTACTGGAACGGATGGTGGAGACACTAGGCCTAGAAAGCTGTAACAGCATGGTGTGGCCCCCCAAGGCTAGAAAGGCCATCTCTCCCCAGCCATCTTATATTGTGGGTCCAGTCCCTGAAACTGAGACTGAAGCCAGAGTAGAGACCACAACGACCTCAGACATAGCCTCACAGCTCCCTCAAGCTCTGCTCTTGCCCTTGTGATGAGAGCTGGCCCCGAGGGCCCACTAGAGATGTAGGCACATCCTCAGCTCAGGTCTGGAACCTAAGGGAAGCAGAAAACAGGTGCCAGGTGTCAAGCTAAGCAGGTGGCTCTAGTCCCTCTAGACCCAGGGACACGGTCACAAAGCGAGATGCAAGGTGCACGTCAACGCGTGCGCGGAGCAGTGACCCAGCACACAAGCTGTGCTGCGGTGATGCTGTCAGCCTGCCCTCTGCTCGGCCTCTCCAAACCGTGCTGTGGCCTGAGCCAGTCAGTTCAGCTCGTCTGTGGTTTCCTTCCACAGCCTCAGCTCTGGAATAAGCGTGTGGTGGCAACAGGCTCCTGAGCAAGGAGACGTGCGGCAGCTCTCCGCACTCTACTGCCTGGACTCTAGCGGGAACCACACCTGAAGCATCCCGTGCCATGTGTCCCCAGATTTCCCGAGGAAGGGAGGTTAGAGTGGAGGACAGGGCTTTCCCGGCTGGTGGCAAGTGGTTTGTTTGTTTGTTTGTTTGTTTGTAACACTCTGGCCTTGGCGTAGCTCCTCTCGTGATGTTTTAATTTGTACTTCTCTAGTGACTAATAAAATAGCCAGGTGTGGTGGTGCACGCCTTTAATCCCAGCACACGGGAGGCAGAGGCAGGTGGATCACTGTGAGTTCGAGGCCAGCCTGGTCTACAAAGGGAGTCCAGGTCAGCCAATGCTACACAGAGAAACACTGTCGCGAAAAAACCAAACCAAACAAACAAAAAGCCAAAACTGTTTCCTGCCTCCTCTTTATTAATGGCATTTCGTTTGCAAGCTGCCAGGCCCTGCCTTTGCCTGTTGGCTGCCTTTCTTGCCTTATGAGAGCCTCACATACCACCACTGTATGATGCTCTGCCGTCTCTACTATGAGGGCATTCAAACACAGGTTCAAAGGCAGTTTTCCACTTTTCTGAGTAAGCATAGACCTAGGCCCACAGTGTCGGTTCCTGGAGCACTGTATTAAGCCTCTGGCTGTCTCTTCTAACAGCATTTCCACCCACCCCACCCCCCACACCTCCTGAAGCCTGCCGCCATCCCTCCCGGCCATCCCTCCCGAATAGCTGACCTTACCCCAAGAAGTGGCTAGAGAGGGCTGCAGGCCAAGATGCCCGATAAAGCAACCCTCAGTCATTCCCACCTACTCTGCTCCATCCAAGGCTGCGCAGGTGGAGGGTCACAAGCAGCACCCTGCGCCTCTCTGATCCACGCTAGTTAAACGAGCATGCCCTCCAATTTCACGCCTGCCTACAGCACATGTTCCCACCAGGAAAGGGCAATCCGTGAAATGAGGTGAGACTTAAGTGCCAGCAGGAATAGGCAGGGCGAGTGAGGGGCTGAGATCCAGACTGACATGGCCACAGCAGGTGGCACAGAGCTGGACAGCCCGAGGTGCACACAGGCAGGTGTGGAGAGCCCAGGCTACTGTGCCGTGAAGCCCGGGGCTCCTCGAATGTGCTGAGCCTGGCCTGCTGCTTGCCTGCTCCACTGAGGCGGTTTTTCAACTGATCTTCTTCCCTCCCCCTTCCCTGTGTTCATGGGGTCTCATGTGAGCCACGGTGGCCTCCAGCTCGCGATGTCACTGAGGAGCCTCTGCCTGCCTTCCCAGGCTGGGATTGCAGGTCCATGCCTGCTTATGCCAGTGTATATGAAGCTCAGGGCTGAACCCAGGGCTTTATGCTTGATAGGCAAGCACTCCACCAACCAAGTTACACCCCTAACCTTTTCCTTTACTCTTTTGGGGTCGGGGAAATGTGGAGCAGGGTCTTACTCTGTAGCCCAGGCTTGCCCCAAACTCTCTCTCTAGCCCATGTTCCCCTTGGACTCATGGCAATCTGTCTGCAGCAAAGTGCAAGGTTTAGAGGTGACAGCCACCAAGCCACTTTCCTTATTCATCTAATTATTTACTTGGTACTGGAGATTGAACCCACGACCTCCAGCATGTGTCTACCACTGAACCCCAACCTCTTTCTTTTCCTCTCCTCACATTTCTCTTTTTCTATCATAGCATTGACTCAATATAGCTTAGGCCCACTTACAGCTGTGAGAGCCCCAGGAACATTCTAGCACCAGAGAGACCTACAGTCTGGAGACTCCAGGCTGGGCTGTGTCTACGCTCTGCTCCTCTTCAGTCTTAGCCTAGCAGCCAGTCCTGGGGACCAAGCTACCTCTCAAAACCTCCAGGCAGCCTAATGCTGCTCCTTTCCTTTTCCTGCACTCGGTGTCCAGCCTCACCTGTCCTTCTCCTGCCCCGTCTCCTGCTGCCTGGCACCCAGTGCAGGGCGTGGAGGGGGTTGTATGTGGCTATGTCTACAGTTTGGGCACATACTGGGTGGGGAAGAAGAGCCAGACTATATAGCTCACCCTGGGCTGACGAGGTAGGGCCCCCAAACACTGGATGTCTCCACACAGCTCCCCTGGGCCCTGCCTTCCTGGCACTGTGGATGACCTCCACACGGGGTCCAATGGAAGCTGGGAAGTCTGGCTCCAATTTCAGAATGGCTGACTGGCTGCCCTCACACCATCAGAGGCTCAGACGTGGATTTATTCACACAGATGATGACAATGAAGACAAGATACTAGGTTGTCTAAGCCTGAGGAGGAAGAAATAGCTTAGTGGCCTGGGGGAGAGAATGAGGCGAGTTCCTCTGCCAGGCCTCACCTGCCACTCTCCCACTCAGCAGGCACACTGTTGTCCTCAGCAATTAGGTGAGTATGCAGGGACTAAGTAGGTGCAGCAAGGCCCCTTTTCCACATGCAGGGAAGGAAGCCTGTGACCCAGGAATGGATGTATCACAGCCTTACAACCACATCTCAGCCCTACAAGAAGCACAGCTGGGGCTCAGAAAAGGCATCCGCTGGGGGCCACCCTGGGCCAGCTCCCCAGACAGCATCGGTTCAGGCCACAACTGGTTAACTCCTGGCTAGGCAAAGCAGATCCCGCCTGCCCGGGCTGTGCAGGCTGACTGTCTTCACTCAGCGCTGTAATCGGCACATCTGCAGACAGGAAATCCTCCACGCTGAGGTTCCCAGTCTATTATCTGAGACACCTGGTGTGGGCGGGTGATTCAGAGACAAACAATGAGGGGCCCCTGCACAGCAATTAACTGCTTTAACTGCTAATGTGTTTAATCCACCACTGGAGATCAAGGCTGTGTGGAGGAAAAGGCTGCCTGTCCCTCTTGGCTTCTACAGTGCAGTACCACTCTGTCAGGGCTGCAAACTCACATTCTCACCAACTACAGAACGCTGGCCTGGTCAGGGGTGAGGTGCTGGGCATCTTCTGTCCATGGATGTCATGGGAGGATAGAAGGGCATCCATCCCTTTTATTTTATTTTATTTTTTATTTACTTATTGATTTATTTAGATTTTTGAGACAGGGTTTCTCTGTGTTTGCCTTGGCTGTTCTGGAGTTGCTTTGTAGACCAGGCTGGCCTCGAACTCACAGTGATCCACCTCCCTCTACCTCACCAGTGCTGGGATTAAAGGTGTGCGCCACCACGCCCAGCTCCCATCCCTTTTATTAAATGTCCCTCCGAGTCCAGCTTGTTGGGACACAGTACCAGCTGCTTGCTTGGACGGATGGAAAGCACAATCCACAGAGGTGTCTGTGCCCCTCCCAGGCCCCCACCCCTGCCCCATACCCCGCCTCACTCCCACCCCATCCCCTGTTTTATTAGAACCTCCCAGACTGCATCATCTTATGGCAAACAGAAATAATGCTTCGTTAAAGGCTTATCAGTGCGAGGAGCAGAAAGCATCCCCAATTGTTGAAATGGGAAGTGGCTCGCGAATGTTTTACAAAACCTGGCTCAGAGGGGGGTGGTGAAGTCAGCACATGCCCAAGCGCCAGCCCCACCACCCAGAAGGCATGCCAGAAACCGCTGCCGCCACTGCCCCAGCCCTGGGGAGGCAGGGTCAGAGGCCAAGGACTTGGAAAAGCTTCCACCCCAGCATCAATCACTCCTGCAGCCTGTCTGGGGATACTCTTTTCGAAAATACAAAAAGTAGAACAGACTCCCAGCAGGGGAGGGCCAGAGGCTCTGCCTGGTGGGATGCCCCGCCCCCTGGAAGCCAGAAGCAAAGGCAGACCCTACTCCACAAGCCACAACTGTCCAACAGCATCAGGCCACACACCCCAACAACAAGACAGGGGGAGGGCATGGGGATACACCCTGGTGGGCCCAAGACTTGGGAGACTGAAGCAGGAACACTGCAAGTTTGAGGCTAGCATGGGCTACCGTACTTTTCGTTACTATAAGACACACCTGACCATAAGACGCACCCAGTTTTTAGAGCAGTAAAAACAAGAAAAACAGTAAAAACAGCAATTGGGCCATAAAGTGCACCCTAATCCCCTCCCCCACTTTTGGAAGGGAAAAGTGTGTCTTATGGCCGAAAAATACAGTACCTTGTAAGTTCAAATCAGCCCGGACTGTGTAGTGAGGCCCTGTCTCAAAAACCAAATCAGACATGCAAATACAACAGAGGCAAGACAGGGTTCTGTGTCCCCTCAGTGAGGTACAGCAGATTGGGGTGAGGCAAGAAAAAAAGCTGTCTCCTCACTACTTAAGTTAGCCAGGCAGTGGTGGCACATACCTGTAACCCCAGCATTTTAGAGGGAGAAGCAGGCAGATCTCTGTGAGTTTGAAGCCAGCCTGGTCTACAGCCAAGGCTACACAGAGAAACCTTGTCTCAAAAAGCAAAAAGCAAAAACAAAAACACCCCTAAACAAACAAACAAACCACAAAAACAAAAACAAAAAACAAAAAGTTTAAGGTAAACCAGACATTTCAGGGTGCAAGATGTCCCCTAATGGACTTATTTAAAAATACATTTTTATAATATGACCAAGAACACCCTCTTTGGTGACAGGGCTCTGGCTAAGGAGAGGATGTATTTGTGTTGGGGCACACAGATCCACACTCACACCCATCTCCTCTTGGTATGACCCATTGGTCTATCTCCTGGGGATTCAACCTTATTTCTGAATTTTTTTTATCTTTGATTTTTTTTGAGACAGGGTTTCACTATGCAGCCCTGGTTGTCCTAGGACTTACTCTGTAGACCAGGCTGGCCTTGAACTTACACAGATCCGCCTACCTCTACCTGCAGAGCGCACCACCACCGCCTGGCTCACATTTCTGATTTCTATGCATTTGAACAACACAGGAAAAAGTTTATCCAGAAGCATATTGCTCTGTGGTACAGTCTTGTCCCTTAGAAAGCTCCATTCTGGGGCCCACTGTGGCCTGGACAGCCCCTCTGGCACACCTGGAGACCACCTGAGTCACTGAGGTGGAGCCAAAAGAGGCATCAGAGCCCTGGCCTGCATCAGACTCCACCCAGATGTTCTGGGACAAAGCTGTAAGGTCAGTTTCTATTGTTCCAGGCATCCCCTGTGCCGATGCGCAAGTTCGTAAGGAAACTAGGAAAACGAGAAGCCTGAAACTAGAAGGTACTCACACTGAGGCAGGCAGGGATGTTCATGTGGAGATGTGGTGTCCACATGTTACCCTCATCAATAAGAACCATGGTGCTCCGCGGGACCCCCACTCACCACTGGCCACAGTGCCCTGGTCTCCTAGCATGCCTGTTACAGGAACGACATGTTGCATCTCTGTTTGCCCCACTGTTCTCGGCTGAGCCTCCACAACCTTCATCACACAGAGCCAGGCCCTGGAGGCATTCCTCTGGCTACACCCTCTTCCTCCCTAGGCTGGCCCGTCTATTAGCAAAGTGAGCAACAGTTAAGTATACGGCCTCACCTGCTAGGCCTTCCTCCCCAGGAAAAGCTGGGCTTACCATTCCCAGAAAGGATGAGAGCAAGGCTATGCAGTGCCAGCCAAGCACACCTGCGGGGGGTGGAGCCCCTGTTAAAGAGCAGTATCTGCTGGCCTGTATCCACACAGCTAGCCTGTGGATGTATGTGTTCGCTGCAATCGTCCTGACAATAACAAAAGGTGAAAGTAGCCTGCATGTCCATCAACAGATGGACGGATAAACAAAACTGTCCAGCCTGTAGAGGAAGGAAACGATGACACATGCAGCACATGGATAAACCCTGAGGACATTATGATAAGTGACTCTGGTCAGCAACAAAAAGATAAATGCTGGAGGAGTCCACTTATGAGTTCCTGAAATCATCAAATGAAGACAGAAAATGGAGTGGTAAGTGTCGGAGCAGGAGGAAGCTAGTGTGCAGTAAGCAAGAGGCTTCAGAGTGGGGTGATGCTCTGCAAACAGATGGTGGTGATGGCTGCACGCTGGCATGGACGCCCTTAATGCCACTGAGTTACATACCAAAAAATTTTAAAAGAACTTTTATGTTACATGTATGACCGTAATTTTTTTTTTTTTTTTTAAGGTTTTTTTGAGACAAGGTTTCTCTGCTTAACAGTCCTGGCTGTCCTGGACTTGCTTTTGTAGACCAGGCTGGCCTCCAACTCACATCGATCCAATCCCGAGTGCTGGGATTAAAGGCATGCACCACCACTCCCAGCTTTGACCACAATTTTTAAACTTAAGTATGTTCTTGTGAAAACAGATGTGTGCAACTGTGTGTGTGTGTGTGTGTCCTGGTACACATACATGTGTGCGTGCAGGTATGTAGGTGTGTATATGTGCGGATATGCATGCATGCATATGTGTGTGTGCAAGTATGTAGAGTGTGTGTGTACAGGTTTATAGGGGTGTGTATGTGCAGGTATTCAGGGTGTGTATGTGCAGGTATGTATAGGTATATGTGTAGATATGCATGCATGAGTGTAAGTATGTAGGGTATGTGTATGTGTGTGCAGATACGTAGGTGTGTGTGTGCATGTGTGTAGGGTGTGTGTGTGTGCAGGTATGTAGGTGTGTCTGTATGTGTGTGCGCGCGCAGGTATGTAGGTGTGTGCACGTGTGTGTGTGTGCGCGTGTATGCATATGTGTGAAGACTAGATGTCAACCTCCAGTGTCATTCCCCAGGGACTGGCCTCCTTGTTTTATTGAGGCATGGTTGAAGCTCACTGAATAGGCTCGGCTGCCAACAAGCTCCAGGAATCTGACTGCTTCTGCCTCCCCGGCTCTTGAATTACAGGTAGGCTCTACCATCCCAGCTTGTTAATCTGGGTGCTGGGGAGCAAACCCATGCTTAAGCAGCAAGCACTTTACTGACTAACAGTTCGCAGCTCTCCACATATCATCTTTATGAGATGAACAACTGGCTTAAATCAGATGTGATGGGATGCATCTATAGCCCCAGCACTTGGGAGGCAGAGGCAGGACAAGCAGTAGTTTAAGCTCATCCCTGACTACATATGGACTGTGAGGTTATCTTGGGCTGTGTGAGACATGGCCTCCAAGCAAACAAACAGAAAACCAGCTTGAATTTACAACATTATAAAGCAGACACCTAATTAATTAAAGACAATCTCTCATGGTTTAAGCCCTATGGGAAATCTCTAGGATTGACACCGAAGCCTTATTAGCAGTCTGTGAAGGGTTGTGGAAGGCCTCATATACCTGTCCTGAATGATGACACCACCAAATCTTTTCTTTGGTTTGAATTTCCAGAATATCACATGGCAGTGGGAAAAGAAATAGAGGAGCACTGTGTCTGGGACAGCAGGCATGGGTACTGAGCCCCTTAGGCTTTCCCAGTGGCCTGCAAGGTGCACCAGGCAGTGCCCAATCTGCTTAGGAACAAAGAGAACAGGGAACCCAGGAGGTGAAGGAAGGAAGGAGAAGACATCTTTCCCAAAGGAATATGGTCTCCTTGGGCTAGCGACAGTGTGCATGTGGCTCGCCGCATCCTTACCTATGGCCCACAGGACAGTGTCAAAGGTGCCGGTGTCCTCCTTGCCAGAAGCACGGTCCTCCCAGGTGACTTGCAGTTGGTTAGTTGGGAGTTTTTTGATGAGAGAGGGGACACAGCCTTTCAGGAATCGGGTACCATGAGACTCCATGTGCTCTGTGACCAAAGATGACATTTGCTGCAAGGCACAAAAAGACACCATGAGGACCAGGTCACTACCCACCAGGCACTGGAAGAGGCCCCAGCCCTCCACCGTGTTCTCAGTGCCTTGGTAGGGCCCCAAAAGGGTTCCACCCAGAGAAGCAGGTGTTTGAAGGGCACAAACCATCTAAATCCCGTGGCATCTGCCTCAGCAAGGCGCTTTATGCTGGACCACGTGGAGGAGGGGCACTTCTCAATTTGTCCCAAACAAAGGAACTGGCTCATTAGCTGCTTAGCATTCTACATGCCATTAAACGCCTGGTGGACTCAGATATGCAGGTCCCTAAGGAGAGCTACAGGGGCTGTTCAGGGCCAGGCGCACCTCCTACCGCCTGGCCTGAGACCTGCCCTCCTCCCTGCAGGCCCCTTTACCTCACCCTCCTCTACATCTGCAGGCTGTCTGCTGCCAACACGTCCCCTGGCAGGATGAAACTCAGGCTCTCCAGATGTTGTGTGCCTGTAGAGGGGGCCTGGTGTGTACACCCTCAGCTACAGTAGCACAGCTTTAGGATGAAGCCCCAAACACAGCTGCATGGGCTGGAAAGATGTTTGCGGGGGAGGGTGATGGGGTCAGGGGTCATGAAACCACAGGCTCAGTTCACTCCGTTTTCAGCTGACTTGGCGCAGCTTCTGTAATCAGAGTTTAACATGACCGGAAACTAAACTATCTTTAGTAGAGGACACAGTATTTGACACCTCAGTAATAATCTCAAATTTAGATTTTAATGGGTGGCTTATTTTGGCAGATAGGGCTTAAAATGGCACTCATGTTGGCCTTTACTCTTGGACTCAGGTGAGCCTCCTGTGTCAGCCTCTCAAGTGGCAGGAGTATATTATATGCTGGTGCTAGGATGGCTGGCTGGCTTTTAAGGAACTGTTTCTGAAGATTTGGGTCTCTCCCCAAGGCCCATACCTGAACTTGCTTGGGGCAGGGTAAGGTAGACAAAAAAGAATGCCACCTCATGGGAGGAGCCGAGCCCGGGTGGGAGTTGGAGCTCGTGGGCACTACCTGGTCAAAGCCTCGGAGAGGAATGCTGCGCATCATGATGGTGGTATCCAGCCCAATCCCAGTGAGGAAGCCAGCACACTCTAGGGCCACGTCTGCAGCAGCAGAGCTAAGGAACACTGACCAACTGTGAGGAAGGACAGCCTGGGGTCCCCTGTCCCTGCTCAGCGCCAGGAGAGGCCTCTGCTGAAAGCTTCGGAGATTCCATAACCCCAGGTCTCAAGTGCATGGAGCGCCAGCTCTCCCAACAGCACCCGCAGCTCAGACAGGTTTATGTCTCCATGGGGCTTCCTTCTGGCTCGGGTGTTTCGTCTCAGCCTCCAGGAGAGACTGCAGAGATTCACTGGAGAGCTGCTGGCCAGACCTCGTGGGAGAAGAGCTTTGTGGGTAGAACTGTAAAACACTGCCTGTGGCCTGTGCTCCTGTGCTCAGCCTGGGACTCTAGTTGGGGCTTTCATCTCCACCCCCCCACACATCCTGTCCTGACCCCCAAGGCCCTCAGGGCTCCCCTCTTGACCCTTCCTGATCTGACTGCTTCTCCCGCAGGAATGAGGTCAGATCAGGGCCGCTCTCAAGGGAGATGCTCATCACAGCCATCCTGACTGCCTTGCAGCCCTCTCCAGCTGGCCCGGCTGGCTTAGTGTGAGGCTCAGGAAGCAGTGGCCTACAAAGGTCAGCCTCAAACACTTCCCTGTGCCAGGACCCCTTCATAACAGGTCTATTTGAGTCCATGTGCAAGAAAACAAAGTATCTTCTGGGAGTGAGAATGGTAGAGGGGCCAAGCATCTTTCCTAAAGATGGCCATCTGCACGTTGGCAAAGGATACAACTGGCTCCAACCACCAACCTGCAGAGGAAACCAGCAGAGAGCACACAAAGTGAGTACCGGCAAGAGGGCATGCTGTTGTTCCAAGGCTAGGACAAAGATGGGCCCTGTAGCCTTCCTGTCAGGTACTCATAAGCCAATGAGAGTTGATGATGACTGTTCACACAGGTGGTGCCAAGGTATAGAACTCACTTCCCAACAGCCAAAGCTATGAAATACAACACGGCAAACAGTGCTATTGAACCAGCAAATTGCCTGGTGGTGAAGGGTGCATGGTCAGTGACAAATGACACCTGGCTTGTGAAAAACAGAGAGCACCAGGCCCTGGTAGACATGTTGAGAGATGTCTCTCAGAAGCACAAGGTTTTCTCTCTGCCCACAGGTGAGTCCTGTCTTAGGCTCCTTAGAACCTCTTGAGCCCAGATGGAAGCAGGAATGAGTCACAGCAGCAGGAGGACCAGAATGGGGACAGTGGCTTACGGGAACAGCTTCTATAAACTGGGCCCATGTCTGTCCACCAAACCCCACAAGACCTGGCCCAAGGCCAAGAGATCATCCCCCAACCTTCCCACTGTGACCCACTGGGAACGGACATTTTAATCCTATCTTGTGGCCAGCTTCACATTCCATATTCATGCATTTGCACATATGTACACACATATAGGAACATGCAAACATGAAAAATCCTTTGCATGCACATACACAGGGTGAACATGCTGGCACAGACAAGTTCTCTCTCCCTCTCTCTCTCTCTCTCTCTCTCTCTCTCTCTCTCTCTCTCTCTCACACACACACACACACACACACACACACACACACACACACCTACATCCTCTCATATGCACACCCAGGCACAAACACACAGGCACATATGTGCACACTCATGCAGAAGGCCTGAGCAAACATGGATTCCCAGCCAGGGCAGCTGCACGTGGGTGGGCTCGTCAGATCACCCCTTCGGTCTTTGAACAAGAGCAGGTGATGTAAGGATGGATAAGCCTGATGTCAGTACTAATCCTGGCAAGTACTAATGATATAATTCCATTTCAAAAAGCGGCGGATCCCTCGGAATACTCCTGCAGGTGCCCTGCGGGAACCATCTGGCATGTGGCTTCTGCACAAGAGCCGGGGACACAACCACACTGACTGGCTGAGTACAAGGTGGCCCCAGCTGGTCAGAGCCCTACTCAGCATGTGGTGAATATGGGCAGGGGATCCTGGGAGCCCCAGCAGGCCAGGAGAACAGAGGTGCTTTCCAGTCCCCTGGACACACCCCTGCAGACATCCAGCATATAAAGCCTAATACTTTCTGGGCGTGATGTATATAATGAGAGGTCTGAGCCACTTAAGATATGAAACTATGAGTTACTTAAGCTGCAAACAGAACTGAGTTGCTTTGATCACCCTGTCTCACCTGCAGGATGAATGGTGAGGAAGTCTGTGAGCATCATCCAACAAGAAGTGCCTTTGCTCTGCACTCCTTGAAGAGCAGTGCCCACCTCCCAACAAGCTGCAGAGATCCCAGCCCAGCGGGGCAACACCAGTGTAGTCTTTCTGTTGGTGATGGGGCCTTTCTATCTCAAGCTCCCAGGACTTTCCCCCAGCCCCCATTTCTAGGCCCTCCTACCGCATTGCTGAGCATGAAGCAAGCAGTCTCCTGGATCTGATTCTTCCGTTTCTGCAGTCCACGTGTGCCTCCCAGCCTCCCACAAAGCAGGCCGCGTGTAGGAGATGGATGGGCGGGCAGCCAGGGCTCACCATCTGCTCCAGCAGAGTCTCAGGAGCACGTGGACCTCCTTCTGAGGTGGCCCCATATAACAGAAGGTGGGGAACCATTTCCCAGGTGCCCCCAGCCCTCAGGCCACCGACTCCAGATTGCCAACTCCAGAGCACACACAGGAAAGACAGACACCCACAGGCAGGCACATTCCTGGGGGTGGGGGAGTCTTGAGTGCATGCACTGAAAATCTCTACAAGAGCTCACATCTTGCCAGAATGGACAGTGGCCTTGGGCCATTTGTTTTCTGAGCTATGATAATAGTTAGCATTGGTGTTTTACTCCACCTCTCCCTCTAATTAACCAATTAATGTGAAAGTTTATTCTTTGAAAGCTGAACACAAGAGCTCAGAGGCCTAAAGCTCCAGGAATGACCACACATGCCAGCAATCCCAGCACTTTGGAAGCGGAGGCAGGAGGATCATGAATTCAAGGCCAAATTGAGCAACACAGAGTCTGAAGCCAGCTTGGAACTTGTCTTGGGGTGGGGGGGTAAAGAAGATGATGACGATGATGACACTGGGACAAAAGAGGAGACAAAACATGAAGCTTCCCAGATTCAAAGTCAGTTCCCAGAGGCTGGTTACTTTCGGTGGTTTCTACTGGCCACACTGATCCAGGACCAGCTACAAAGGCACAATGACCAGTGACCAGTGCAGACGCAGCCTGGGGACCAGCAGTGCTGGCAGCCTGGAAGAAGGTTTGGAAGCCAGGGACTTAGCACCCTATTTAAATGCCCCTTAAATGCCCTGGGCCAGATCTAAGTCACCATCCTACACCCCGGTAGCCTTGAGCACTATCTGAGGGGAGTGGGCTGGGCAGGGGGGTGTCTCTGTGCCTTTGGTGTGCCAACATTCTCCATGGATGCATGACTACTGTGAGATTAGTCTAATCACAGGGTGGCTTGCTTGTCAGAATTGAAAGCAAGGAGGAAGCAGAAACAAGGGCATCAGCAGAGGCCTGGGAAGCCAGGCTCACTGTTCAGCCAGCCCCTCAGCCCCACAGGACCCTAATCCTCTCTCCAGGAGGCACACCCCACACAGGTAACTGTCTGTAGGAGCACCTGCCTCCCTGGTAGCACTACCAGCCCAGGAAGTGCCTGACAAAGCTCCAGCCCACCAGACACCCCAGGAAAGCAGCGCCAGGGAGGAGACACCACAAATCCTAAATCCCAGTGGATTGGATCTAGAGTTGCCTGGACCTGCCGGCAACACCAGACCCTTTGGGGGCCAAGCCCGGAGGAGCAGGAGCTACCCAAGGTCCTGGCTCCATGCAGGACAACAAGCAGAAAAGCAAGTTTCAAGTCCTAGGCTGACAGCTGCTCTCCCTTCTGCTACACTAGATTAACAGAAAGAAATTGAGCAGAAGAGAATATTATGCAGCCATGACTCTAAGTGGCTCTTCTTTTTTTTTTTTTTTTAATTTATTTGCTATTATGTATACAGTACTCTGCCTGCATTCACACCTGCACACGAGAAGCGGGCACCAGATCTCATTATAGATGGTTGTGAGCCACCATGTGGTTGCTGGGAATTGAACTCAGGACCTCTGGAAGAACAGTCAATGCTCTTAACCTCTGAGGCATCTTTCTAGCCCCTAAGTGGCTCTCCTAAGGTAAGATGCACCCTCCTATCTCCTATACTTAGGATGGTAGAAAAATGGCCGCAGTACCTTGGCCCGCTTCATAAGGGTCAGACTGAAGACTTTCATGACGAACTCTAACCAATCTGCTACAAAAACTCTCTAGCTGGGCATGCTGACTCACACTTGTGAGGGTTGTCATGAAATTGAGGCTGGCTCAGGCTACATAGTAGGTTCTAGACTAGCTTGCACCAGAGACCCTGTCTCAAAGCACAAAACCCTGTCTCAGCTTCCCAGTGCCCAGAGTCAGAAAGCTTCAGGTTGGCATGGGCACATGGGAGTGAACAGTCATGGGCTGGCTTCAGCGACCACCGTTTCCAGTGCCAGTATGGTGTGTAGCCAGGACATTTTGAATGGGACGAACAGCAGTGAGAGAGGTTGGCTCCAAACTCTATATGCCCTTTGGGGACCGGAAGCAATGTGAAAGGACATTAGGAACAAACATCTGGAACAGTTACTCAGCCCCCGGGTCTCAGGCTCAGCACGCTGCCGAGCCAGCTGCTCATCCACTGTGGCTTTTTCACCATCCTGGGTGTGCCAGCTCCAGGGCCAGAAACAGTGAGCCTAACAATAGCACCCACTGACCAGCCCGCTGGGTAAGGGATATGGAAGAGGTGCCTGTGGGACTGTGTTCCATGGTTTGAGAGAGCATTTGAGAATCTGTGGGAACATAGAGGCTTTCTGGAGGAACGGGGGTGCACGAAGACAGTCTGAGCTGCAAGGTTAGAGGCGGGGCTGGCAAGAGCCCTGCACACCTGATTCAGGCCCACTGTGACCTGGAAGTGAATCCCAGTGCCAAGCCCAAGCTCCCTAAAGCAGGAGCAAGCTCACGTTTCTCACCCACAACCTTCCATTGCCAGGACCTCTCGATAGCCACAGGGATGTCACCTTCCTCACCCTCACCTTCCTCTCTGGCAGCAGATGCCTGTTCCCAAAGGGGCCCTGTACTCTGGCTTCTTTGCTCCCTCCTCCCTTCTCCAACATGGTTTTGGATCTTGAAAAGGCAACCAGGCCCAGCACATACTGGTGACTGAGCGGTCAAGACTGGGTAGGTGCCAACTTGCTGCTCTACCCTGGGCCTCATACTGCCCAGCCTCAGGCCCTCTGAGACAGGACGAGGAGTCTGAAGCTACGTCTACAAGCTCAGGGTTTCTCTCTAGGAAGTTACTAACATGCTGGGCTCTAGCCAGGTGCCCCATCACCTGACAGGTGGGCCCTTACTTGGCCAGCACCCAGCTGCAGGGTGAAGGGTATCGCTTAACCATGTCTCCTATGGACAGGCCCCGGACACAAGTGCCCCATCTCTGCCATCTGGCTCTCTGAGACCCAGATGTCATCCAAGGAGGAAAAGGGCCCCTCACTTGATGCCCCGGGGGCAAAGGCAGTGGGAAGCCCAGACAGCTCTAGTCACCACGCTGAGCTCGCTTAACTTATCGCCCCACATATATGCACCAGAAAATAAGCCGGCTGCTGCCTGTGCCAGGTAAACAAAGGGAAGGAAAGCCGCTCTGAACACTGCCGATTCCACCAAGGATCTAGGGCTAGGATCATACAAGTCCTCCTTCCTCAGCAAGTACCAGCCAACAGCCAGTGCCCACTGCAAGTCCAAGCCCAGAGGTACCATGCATCCTTGGCTGCTGACCTGGGCCTCCTGGATGAGCCATGTCAAAATGTCACCCGGCTCTGGGAGGCACCCTGGGGCCACAGGGACAGCCCTGGGATCCATATTAATTTCAGCTCCATTTTAAAGGCGAGTTAAAATAAACACAAGGGATATTTATAAGGCAAATAAATCTAGCAGAAACAGCCCCTCCAAGTGTGAGCAGGGCCTCCCCTTCGGCCCCAGCCCAAGCTGATAAAATACAGAAATGCTACTGTAGACCCTCCAGGCTTATTTTGACTGCACAGAGGAATGTAACATGTAAACACTGCCTCCCCTGCCGCACTGTTACAACTTGCATTAACAGCCTGGACAAAGCCGCATTTTCACAGAAGCATCGTACAGGGATATATCTCCAGCTTAATTTAAAAAAAAAAAAAAAAAAAACCATTTCCTCACATAAATCATGCTCAGAACTAAACGGGTGACTGATGCACCACAAACACGTTTTTTTCCTTAAACAATAACATACCTAGATTCCAGCTACACGAAAGAGCTTAAACAAAACAAAACAAAAAAAAAATTAAATTAAAAAAAAACCTCTAAATGTTTTTTTTCTGAAGAAAATAAACACTGCAGTTTTGTTCCTGACTGAGAAATATCTGTGGCCATATCGTCCCAGCTGAGGCGGCTGCCCCCCGCATGCCGTCATACGAGAGCAGCTTCACCTCTAGCTCCTGGGGTTGGGGGTAGAGTTGAGGGGAATCTTCTCGCTGGGCTACGCTACAGGCAGAGCATTTGGTCAGCTTCCTAGAAATGGGCCTGACCAGAACTCAGAAAAGTCTGGCCTTTGGAGACAAGAATGGCTTGCACCCAGGAAGAGGCCCAGGCTAGACAAGAGGTGGGGCAGGGCTAGCTGACAGTGCCACGGCAGCCCCAGTGTCCCTCATGTAGAGTCCAGCACAAAGCATTATGGAAAGGCAAGAGAGTAAGAGTTGGGGTAAAGCCGGGCGTGGTGACGCACGCCTTTAATCCCAGCACTCGGGAGGCAGAGGCAGGCGGATCACTGTGAGTTCGAGGCCAGCCTGGTCTACAAAGTGAGTCCAGGATGGCCAAGGCTACACAGAGAAACCCTGTCTTGAAAAACCAAAAAAAAAAAAAAAAAAGAGTTGGGGTGAAAGAAACCGAGAGGGAGTGAAGCAGGCTAAGCGGCAACCAGCAGCACTGCTTGCACACGGGCTGCAGGGCCTCGGGTGGCCAGCAGGCACACAGGCCGGAGGGCCACGGGCAGCCAGCAGGCACACTGGCCGCAGGGCCTTGGGCGGCCAGCAGGCACTGCCGCAGTCCAGCTCCACAGCAAAGGGCCATCAGGCCCCAAACATAAAAGAACATCCAGGCAGAGGTGACTAAAAACCAAGCCAAACACCACGCTGGAGGCAGGACAGGCCCTTCGGAGCATGTAATAAATCTAAAACCCATTAAGAGCAAAGAGAGATTTAGGTTACATCTAAAGGGGAAAGAGACCATTTGTACATCTATAAGCTACAAAGAATCTTTATGGTGTGCAACACAGGGCCATCTCTGATATTTGAACCAGCTGGGAGATAAAGAAGAGATGAGGGAAGGAGGACCCAGCCAGGTACAAGGCCAAGGACCACAAGGGTGAGCCACGCAGAGACACTCGGAATTTCAGAGGAGGCCAGGAATAAATGCAAACGTGACCCACAAAGTCTGAGTGTATTCAACAGACAAAGCTAGGAAAACAGACAAGGGGCTGGGGCTGGAGCTCAGAAGGAGACTGCCTGTATCGGGGTACAAAGCCCCGGGTGAGTCCAGATCTCCCCACACCTAGGAAGTATTACGGCATAGAAAACAATGATAACTGCTGACATAAACATTAAGACTTCAGGTGGGGATGCCGCTCAGCGGCAGAGCATTTTGCTAGGATGTTTGATCTCCAGCACTGAAAAAGATAAAGAAAATAAGAGCAAGAAATTGGCGCTGGGCATGGTGGCACATGCCTTTAATCCCAGCACTTGGAAGACAGAGGCAGATGGATCTCTGAGTTCAAGGCCAGCCTGGTCTACAAAGTGAGTTGTGGACAGCCAGAGCTACACAGAGAAACCCTGTCTTGAAAAAAAAACCAACAACAACAACAAAAAACAAAGAAAGGTAAGAAATGAGGGGTTGAGTATTTAGCTCAGTAGTAGAGCACTTGCCTAGCAAGCTCAAGGCCCTGGGGTCAGTCCTTAGCTCAGGGAGGAAAAAAGAAAAAAAAAAAATAAGAATTTGCGAGATGGGGTAGTGGCACCACGCACTTGGGAGGCTGAGGGAGAAGAATCACACACCCAGGGCTGTACAGTGAATTCCAGACCAGCTGGACTCAGAGTGAGGCTATCAAACAGAAAGGAGAAAAAACAAAACCCTAAATAAATGCATAAGTATCTTAAGAAGCCGGAATACGAAAGGCAGGGGCTGAAGAGATGGTCCCGTGGTTCAGAGCACTTGTTGCTCTTGCAGAGGGCTCAGGCTGGATTACCAGCGCCCACAGGGTGGTGTGCAATCACCCACAACTCCAGGCCCAGGGGATCTGATGCTCTCTTCTGACCTCCATGGGTACCAGGCATGTATGTGATGCATAAGTGAAGACAGTACAGTCATACACGTAAATTATTTTTTAAAAGGCAAATCACAGTGGGCGTCATCACAAGCCAGTAGGAGCTCAGCCTTGGTGTGAGGGAGAGGCCACAGGCAGCAATAACAGGAACTCAACCTCACTCTGAGTGAGGGATGCAGGCAACAATCATAGTCACACATGGGAATGAGAAGACAGACTTCCATTCTGTGTTTTATAGGAAAAAAGCTGTCAATGCTCATGTTATGGAGATGCGGAAGAGGCAGGCAGCAGGGCATAAGGGACAGAGTGCAGCCAGCCTGTCAGCAAAGGCCTTTGGACCGAGCTTTTTTGGATCTAGGAAAGACTTCCTTATAGGTGTATATAAACTGTCTAAGATCCCTGTTTGTCAAACATGAAGATGCAGCAACACCGGACCCTAGTCTATCACCACTGGGAACACCGCCACTGGAACATCTCCAGTGGGAACATCTCCAATGGGAACATCGCCACTGGGAACACCACCACTGGAAACACCTCCAGTGGGAACATCACCACTAATGGGAATACCACCAGTGGGAATACCACCACTGGGAACACAACTGGAACATCTCCAGTGGGAACACCACCAGTGGGAACACCACCACCAGTGGGAACACCACAACTGGGAACATCTCCAGTGGGAACACCATTACTGGGAACATCTCCAGTGGGAATACTGCCACTGTGAACATCTCCAGTGGGAACACCACCAGTGGGAACACAGTGTTGCACTACTGAAGACAGTCTGATAAGCATAGCTCCCTTCCAGCCAAACAATCCCACTGTCAGGTACATGCTCAAGAGAGTGGAAAGCATGACTCAGGTAACATCCATGTGCCACCTTTACAGCAATGCAGTATACACTGCCCACCCATGGATGAGCAGAGAAACAAATGTGAGCTACTGGTGCATTATGAGGCAGCTGTGAAAAAGAAGGACGGGTCGATCAGATGGCTCCGTGAGTGCAGGCACAAGCTGCCAAGCCTGATGAATTCTATCCCCGGAACCCAGGTGGTGGGAGGGGAGAACCACTTTTCAAAGGCTGACCTCTGACTTGTACATGTAGGTCCTGCACACACACACACATACAAATAAGCAAAGCAATAAAAATGTCTCGTTGTTGTTTAAGGAAAAAGCGGCCAGGAATGATGGAACATGCCTGTCATTCCAGAACCCAGTTGGTACAGACAGGAGGATCAAAAGTTCAAGGTCATCTTTGTCTACATTATGAGCTCAAAGTCAGTCTAAGCTATATGAGCCCCTGTCTCAAAAGAAAGAAGCTGGAAGCCTGTAACCCCAGCACTCAGGGAGGCAGAGGCAGGCGAATCGCTGTGAGTTCGAGGCCAGCCTGGTCTACAAAGTAAGTCCAGGACAGCCAAGGCTACACAGAGAAACCCTGTCTTGAAAAAAGAAAGAAAGAAAGAAAAAAAGAAAGAAAGAAAGAAAGAAAGAAAGAAAGAAAAAAGCTGGGCCACTGAGATAGCTCAGCAGGCAAAGGTGCTAACGGCCTAGCTTAACAACTGATCTTGACCTCTGCAACCCGTGTGGGAAGAAGAAAACCGACTCCTGTACATGGTATCTCGATCTCCACATGTACATCCCGGCATATGTACAGCTACACACTGAGCAGATAAACAAACAGTATGGGCCAGAGGAGATGGCCCAGCGACTGGGCAAAGCACACAGTGTAAACCTATAGAGCCTGAGTTTAATCCACAGCACCCATATGGAGGTAGAAGAAGACAACTGAACCCCAAGCTACCCTCTGACCTCCACATACACACTGTGGCACACACACACACCTTCATGCAATAATAAATAAGTTTTCTTTAAGGGTCTTGACAGTCAGGCATGACATGGTACACACGGCTTTAGTCTCAGGACACAGAAACAGGTGGATTTCTGTGAGTCTGAGACCAGTGTAGTTTACATGAGCAAGTTCCAGGATAGCCAGGACTATACAGAGACTCTTAAAACAACAACAAAGGAGCTTGGAGCTTCAGAGATATGGAGTGCTTGCCTGAGTTAGTGAAGCCCTAGGTTCAATGCTAAATACCATGGGTGTAGAGGGTGGTGTCTTTCATATGCTCCAATACATAGAAATGGAAGATTTTGTACCTCGCTGAAATACATCCGGTGCACACATGCATGTCACATTCTCACACCTATGTACATATTCCAACATGCACACCATATACGCTTGCATATCTGCACATATTTACATGCATAATATATGTGTACACGGCTACACGCGAGAACACAAACACTTGAGTGCCTGCCCACCACTGGGGTACTTTTTTTCCACTAGGATTTGCTTGAGAAGGCACAAGACGGTGAACAGTTATCAGCCAAGCCTGTGCCGCCCCCTCATGGCCACTCTGGTTCCTGCAAGCAGGAAGCTTGCTTCACAAGGCTGGAGCTAGCTGCTTCCAGCTGTGGGCACATGTGCCTTACACAGGCTGCTGTTCTCACCTCCACACGTGGCCACAGCTTGGAGCATGCTCAGTGCACAAAGCGGACATGGGAGGAGATGATCGAGAGGGACTCAGCAGGGTACAGGGGAAGCTGGTGACAGCCACTGCCTTGTGTCACAAATGGCTGACTCTCTGTGACATTCAAGCTATCACCTTCAAGACAGTCATGGGACATGGGGCACCTGCAGCCCTGCAAATGGTCCACAAAGGGCTGCCTTTCCTTCTTTTAGAGAGTGAGTTTGGGGCTCCCCTAGGAGCAGAAAGCAGATATGCCAGCACAACCGGCCCCAGGCCTTACGTTTTCCCAGGGGACTCCTTCAGCCAGAAGATGTCATCACTTGTGATTCCATATTCCAGGGCTCCTTTGACCTGAAGAGGAAGAAGAGGGGACTCATGTGACAGGACTGCTGTGGGCATGTCCCTTGGGCCTCTGAAAAAGCAACCCCCCCATTCTGCAGAAACAGTTCAATCCCATGAGGGGAGCACTTCCTTGTCTGACATCCGTGTCTCCGGCCTGTGCCGTCTGGGGATGGGAGGTGACTCTGTGCACACTATGGCTGGTGCTGGAAGTGCTGGGCTCTTTCCCAAGCATGCAGCCCTGCCCAGGAAGGCGGAGTGGGGGCTCCATCCTCCTGCTGCAGATCTAAGACGCAGGCATGCAGAGTGCAGCACGAACATGCGGAGAGAGATCTCACAGTTCTGGGTTTTAATGGAAACCCCTACAGTCTGTAGCTGACACTGGCTAGTTAAGCGGACTCCAGTAGCCACACGTGACAAAAAAAAAAAAAAAAAAAAACTTCAAAAAACCTGCTCAGAGAAGTCACCACAGCAAAGATATCCCAGTGGGGGAGTTACTTGAAATATTCTACTTTCCCCAAAATCCCTGAGATATGTGAGGAAACCAGAGCCTGACTTCCAGGTACAGCTGCAGGGAGTAAATATGGTGTGGCGTCTTCGGAAACAAGCTAGTGTCTCTCAAAAGGTTAAGACAAATGAGCTTGTGGTCTAACTTCCATTCTTTTGTTTTGTTTTGGTTTTGGTTTTTTGACACAGGGTTTCTCTGTGTAGCCCTGGCTGTCCTGGACTCACTTTGTAGACCAGGCCAAGTGTGACGTCACATATCTCAGTCACAGCTAACAGACACCCGGGAGGAGTAACGCAGGGCCAAGTGTGATGTCACACATCTCAGTCACAGCTAACTGGGGAGGCTGAGGTGGAGGGACGCTGGAACCCAGGTGTTTGGAACCAGCCTGGACAACACAGCTACACAAAGGGAGGGAAGTCAGAGGACACTGGAGTAAAGGGACATGGGTCCCAGGAGCCTGCAGTGCAGAGTGGCCCTGAGGTCCTGCCATGTGAGGAGCCTGAGGACCCATTTCAGCAGAGTATAGGACCCAGGCAAGGGGCACAGCAAGCCACTCACGTGTGTGGGGTACCTCGGCCGCCCTCCTGTAGCAATGACTATGTGGTCGGCTGAAAGCAGCGTCTGAGGATAAACAGAGAACCGTGGGTCAAACAGTGAGTGGTCAGCTGCCAAGGGGCTCAAATGCCTGCAGTGGCTGGGGCAGCACTTCCTGCGACCTTACTGTGCAGTGTGGATGCTCTAGCCATGTCTCACAGAGCAGGGGTCTCACAATGTCCACTGAACAGGAGGGTCGGATGGAAGGGGCATTGAGGTGTTGCAGCTCCAAGCACTTTACAGTGTACAGGGCCTTGCAAACACCGTGCCTGCCTCCTCAGAGCCCCACAGACACTGCGGGAAGGGAGTGACTCTCAATTTTGTCATCACCCCAAGCTGCAGGACAGTCAGCTGTGGCATTTAAGCTGCTTAACAAGGGTGTGTGCAGCTAAAGATGGATCTAGTTCAGCCAAGGCAAGCTTCCTGCATTGAGTTACACCCCCCAGCTCTGGTGTGTGTGTGTGTGTGTGTGTGTGTGTGTGTGTGTGTGTGTGAGAGAGTGTGAGAGTGTGTATGTGTGTGAGTGTGTGTGATGTGTGTGTATGAGTGTGTGTGTGTGTGTGAGAGAGAGAGAGTGTGAGAGTGTGTATGTGTGTGAGTGTGTTGATGTGTGTGTATGAGTGTGTGTGTGTGTGTGAGAGAGAGAGAGTGGAGAGTGTGTAATGTGTGTGAGTGTGTGTGATGTGTGTGTATGAGTGTGTGTGTGTGTGTGAGAGAGAGAGAGTGTGAGAGTGTGTATGTGTGTGAGTGTGTGTGATGTGTGTGTATGAGTGTGTGTGTGTGTGTGAGAGAGAGAGAGTGTGAGAGTGTGTATGTGTGTGAGTGTGTGTGATGTGTGTGTATGAGTGTGTGTGTGTGTGTGAGAGAGAGAGAGTGTTGAGTGTGTAGTGTGTGAGTGTGTGTGATGTGTGTGTATGGTGTGTGTGTGTGAGAGAGAGAGAGTGTGAGAGTGTGTATGTGTGTGAGTGTGTGTGATGTGTGTGTATGAGTGTGTGTGTGTGTGAGAGAGAGAGAGAGTGTGAGAGTGTGTATGTGTGTGAGTGTGTGTGATGTGTGTGTGAGTGTGTGATGTGTGTGTATGAGTGTGTGTGTGTGAGAGAGTGTGAGTGTGTGTATGTGTGTGAGTGTGTGTGATGTGTGTGTATGAGTGTGTGAGTGTGTGTATGTGTGTGAGTGTGTGTGATGTGTGTGTGAGTGTGTGATGTGTGTGTATGAGTGTGTGTGTTTGTGTGTGAGAGTGTGTATGTGTGTGAGTGTGTGTGATGTGTGTGTATGAGTGTGTGTGTGTATGTGTGTGTGTGTTTGTGTGTGAGAGAGTGTGAGAGTGTGTATGTGTATGAGTGTGTGTGTGTGTGTGTGTGTGTGTGTGTGTGTGTAACTGTGTGCTGGGGAGACATGGTCCCACTATATAGCCCACTGGTCTAGGACTCAAGATGCTGCTTCTGCCTCTCTAGTGCTGGGATCTCAGGCTTGGCCTCTGCACCCAGCTTTTGAATTCCTCTGAGGAAGTGTGACCTCAAGGGCAGCTGTTAACACAAGAACAACACCCAGGCCATAAATAAATAAATAAATAAATAAATAAATAGGGATCAGGGGCCAGAGGAGCCCTGAGAGACAGGCTGATGCACACTTACCTCCTTCCCACCTTTGTCGACACCATGAACTGTGTTCTTGTTGACAAAGCTGGCTTTGATGTTAAAGTACTTGACTTTCCTGCAACATAAGGTGAGATGTACTTGCCTTTTCTATTGTATTTTTTTTTTTTTGAGACAGCACCAGCATGTGCTCTAGGCTAGCCCCAAATCCACTATCTACGTTAGGGTTTCTACTGCTGTGGAAACACCATGACCAAAAGCAACTTGGGGAGGGAAGGGTCCATTTTCTTTCTTTCTTTTCTTTTCTTTCTTTCTTTCTTTCTTTCTTGAAACAAGGTTTCACTGTGTAGCCTTGGCTGTCCTGGACTCACTTTGTAGACCAGGCTGGCCTCGAACTCACAGAGATCCACCTGCCTCTGCCTCCAGAGTGCTAGGATTAAAGGTGTGCGCCCCCACACTTAGTCCTTCAGGTTGCTTTCTTATAGACGCCAGGACCACCAGCCCAGAAATGGCAGCACCCACAATAGACTGCTCCCTCCCCACATCAATCACTAATTAAGAAAATGCCCTACAGGCTTGCCTACAGCCCAGTCTTATAAAGGCATCTTCTCAATTGAGTTTCCCTCCTCTCAGGTGACTCTAGCTTGTGTCAAGTTGGCATAAAACTAAGCAGTACACACACTATGTACCCACGGAGAGCCCTGAACTCAACTTCCTGCTCCATCTCCACAGAGCTGATAAACCAGGATTAGAGGTGTGCACCACCCAGCTGCCTCAGCCTCCAGGTTTAGTTACATGGGTAGGCCCATGCAGGCTGCTAGGAGGCAGACGTAGAGCTGGCAGCCTGCACACAGGAAATAAACACATGCAAACACTTTTTAATGTAAGAGGGAAAAAGAAAAAAGAAAAGAAAAAGAAACACAGCTCCAGCCCAGGGCCTGTGGCCCCACTGGGACAAGTAAGTGGGAAGCTACACTGGAAAGCAAGAGCACCCTGCCTGTCACTCTGGGTTCCCTGAGACATGACAACCATAGATGTTCAAGACAGCGACAAAACCATGCTTGCCATGTCCCGTCCCGAGAGGCCCACACTGTGACTGGAGGGGAAGGGAACCAGGCCTCCCAGAGGGAAGTTCCTTGGGGAATCAAGTGTCACCATATATGTGTCACCTCTTAGGAGGGACACAGTGTCCCGCCTCAGGGGTGACTAGCCTGTCCCTGCTCATCAGTCCAGTCACATTCACAGGCTCAGGCCTGAGGCCTCCCCTCCCTGTCTCAGTCTCTCCCCAGCTCCAGCCATTCAGCTCCTTTGCTGTCATTTCCTCAGTTGCAGGCCTCTGGGGCATCCTCCACTCCACACAGCACTGACTGACTAGCCTCCACGCTGCACAGCACTGACTAGCCTCCACTCCACACAGCACTGACTAGCCTCCACTCCACACAGCACTGACTGACTAGCCTCCACGCTGCACAGCACTGACTGACTAGCCTCTGCCCTCTGAGGCACAGCACTGACTGACTAGCCTCTGCCCTCTGAGACACAGCACTGACTGACTAGCCTCTGCCCTCTGAGACACAGCACTGACTGACTAGCCTCTGCCCTCTGAGGCACAGCACTGACTGACTAGCCTCTGACTTCCGAGGCATAGGGACCCTTGTTCTCACTGCCAGGGGTTGCACTGCAGTGAACACTGTCACAGGCCCAAAATGACCCCAAGAAGGCCAGGAGGGTGGTCCTCCCAGGGCCACCTCACATATGGCCACTGAGTCCTGGGAGTTTCAATACCTGTCCTGAAGCTGGACACGGTGACCCCAGTTCAAGGACTTCACATGGTTTTGCACAGCTTCTGCCATTTTCTTCCTGTGGACACATAGAAAAACCCATGAACTCCACAGCAGCGGGGCTGGCTGCAGACCTCACTCAGGCCGTGAGAGAAGACCGTGTACCCCCAGGAGTTCCGGGGAATAGAGATGTGGTCTTTTACTTCAGTTTTTGGAGGGGGCAGGGCTTTTCTAAGTAACCCAGGCTAGCCTCAAACTTAAGACCCTCCTGTCTCGGCCTGCTGGGACCAGGCTGCAGGTGGGTACCACCACCCCCAGTTTGTAGATTGTCAAAGGGCTAAACCCTGACCCTCATCCTCCAGGGCTGCCAGTCTCTGGGCTCTGACCAGGGTTTGGGCTGTGGAATCCTGGGCTCTCTCTACCCTGGGGAATTTGTTATGCTCCACCCCCAGTGACCACCAGAAGTGTGTGGAGAGTGCCCCCGCTGAGCCAGGCTAGAGATGAGTGGCAGAGAGCACATCTCCCCTCTCGACGGCACCCCATGGCAAGGGCTCCTCACCAGCTGTGCTGGATGGGCTGGGCCACCTCCCAGCCATAGTGTTGAGCATCTCTGATCATGCCCCCCAGCAGTGCGGCCTGATGCATCAGCTTCTTGGGTATGCAACCCACATTGACGCAGGTGCCACCAAGGCCCCACCTGGTACCTGGAATATCAGAAAGAAGCATGTGCATGTACAAGCATGTGTGTATGTGCATGTGTGTACATGCATATGTGTGTGATTGTGTGTATACGTGTGTGTGTGTGTGTGTACATGTGTATATGTGTTGCAGGGAACAGAACCCAAGTCTTTGCACATGATAGGAAAGTGTTCTGTCACCAAGTCACCAAGGCCTTGGTAGGAGTGGCTCTGACTTCCCATGTAGGAAAATGCAAGAGGCTTCCACTCCACAGGCTCAGAGTGCCTTCAGGGAGCTTCTATTTTGTGACTTGAACTTGGCCCAGGTGAGCCTTCCCATGTGGATCTGTTCCCATGTCTACTCGAGAATCTTTTAAAAGCATTTTTTGAACATTTTATTTATTATTTTTGTGTATAGTGGTGCTTTGTGTGCATCTGTGTGTATAAACTACACTGTGCAGTGCTCACAGAGACCAGAAGAGGGTGTCAGATCCCCTGGAAGTGGAGTTATAACCAGTAGTGAGCCATGTGGGTGCTGGGAATCGAACCTCAGTCCTCTGGAAGAGCAGCCCACTGAGCCATCAGCATAGACATGTGTGTCTGGTGAGCAGGGCACTCTGTGGAGACTGTGGGCAGAAGGGAATGAGTAGCTTCTGTCTGGGCCACCTACCTCGGGGAGAGGGCTCCACATAGTCAGCCACAGCCACCTTCTTTCCAAGCTGAGCAGCTGAAATGACAAGGACATCTGTAGGTGAACACAGCAGGAAGCTGGCACGGAGCCTCCCAGGAGCCCTTGGGGCCCAGAAGGAGGCAGGGCATCCGGGCGGACACCTGAGCACAGAGGCCTCCCTTTGTCCATGCAGCTGCCCACCAGCAGCTCTGCACCAGCCCTCCCGGGTACCCACCCAGCTTGCTGCCTGCGGGCAGGAGTCCTCCAGCCTCTTCACAGACTGCAACTTTCACGCCCCACATGGAGGTAGTGCTAGGAGGCCTTGCTCCCAGACTTCCTGCTCCCTCCTATTGTAGGCTTGGAAGTTCAGGGTGAGACAAGTGTAGACTTGGAGCACAGGGTGTCAGCCTCACTGGCCACCTACAGAGTGGTCGTGATGTCAGCCAGAGGTGAGGTAGGGAACTGGGACTGCTGGGAATGTATGACATTACCCAACCATAAAGAAGTAAGTGAAGAAATGACAGAAGACACAGATGATCCTTTTGATATGAAGCGCTCAGAGGAAGCAAATCCACTAAGACAGAAAGTAGAGAGTGAGTATGAGGGCCAGGGAGGAAAAGAGATGAGGGAGTGGGGAGAGTGAGTATAACCCTCAGGGAGATGAAAATGTTCTAAAACTGTGATGGTGGTTATGCAATCCTTAGATATACCCAAACCTCCCGGGTGGTGGTGGCGCACGCCTTTAATCCCAGCATTTGGAAGGCAGAGGCAGGCAGACTGCTGTGAGTTCGAGGCCAGCCTGGTCTACAAAGCGAGCCCAGGACAGCCAAGGTTAGAGAGACTCTGTCTCGAAAAACCAAAATAAAAATGAAAAAATCTGAATAATTCACTTTTTAAATGAGTGGAAAATGTGGTGTGCCACATATCTCAATAAAACAGTGATTAAACAAAGGAGACCCTAGGGCATAAATATTGCAAAAGACGTGACTTGCTGTGCTGGCTTGTTTTTGTTAATTTGACACAAACTAAAGGCATCTAGGTAGAGGAACCTCAACTGAGAAATACCTCCATCAGATTGGCCAGTGTGGTAGTGTGACTAGGAACGGCCCCCACAGACTCATGTGTTTGAATGCTTGGCCCACAGGGAGTGGCACTATTTGGAGGAAATGTGTCACCATGGAGGTGGGCTTTGAGGTCTCATATGCGTATATGCTCAAGCTAGGCCCAGTGTTAAGCCGGTCTCCTGCTTTCTGTCTGCAAAGCAAGATGTAAAACTCTTAGGTGCTTCTCAAGCACAAAGTCTGCCTGCATGCTGCCATGCTTCCCCCCATGATGATAACGGGCTAAACCTGTGAACTGCAAGCCAGCCCCAATGAAATATTTTCCTTTATAAGACTTGCCTTTGTCATCGTGTCTCTTCACAGCAATAAAGCCCTAACTAAGACAGCCAGTCTGGGATATTTTCTTTTTTTTTTTTTAAGATTTATTTATTATTATTTATACAGTATTCTGCCTGTATATGAGCCACCAGGCCAGAAGAAGACAGCAGATCTCATTGTAGATGGTTGTCAGCCACCATGTGGTTGCTGGGAATTGAACTCCCGACCTTTGGAAGAACAGACAGTGCTCTTAACCTCTGAGCCATCTCTCTAGCCCCACTTATCATAATTTTTTTAAAAATTTATTTATTTATTTATTGTTTATACAATGTTCTGCTTGCACATATACCTACCCACCAAAAGAAGGCCCCAGATGTCATTACAGATGGTTGTGAGCCACCATGTGGTTGCTGGGAATCGAACTCAGGACCTTTTGAAGAGTAGACAGTGTCCTTAACCTCTGAGCCATCTCTCCAGCCCCCTGATCATAATATTTTATAACAGCAACAGGAAGCAAACTAGAGACAGAAATTGGTGTGAGGACTGTGAGATACTGCTCTGAAAACCTGGCCATGTTGTTTCGGGAGGACTGTGGCAGTGTTTGAAGCTTTGGACTGGAAAAGCCACTGAGTGTTCAGAGCTTAAATGGCTGTTCTATGGGAGCTTGTAAGATAAGAGCATGGAGAGAAATGCGGATGATGGAGGCCTGCCTTACGGTGCTTTGGAAGGAAGACTACCAGGGTTGTTCTCGGTGTATTTGGATTGAGACTCTATGGATTCTGGTCAGCGGGAATGAAGAATCTGCTGTGGCTAAGAAGAGACCAGCACTGCTGAGGTGAAACCTTTCCTTCACTAGGACAGCAGATGCTGGTCAGCTGGAGCTGCAACTATGAGACCAGCATCAGTGACTAGTGAAAATCTGGCAGGAAGTTTCTCCCATGGATCACCACTCAGACATGTGGAGAAATGTCTTGAATGGATGTAACAACTGTCAATAAAGCGCTATTTAGCCAATCAGCTGGGCAGAAGGACAGGAAGTGGAAGACGGGACTTCCTGGAGAGGGGGAGGAGCCAAAAATTGACAGTTGACAGGAGAGAGTTGACAGTTGAGAGCTAAAGAAAGAAGCATCCGGGGGCTGGAGAGATGGCTCAGTGGTTAAGAGCACTGACTGCTCTTCCAAAGGTCATGAGTTCAATTCCCAGCAACCACATGGTGGCTCACAACCATCTATAATGTGATCTGATATCCTCCTCTGGCCTGCAGGGGTACATGCAGGCAGAGCTCTGTATACATAATAATAAATAAATAAATAAATAAATTTAAAAAAAAGAAAGAAAGAAGCATCCGAGAATCAGATTGGCAAGTGCTTGGGATATATGTATGTTATGAGTTTAGAGTAGTTTATGTTAGTTTACAAGGAGATTAGAATCAGTTTAGATTCTGCCGGGCATAGTGCTGCCACCCTTAAAGTATATTTCAGACTCTGTGTCAGTTATTGGCTTCCTAGGCTGAACCGATACAATTTATTGTAACACAGACAGAAGCTGTGGTCCACAGGGGTCAAGACTACATCTCAAGCTGTCAGCCAAACTTGGTAACGTATAAGAGTATGCATGCAAGCTGTAGGACTGAAGGGGTCATAGGGAGACGGTGAGGCTTGGCACCATGGAACATGGTCAGAATCTCTGAAGAGATACCAGGAGGGCATGGTGAGGTCATCCTCAGATGCAGTAGATACCTTAGCATACTAGAGATGCCAGGACCATGGGAGGACCACCAAGGACAGCAGCGGGTGTCATATGGAGCTGGCCTACGTGCACAACAGAGGGCAGAGGTGGAGACCATGAGTGAGCCCCAGGACTGCAGAATTCAATTTGGATTTTAGTTTTCCTTTGAGTTCTTCCCTCTTGTAATAAGAAGTATGTAACTTTTTTATTTTACAGGAGCCCACAGCTGAGAGAGACTTTGAATTTTTAAAGAGCTACTGGGTTTTTTAAGAGAACTTGGACTTTTAAAGTATTGACATTTTAAGCGTGGCATTGTGGCACATGCCTTTAATCCCAACACACAGGAGCCAGAGGCAGGTGGATCTCTGTAAGTTTGAGGCCAGCCTGATCTACAAAGTGAGTCCAGGATAGGAGGGCTGGCAACACAGAGAAACCCTGTCTCAAAAAAACAACAAAAAAAAAAAAAAAAAAAAAAAAAAGAAAGAAAGAAAAAGAGAGGCAAAGAGGGGGGCGAGGGGGGAACAAGCTACAAAATATTGCTGAGAAAAGGGGAGAGGAGGAAATCCCCGGAAGAAATACAGCATATGACTCAGCTGATGCTTGTTTGTTCCCAAGAGGATTTCACACACGCACCCAGAGCTGGACATGGGGGCTCACATCTGTGATCTGTGCACTAGGGAAGCTGAGGCAGAAGGATCAGGAGTTCAAAGGTCAGGCCACGCAGGGCCACATCAGAACCTCTGTCACACAAAACAAAACAAGGGGAAAGGAAGCTGGAATAGTAATGGCTGAATTGTATCCTTGGTGCTAAAACTCATAAGTCAATCGCAACCCTCAGTACCAAAGGATACAACTGTACTTGGATAAAACCACACAGACACACACGCACACACTCTAGAATTCACAGCACCAGTGTTGACAAGAATAAACACCCAAGAACAGAGCTCAGAGAGATGGCTCAGCAGCTAAGAGCATGGGTCACTCTTGCAGGGGACCTGGTTTGGTACCAGCACTCACATGGCAGCTCACAACCATCTGTAACTCCGGTTTTAGGGGAGCCAACACCCTCTTCTGGCCTCTGTGGAAAACAGGTACCAGGCACACAATGTACATGCACACACGCGCACACACGCGCGCGCACGCGCACACACACACACACACACACACAGAGAGAGAGAACAACCATACACATTTAAAACAAACAAACAAACAAACAAATGCTGGACACTCCCGGCACCTGGGAGGCAGAAGCAGGCGGATCTCTATGGATCTCAGCCTAGCCTACAGAGAGAGCTCCAGGACAGACAGGGCCACACAGAGAAACTCTGTCTGGAAACAAACAAACAAACAAACAAATAAATAAATAGCAACAACAATAAGACAACTTCAGTCAATACAGGCTATAATTATGCAGCCCACACAGACTGGTGAGCAGCACCAGGGCCACACTCAGCACCCTCACTGCGGTACAGGGTTCACAGATACACCTACCCACCAGACTTCTCCCTCGATTCTTATCCCTTTACTTATTTACTTTGAGACAGGATCTCATTATGTTGCCCAGGCTGGTGTCAAGCACCTAGACTCATGTGATCCTCCAGTGTGGGAAAGACTGTAAGCTTTGTCACAGGTAAAAGCAATCTTGACAGGCTTTACCTTTGGGCACCCCATGGATACCTTGTGATAGACTGAGTGGAGCCATCCTGGGCCTGGAATTCAGGAAGCAGACCTGGGGACTCCACCTGGACTACTGTTTTTCTAATCAACCCTCAATGGGAGAAGGAGACCGCCCTTTGCACGTGACTCAGGCAGGCAGAGAAGAGAGAGCAACAGCAGGTTCAGACCAGGCTTGAGTGCACGTGGATCAGCTAACTGGCTGGACCAGCACACAGGCCAGAGACACCTAAGGACCCGTCCCGTGGAACGGATACCGGAAGGTTCACTCTTTTTTCCCTTTAACCTTTTTTCCCTCTTGCGTAAGCTAGTTGGGTTGTATAATAAAGTTTAATTGTTAAGAAACAGAGCCTAAAGCCGGGCATGGTGGCGCACGCCTTTAATCCCAGCACTCGGGAGGCAGAGGCAGGCAGATCGCTGTGAGTTCGAGGCCAGCCTGGTCTACAAAGTGAGTCCAGGATGGTCAAGGCTACACAGAGAAACCTGTCTCGAAAAACCAAAAAAAAAAAAAAAAAAAAAAAAAAGAAAGAAAGAAAGAAAGAAAGAAACAGAGCCTACACTCCTGCCTCTGCCTCCTGAGTAGCTAGTATCACAAATATTTTCATAACCAGACCCAGCCTTTGAATATGTACTGGCTTATTGTCTATTAATTCTATGTCATTAAAGACTCCATCTCAGAAACAAAAACACTGGGACGAGAGAGATGGCTCAGTGGTTACGAGAGCAGACCTACTCTTGCAGAGGACTTAATTTCAGTTCCTGGCATTCATGCCAGATGGCGCAAACTAGCTGTAACTCCAGCTCTGGGGGATCTGGTGCCCTCTTCTGGACTCTGCAAGCACCTGCACTCACAATCACATTCTCTTACACACAGACATACATACATAATTTAAAAACACTAAAAATAAATTTGGGACAAACAGATAGGAATGGGACTATGCCACTTTCAGGAGAGACCAGATTCAGCCTCTGTGTGGATTCCTGACTAAAGAAGGCATCTGTTCCTTGAGCATTCTGCTTCTAGACACGATGATGCTGTCTGTGGTCACACAGTACCACCCTGAACACAACAGAAGGGACACAAAACACGAGCTACATACCTTCCTTGGCACAAGCTAGGCCACCGGATCCCCCACCAATCACCAAGAGATCAAAGCTTTGCGGCCCTGCTGAGGAAGAACAGGCAGTAAGAAGGTGCCAGACCCACACCCTGACCTTGCTCTCACTCCAAAGCTTTGTGGTACAAAGTTTATCAGGATGGGGGGGGCACTATTCGGGCAGTCAGGGGTGACCACATTGTTATCACAAAGCAGAAACCAGGGTGTAGTGAAGTTGGTTACCACGGTGTGGTGAAGTTGGTTGCCAGGGTGTGTGACCATCTTTGCAGAGAATCTCCCTGACTCCCAAAAGGAGTCTCAGCACCCAAGACGTCAGTGTCCCGAGCCAGACAGAACAGAAACTTCTTCCTTCTATCTACGTGCCTTTCAGGGGTAAAGGTGACTTCATTACAGCAACCAGGAACACACACATAGTCCCTCCCACACAGTGAGGAGCCTCGGCGTCACCCTCTGACCTCCATACACGTGCACCCACAGCCACGAACGCACAGAATAAACCCACAAACTAAATGTAAAAATAATACTTTTAAACGGCCACACCTGCCTTTGTATGCGCCTTAAGACGGCAAGGCTACCGTATATGTCTCAAGGTCGCTGGCCTGCACCCCCACTACAGGAACACACAGATGAAGGTCAGAGGTGGCCCATGGTTTGCAGCCCCACAGCAAAATCTACCCCAGGTTCAAGTCCTGAAAAGGCCTGAGCAGTTGCACATTATTTGATGGCTTTGATGTGATCCTACAGAAGAAAGGAGATGAGAAAAGCAGTGGCGGGGGTGGGATGGGGTGGGGGTAGGGAGGCTCTTGGGGGGGGCAACAGCCCTAGGGAAGAGCTGCTTGACAGGCAGAGCCAATCTGTCTCCTCTCTTGCTTTTGGGTGCCAGGGATTCTATATATTTACCTGGAAAAGAATCATACCTTCCATTGCTGACACCTGTCCTCCTGTTGCCAGCGTGAGCTTCGACTGGATCACCCTGCCCTGAGGCCCCACCCTGTGCCTTCCACCTGTTTCTATCAAGCAATTGATAGGGCTGGCTTATCCTGGACCATATGCTTCCCTGCTGTGCACACCCAGGCGCCTCCTCTCTGATAAACACTTGGGAGAAGTCCTCGGTGAACGTTTGCAAGGGTCAGTACAGAGAAGGATATGAGAAGCCTACTGGGGCTGGGGCTGGGGCTGGGGGATACCGCTCTATAGAGCAAAGCCTGGGCAGCGGCTGTCACGGGCCACCTCACCTAGCTGATTATAGCTTCCTGGAGGAAACCCTCATATCCTGGCCTTCGCTAGCTCACTGTGCTTAGGCCCCTCCTCCTGCCCACAGTCTCCACTCCAGACTGTGTCTTGCCTTCATCTCTGCCTCCTGACCCCACAGTGTTCTTTCACTTTTAGTTCCTTTCTATTGTCTGGAACAGGGTGAACAGAAAGTAGGAATTTAACGGACACGGCAAGGTCCAAATAAAGGGCACACTGCTCTGACAAAATAAGATGGTTCCCTAATGTGTACCCATAAGATGGGCTGCCCACCCACCAGAGGAGTCGCCTGTGGGGGTGGGGGGGAACCCGTGTAGCTGTTCAGAGATGCCAAGTGTCTTGTTACTCTACCTTCTTTTTGGATGATGCACCACACCACATCCCCTGCTGGAAAATATGGGTCTACCCCTGCTCTGCAAGGACAGGCTGCAAGGCTGAGCTGGCGGGGACTCAGATGTGGGCTCTGGAGTCAGGTGGCAAATGGTATCTTCCCTGGACCCCATAGGATCCTCACCCAAGCAAAGCTCTGAACTCCTTGGGGGTGTGAGATGGGATTCCCCAAAGCAACAGTGCCTCCTGCCCAGTGAAAAGCAAACCCCAAAGCCACATGGGGCTTCCGAGCAGCTTGAAGGGCCCTAGGTTTGAGGTCAGTGAAGCTCCTGTCTACAGATTTAAACATTTTTTCTTATTTTTATTTTATGTGTATTATGAGTGTTTATTTGCATATATGTCTTATGTACCATGGGCAAGCAGTGCCAGAGGCCAGACGAAGGCATTGGGTCTCCTCGGAATGGAGTCACCATATGGGTGCTGGGAATTGAACTTTGGTCTTCTGGAAGAGCAGTCAGTGTTGCACCATCTCTCTTGTCCCTCCTTTACAGATATTTTACTGCCACTATGTAGGGCGGTGGTGCCAATGGCACAGGTACATTGATTGTTTTGCCTCTTTTTTTTTGTTTGTTTGTTTTTGTTTTTTGAGACAGGGTCTCTCTGTGTAGCCTTGGCTACCCTGGACTCGCTTTGTAGACCAGGCTGGCCTCCAACTCACAGCGATCCGCCTGCCTTTGCCTCCCAAGTGCTGGAATTAAAGGCGTGCGCCACCATGCCCGGCCTTGTTTTGCTTTTTTAGCTCCACAAAATCATTGTAAATGTCCCCGCTGAATATAGGCATCAAGGAGGCTGCAAAGAGCCAGGGACCTGGGAGTTTGCAAAGCTACTGAAAGCAACCTTAGATCCTTAAGATCCATCCCATAGGTTCCCACTTGACGGCCTCCCCGGCTAGCTTCTGCCGCTGAGCCACAAGACCTCTGCCAACCTACACATGCCCTGAGCCAGCCTGCCCTCTCCCCCTGCAGGCCAAGGGCCTTCCATGCCACTGCCTCTGCGAAGAATCCAGGCCTGGCCTTGCTCCTGTCTCTCCTCATTGACACCCTGTGAGCAGAACCGAGTTCTGAGCGGAGACCACTCAGGCCCCCCATCTTACCACTGCAGACAGGAAACTGGAGAAACCTGGCCTGTTGCGGGAAGTGTGAACCATGCTGAGGGGTGTCCAGCCTCCCCTCCCCCGACTCCCTTTGAACTCGCTTACTATCCTGATTTCAGCCAGAACTGTCCCTGGTGTTGTTTCCTCTTCATCCCAAAGATACACCCAGACCCTGAGAAGTACGGGCGGGGCTGGGGGCGGGGTCTACCGTCTTTTCATTTACTCCTGGCGTGCAGAAGTAAAAATCACTTGCTAGGCGCGCGATGAGCAAGTAGTTCAAGGTCAGTTCGGGCTGCACTACGGACCAACCATGACTCAAAAAAAGCAAAACAACAAAACAAAACCAACAAACCAAGGCAGTTCATGACTCTACCTCCAGAAGGCAAAAGTCGGGGGCAAACTAGCTAGGCAATCTGAGGCCTGCTTGGTCTACATGGCGGTGGGATTAGGGGCAAAAACAAAAACAAAAAAATTACAACAACAAAGAGTACCTGCAACTAGGGAGTTGTGGACCAATGGGGTACCTGGTGACCACCAGGGCCTTTGACAATGCTACAATTAATATCGGGAGCACAAACTCCAGGAGACTGGGCTTGCGGCCAGCGCAGGAAGACTTCAAGCAAAGCATCTTCAACATGTGCCTTGTGAGAAAGGGAGCACCGGGTAGAAGCAGGTCCCCTCCTACCCATGACACAGGTTTTGTGGCACCCCGGCCTGCGCGGGCACGCCCACGCGGATACAGCAGAGCCCCGCCACCGCGACCCCGTGTGGACACACGCCCGGACGCCCTCTCCGCGTGCACCGCCCACGACCCCACCTACCTCCCGCTGCATTCGCCGCGCCCCGTGTCCCGCGTGTCAGAGCCCGGATCCGCGACCGGAAGCGCGCGCCGGGTCCGCGCAGCACCGCCACCAACGCCGCCATGGTCGGGGGACCTCACGCGGTCCGGGCTGCCCTAAGCGCTGCCTGAACCGTGAGCGCCTCGGGGGCCAGATCTGTGAGAGCGACCTTGACGAGGTGAGTGCTCCGCCCGGGCTCCTCTGCGCTTTCGGGGAGCGCAGACCGGGATCAGATTCTGCACCTTCGGAACTGGGACCCGGCTGATGGCGCTGACCTCGGGCGAAGGGTTCCCCAGATCTGGGTAGTGGGCCTGACATAGGGGAGCCCCGGCCGGAGCTAGGTCATGTGGATGCTTGTGAAGGAGGGATCTGATCTTGGCAGGGGGTGGGGGGTGTCTCTGAAGCCAGGCAGGTCTCCACACTTCTCTGAAGAGCTTGAAGATCAGTGCTGAGGAGGGAGAGATGTCCTTCGGTGGGCTTGAGCCTGGATTTGGGTTTAACCTGGACAGAATGTTGGCACATTCGGGGCCTCGCCCATCATGAGAGGGTCTCACTTACTGCTTGGATTGGGATCCGAACCTTAGGGTCAGAGTTGCAGGGCCAAGGTTGGTCAGTAGAGTGAGAAGTGGTTGAGCAATCTCCTCAACAGGTGTTCTCTGAGAGACTTTAGTGTGCCTCTGGGTCTCTCCTTGCAAGAGGTTGGGCTACCCTACAGAGAGGGGACTCCTTGGAGCTCAGCAGCACCGGAGCCGGCTTTGGGTTTATGCTAGCGCCTACAAGGGCAATGTGAGACAAAGTGCAAATCTTCCAGCCAGGGACTTTGGGGTACTTGTTGGCCTTTCAAGCCTTAGGAGTACATCGGGAGCTGTCACAAGCACTTGTAGCCCTCTGTGATAGGGAAGGCTCCAAGAGGGCAGCTTGTCACAGAGAAACAGCACTACCATAATTAATGAAGGGGCAGCTTTTACCTAGGAACTGCTGACAGTTGGGGACAGGCAGATGCATCCCCATTTAAGCAGAGGTGACAAGTGGATGTGGTCTGAAGGGGAGCAAAGGAATGCAGAAGTCAGTGAAGGGAGCAATTACACAAATTAGGGAAGGGAAGGGTGGCCTATGCTCAGCCCTCGTGTTCTGGCAGCTGGGCTTATGAAACCTATTTCCCATTCTCCCGAAGAAGTTGGGGCTAGCAGAAAATTTGTTCGACCTCTTGAATTTTCTCAAGCAGACACTTTGGGGTCTACAGTTCTCTAGGGATGCAGCCTTGAGCTGTCAGGCTAACGTTCAAAGAAGAGAGGACACTTCTCCAAAGAGGGAAACATTCTTCCTACTAAACAGAAGTCCATTTTCTGTTCTGTGACCTTTCACATCACAAGGGGTAGTTGTACTAAGAGAAAGGTAATTGTTAACTGGCAGGAGCAAAGGTTTTGTGAGGGCCGTTCTTGAGAAAACACATAAAGGTTGGTGTTGGCTGCAAATCAGTTTTTGAGTGTGATGGGCATGTGTTGAACACATTTCCAGATGTAAGGCGCCAAGTGCTTTTGAAATGTAGTTGAGCAGTCTGAAGGGTTTCCCAGGTTGTCCGAAATGATTCACCACAAAGTTTCAGGCCTCGTCACTTTCTGGAACAGTGTATGGACCCAGTAGAGGACCATGGCTGTAGGCAAGAAGTTACCCACAGGACATATGATGTGTTGAAATCTCGGAGGTTTCTGTCAGGTTGTCTCTCAGGCTTTAGCCTGCGCGGCTTTCCCAGATCCTGGTGGGACAAGACAGCTGCGTCAAGCATGGGTCCCACCAAGGACCCACACTGTCAGGCTTTTGTTCCAAGTGACAAGAAATTAAGAGGGAGAAAATTGGAGAACAATTTGGAGAGTTGTGGCCAGATTTTTTTTAAAATTTTATTTATTTTCTATTGTATATACATTGGTGTTTTGCCTGCATGTATGTCTGTGTGAGGGTGTCAGATCTTGGAGTTACAGACAGTTGTGAGCTGCCCATGTGGGTGCTGTGAATTGAACCTGGGTCCTTTGGAGCCATCTCTCCAGCCTTTGTGGCCAGATATTAAAGGCAGACATACTGTGGGTGTTCTTATAAGTAGCTTCATAGATTAAGCAGAGTGGCAACGCAGCACCTGTGGACCCCGCACTCAGGAGGCAGAAGCCGGGGAGCTGTCATGAATTTGATGCCCATCTGTGCCACATAGTGATTTCTAGGACAGCCTGGGTTTATAGAATGGGACCCTGTCTTTGATTTGTTTTTGTTGTGGTTGTTTTTTATTTTTTGTTTTGTTCTCTTTGAGACAGGGTTTCTCTGTGTAGCCTCGGCTGTGTTGGCCTCGAACTCACAGAGATCCGCCTGCCTCTGCCTTCCAAAGTGCTGGAATTAAAGGTGTGCACCACCACAACCGGCTTGGGACCCTGTCTTTGCAGGGGGTAGGGAGTGAGGAGAAAAAGGCACAGGTTTATTCTTGCAAATGAAGCTGTAGATGTCTTGTGATGTCAGTTTTTTTTTATTGGGGAAGAGAGGGTACTAACACAGTAAAACTCAAAGTCACAAACATTCGGGCCCTAAGTATATACAGTTATTTATTTGTTTATTTGTTATAGTTGATTCCTCTTTTTTTAACTGGTCTAAAACTTGCACCAGGACATCCTGTGTTGGGATGACATGAGCTACCACGCCTGGCTCTGTGCTTGCATGTCTGTTTGTGTGTGTGTGTGACTATGGGCAAATACATGCCCATAGAGGTCAGGACAAATGTGGGTACCTTTTCACATCTTCCACTTTGTTTGAGGCAGGGTCTTCTATCTTGTTTACTGCTGCTTAGGCCATAGTAGCTATCCCACAAGCCTCTGAGGGTTCTTCTGTCTCTGTCGCTCTCTCTCTCTCTCTCTCTCTCTCTCTCTCTCTCTCTCTCTCTCTCTCTCTCTCTCTCTCTCACACACACACACACACACACACACACACACACACACACACACACCTCACAGCACTGGGATTATAAACCTGTATTACCATGTTTGGCTTTAAGTGGGAATAGGGATCCGAACTAAGGGATCTTTCCAGCCCCAGTTGTTGTTGTTTTAACATCTTTTACTATTCCTTTAGGAAAGCACTGTTATTTCTGTAGGCGATTTTGGCTTTATCAGTTGTATTAAAGTCTCTTTCCTTTTTCCTCTTAAGTTTTTCTGCCGTCAGAAGGGAAGAACAACATGTGGGCAGTGTAGCCCAGTTGGTAGAGAGCTGGCCTGGCATGCATGAGGCCCTGGGTTCAATCCCTAGCACTTCATAAAATGAGGCACAGTGGGCTATGTCTGTATTCCTAGCACCCAAAGAGTATAGCAGGAGGATCAGAAAGTCCGTGTCCTCTTCTTCTCCATAGCAAGTGTGAGGCTAGCCTGGGCTACGTGAAATCCTATTCCCTCCCCACCTCCAAAATCAACAACTCATGTAAGGAAACAGGATGAAACGAGTAAGTCATAAATCCTCAAAGCCAGTGAACAAGATCAGAATCTGAAATCTGGTCATGAGGGGTACAGCATCTAGGAGGTAGAGGCAGGAGGATCAGGAATGCAAGGCCAGTCTTGGCTGTGGAGCAAGTCCAAGCCCAAGCTGGGGTCCATGAGACCCTGCCTTAATAGAAGGAAGAGGAAGAGAAGAAAAGGAAGTTAAGAATCTGATAAGCTGCCAAGGTATGCTGTGCTTCTATGTTGAAACGAAAACCACTTCTCTAAAACAACAACAACAACAAAAAAAAACCCACTTCTCTAAAAAAAAAAAAAAAAAAAAAAAAAAAAAAAAACCACTTCTCTTTTTGATCAAAGATAAAGCAGAAAAAACAAAGATAAAGCAGCATTTTGACTTTTTGCGGGCCTGGGGTTGCACCCTGGGATTTGGTGTGTGCTAATCCTCTCTATACCACTGAGCTCTATATACCGCAGCCCAAGCTTATTCTTGTTTAAAAAAGAATTCTAATCCTGGTGGTGGTAGCGCACGCCTTTGATCCCAGCACTCAGGAGGCAGACGGATCTTTGTGATTTCGAGGCCAACCGGGTCTACAAAGTGAGGCCAGGACAGCAAAGGCTACACAGAGAAACCCTGTCTTGAAACAAAACAAAGCAATAAATAAATAAATAAATAAACAAACAAACCTAGGTGCTGGAGAGATGGATCAGGGGTTAAGAGTAAATGCTGCTCTTCCAGAGAACCTAAGTCTGTTTTCTATCACTGACCTCAGGTGACTCATGGCTGCCTGTAACTCCAGCAACAGGAGATAGGACACCGTCTTCTGGCCTCATGGGCACGCACATACACACATACTCTCACAGAAACACATAAATAAAAAATTGTAGCTAGCCAAACTTTTAATTCCAGCACTCGGGAAGCAGAAGCAGTCAAATCTTTGTGATTTTTAGGCAGGACCAGGGACCTCAGGGTATTTTGATGACCTCAGTAAGGACAAGCTACACCGACATTTATACACACGGATGGAGGTCTGGTGGCAGATTCTTGGGTGCTCCTGAGCCTTCAGGGGCTTTCTAGAATTCCTTATGGACCTCTGAGGCCAACAGCTATTGGACTTCTCTGGTATGAATAAGCCGACCACTTCTAATAAGATCAGAATGCTTTGTTGTGGTAATGGTTGTTTTGGTTTGGTTTGGTTTTGGTTTTTCAAGACAGGATTTCTTTATACAACCCTGGCTGCCCTGAACCTCACTCTACAGTCCAAAATGGCCTTGAACTCAGAGATCCCCCTGCCACCCCTACCCCCCCACCCCCCTCACCTCCACCCCCACCCCACCCCCATCTCCCAAGTGCTAGGATTAAAGTCGTGCACCACCATGCCCTGTGGTTTGGTTTGGTTTGTTTTAAGACACAACATGGAGTGGTTGTTTTGTCTTCTTCTGAGACAGGGTCTTTCCATGTACCTTGCTAACTTAGAGCTTGGTGTGTAGACCAGGCTTGTGAGCTTGCAGCAATCCTCCTGCCTCTGCGTCCAGAACAGTGGGTGACAGATACTACCACAGCTGGCCTGCCAAGCTTTTCAAGGTTCCTTAAAGCTCTCTGGCACCACCTGGTTCTGGGTCCTGCCATGGGGAGAGCCGACCTAAGTGCAACCCTGCACATAACTTACCATGAAAGGAAGTCCTTGGTAAGTGTGATGTTTGGAGGGATCAGACCCTGAGGAAGGAGAAATGTCTCAGTTTGGTTTAACAAAGTATCATTTACTGAATACTTGTGAGTCATGGATAGCTAAAGAGAAACCAGTGTCTTTTTATAACCAACAAATAAAAAAATAGACCCCTAGAGAGCAGCAGTGACGTTATCTTTTCGTTTCACTCAGTCCATGACCTTAACCCTTTATTCATTTTAATTGTTTTAATTTGGGTTTTGGGGGGGAGGGGCTTTTTTTTAAAAAAAGATTCATTTATTTATTATTATATATACACAGCTCTCTGCCTGCATATACACCTGCATGCCAGAAGAGGGCACCAGATCTCATTATAGATGGTTGTGAGCTACCTTTATGATTGCTAGGAATTGAACTCAGGACCTTTGGAAGAGCAGTCAGTGCTCTTAACCTCTGAGCCATCTCTCCAACCTGAGACCTTTTTAATTTTTATTTTTGTGGGTTTTGCTCACTATGAAGATCCGACTGGCCATGAACTCACAGACCATCCTTGCCCTTCTCCCAAGTGCTGGGACTAAAGATGTGCACCACCACCACTGAGCTAATCTCCAGCCCTTGTTCCTATAATATTATTGTTGTATATTGACTTTTGATCTAGACCAGCAGGTTATTTCGCTGGGTCCTGAGGAGGAAGGACCAGGGGATCAGAGATAAGTCAGAACAGGTGGCTTAGGAGGGATACATAAGCTACGTGTTATACCAAAACAGTTTCTTAAGAAGTACAACATCAGGGCTGGAGAGATGGCTCAGCGGTTAAAGAGCACTGACTGCTCTTCCAAAGGTCCTGAGTTCAATTCCCAGCAGCCACATGGTGGTTCACAACCATCTATAATGAGATCTGGTGCCCTCTTCTGGTATACATGTAGGCAAAACACTGTATATTTAATAAATAAATCAATCTTATGTACTATTTGCCAGGGACATGGGGCAGAGTCAGTGGCAAGCTATCAATCATACAATGGGATCAAGCACTGTTCCACAGGGGAACACAGGGTCTCTCAAGGGTCTCAGAGACCCGAGGACCAGCAGCCTTGGGCCTGATTACGACAGTCTCTTGGGGTGGAGGTGGCTTAAAAGTCAAGTTCCCAGGAAATAAATCCTTAAGTCCTTTGATTCCCTGGCCCCAGCCCAAGTCTAGGTCTTGCCAGCCTGCCCCTGGGTAAGGAGGACACAGAACTAAGTTCCTCTTGTTGATTCATCAGAGCCTCTGAGAAAACCTTGGACTGGACTGGCTCTCAGCAGACTATATATGCTATATTGTTTATGTATATTGTAAATATATACGTGTGTGTGTGTGTGTGTGTGTGTGTGTGTGTGTGTTGCTGGATATGGGACTCAGGACACTGTGCATGCTACATATATGCTTTACACTAAACTGTGTCCTCAAGTCACATTATTTAGACATTTGGCATGGATCTTACAAAGGCCAACTAGGAAGTAAACAACTACCAGTTCATCACATACCAGGATCTGTAGCAGATTAGTACAGCACATGAATTCATCATCTCATACACACATGTGTGCATGTGGCCAGAGGATAGCTTTGGGTGTCATTGCTCAAGAACCAGATACTGTGATATTTGAGACAAGGTCTGTCACCAGCCTGGAGCTCTCCAGGTTGGTCAGGCTGACTGCCCAGTGAGTCAAGGGTCCTCCTGGGATCCTCTCCAGACCTGGTACCCTTTTTTTTTTTTTTTTTTTTTTTTTTTTTTTTGAGACAGGTTCTCCTTATGTAGCCCTGGCTGGCCTGGAACTTGCTATGGTGACCAGGATGACCTAGCGCTCGCTGAGATCTACCTGCCTCTGCCTCCCAAGTGCTGGGATTAAAGGTGTGGGCTTCAATACGCCCAGCCCCGGCACAATTTTTTAATGTACTGAGAGTATGTTTGTTAACTTATTAATTAGATACAAACTAGTCATTCTGTACATCTGAAAAATATCTAGTTCAGAGGTAGAGGGTTTGTTTTGCCTAGAAGACAGAGTTGTGGATTCAGACCCAGCACAGAGAGAGAAAGGAGAAGGGAGGTGTAGGAATCTGTAAGTCCAACACTAAGGAGGTGGAGGCAGGAGTGTCAGGTCATCATTAGCTAACAGAAAGTTCAAGAACAGCCTAGACTACATGGGTCCCTGTCTCAAAGCGAGGAGATGGCCAGGTGGGCATTGTGCTTGTCATGCACACGTGAGGACCTGAGTGCCAAGTGCTAGAACCCATGTAGAGCATGGGCGAAGTGGCCAGACATGATGGCACAGGCCTCTGATCTCAGCACTCTGAAAGCAGAGGCAGGTGGATCTCTGTGAGTTCGAGGCCAGCCTGGCCTACATAGAGAGTTCTAGGACAGCCAGGACTACATAGAGAGACCCTGTCTCAAATAATCAAACCAACCAAACAAGCAAAAAAAATGGACAAAATGGTGTACACCTGCATCTCCAATGATGGCGTTAGGGATAGCGATAGATCACTGGCCAGCCAGTCCAGCTATTTTCAAGCTCCACTTTCAGCAAGAGACCCTGCTTTAAAAAAGAAAGAAAGAAAGAAAAGAAAAGAAAAAGATACAGGTAGAGAGCAATAGAGGGAACCTGGTACCAGTGTCTGGCATGCTTGCATACAGTCACAGCCCATGTACCTGCGACACGCCTATCCTTGTTTGCTTGGGCACTGGGGATGGAGTCCAAGGTCCCAAACAGGCTATGTGCGCTGAGTGCTAAGGGCTCTATCTGCTGGCATGGATAGGAGTGGAGCTTAGACTACAATGGGAACCTATGAGATGATGCTAGGGTGCCCAAGGGAGGGCCTGAGCGGTGAAAGGGTGAAGCCAAGGGTGGAACATGGCGCAGTGCCCAGGGGCTATGCCTGCTTGTGGGTGCAGGGCTCTAGGCTCCATCCTACTGAGGGAAACTGGAGTGGGTAGGGGAGGCACCATAGAGAAGACAATTGGGGGCCCTTGTTGCATCTGCTGATCCTTGACAATCACATCAATGGAAAAGAGGATTGAGCGTTGGCTACGTAGGGGTAGTGGTGCTTTTGTGTGTTGACTTAGTGGTGACAGCACAGAGTTCAGATAGGTGTGTCCTAGCCTGCTGACAAGCACCCATGGAGGAGTGGGGACACGGACATCAGAAAGGACTTATGAGGAGGCAGGAAGACAAGCTCCCAAGCCCCAAACCAAAGGTTAAGTTGTCACCTTCAGAAGAGGAAGGAAGACCAGGAGCCACCCAGCTCCCAGTGAGTGAGGTGGGAGAAGTAAGTCTGTCCTCATCATAGCAGCAGCTGTTTGCCTGAAGCCTTGGACCCAGCGATCTCTCAGGTCTGGTGAGCAGGCCAGCTGGACGTGGGATGTAGCTCTCTGAGCTGGGACTAGCCAGTCTGAGTCCTGGCTCCATAGGAGCAGCCAAGCCTGATGCTGAGCAAGGACGCCTGGCTCCCAGAGGTAGGAGGATGAGTTTAAGGTCGGTTGTTTGAGGCCAGCCTGGTCTGGTCTATATGAAACTGGCTTGGGGGGAAGGTGGAGCTCTCTGGCTTGAGCAGAGTTGGGAAATGGAAATGTCCTGGAAGCAGGAAGAAGAGTTGGTTCATGGGAACCCATTTGGATTTGCACTGGGGCTTATGAAAGTTCCGCTCCTGGGCGGGGTGGCTCCGTAGTAGAACTTACATGGCGTATACAAGCTCCTGGATTCTATTCCCACCCAGCACTGTGAACGGGAGGGCGGGCATTGAAGGCTGGCCAGGCACTGCACAAGTCACCAAGGCTGGGAGGCACGCGTCTTGTCTTCAAGTGTTGCGGTGGCTGCAACACACGGAGTATCTATTTGATGGCTTTGGGTCTTCTCAGGCAGATGCTGAAGGGTCCTCGGATCATCCTTAGGGTGTCACTTTGAGACATCGCGGAACTAGGTTCAGGTTTGTCCCCTGGCCTGTTTCAGCCAAGGTGGAGGTCTGGGCCAGAAAAGACTCAAAGGAACCTGCTAAGGCCTTTGGAGGGAAAGAGAAAATCTTTGTTAAGGACACTGGTGTGATGGGGACTAGAGCTTGCTGTGGGAGGGGGTGTGGCCATTTACCCTTTAGAGAGTGAGGTGAATAGGTCAGTGTCAAGCCCTTTGTGCCCTTCACCCGTCCCCTCAGCCCTCTCCACAGTATTCTGCTTCCTACTGAGAGTGTGCAAGCAATCCTGCTCCTAGCACTGGGTCTCTCTGCTGCTGGAGCTGGATCAGCTGCCCGTCAAAGTGCACAATAGAGGGCCATTAGAGCACACAGGGTCTGGCTTTGAGAAGACAGCAGAGGAGGGCGGGGCCTGCCCTGGCCTCTGAGGAGGCTGGAGTGGGGGCGGGGGCAAGGGGGGCGGGCATCTAGAATCTGCTGTAGGCAAAGAGCTGCACCTTAGTATAAATATGACTACAACTTCCATAATCCCTAGCAAAACCCAGCATGCAGCTGGTGCATAGCCCTGGTGAAAACCTTCAACCAAACTCTAGTTGCTGGCCTGTGGTGAGCTGCCAGACTGCACCAGCTGTTTTCATTGTATTCTCCGATGCTCGAGGAAGCCAGCAGGAGGGCAGCCTGCACATCCTGTCCACTAAAGCTATCTGTAACCCTTTGCTCCGCAGGCAAGAGTAGGTACCAGCAGGCAAGCCTGTGACCCATTCAGACGAAGCTTTGTTTACAATACTCAATAGGCCATGTCTGCTTTCTCAGGTGCCCTAGGTACCTCCACCTTCCTCTGCCGACTGGAGAAATGATAGATGCTGTACGGTAGGTCTGAGACAGTTGTGGGGAAAGACAGCTACAGTGTCAGTGTCCTGCTGTGGAGGGCTGGAGGCCACGGTGTCAGCGCCTTCATACTTCTGTTAGCTTTTTTTGTGTTTGGAAGCTCAGCAGGGATTGCAGGGCTCTACGGATATATGAATGTGTGGTATCTCGGCTCCTGGCTTCCCTGTGCGCCCTAATGCGTCCTTCAGCATCACACCGGCTGCTGACAGTGTAGTCCATCCCTGAGGACCTCTCCAGCCTCTCCAGGAGGACAGGTGCCCTCTGTCTTGCCCTCACTGCAGCTCTAGTCATCACTGCCCTGCTCAGCAGGCCGCAGGTGGTGACCCTTCCAGCCTTCTGGGGGAGCTGTGGGCAGAGTGGGGCTCCTTCTTCTTTCATTGCTTGTGCCTCAGTGTCCTTCCTGCCACCTGTCCTGCTTCTCACTTACCTGTCTCTCTCTTTTCTCTGAGCTGCCAGACTTGTGAGGGCAGTCTTCAGCCATTCTCAGGGCCAATATCAGTGGCTGGTCTCAGTAGTGGCAAAACAGGTCTGTAGGCTGTGTTAGTTGCTTTTCCTATAGCCATGGCAAAAACAAAACAAACAAACAAAAAAACCCTTGTGCCTTAGTAGCTATTCTATTGCTGTGGAGAGACACCATGGCCAAGGCAACTCTTATCAAAGGAAGCGTTGAGTTGGTAGTATTGCATCTGAGTGTCTCCAGCTGCCATCGCAAGAAGCAACAGCAGGAATGGAGCGGGGTGACACATCTGCACCCCTGAAACTTCTCTGTGCAGAAGTTTGGTGCTATGCTGCCACGGCATCCCTCTGGATCTGGACACAGGCTTTCCCAGGGGGCTGCTGTGTTCCACAGGCCGCCCTCTCAACTCTGACTTCTGGAAAACATAAAGATGTTTCCTCTGAGATCAAGATGCTCTTACAACCAAGCGGCAGGGAGGCTAAGAGGGGGGACTGGGGGCGGGGGCAGGGCGGGGCAGCTCTCGGAAGCAAGAATCACAATGGTTTCAGGACAGTCCTGAGCAATTCTTTCTTTTGTAAGCTTGGGGTAGAAGTCTCCTGGATCCTGCATGATTGAGGGCAAGGCAAGACAAGAGGTTACATAGCACCTGGCCCCTGCTGGCCACTAACATGCCCAAGAAGCACAGAGCGCCCATCCAACATGTAGGCAGTTGAGCCTAATGAGCCAGCCCCCAGCACAGCAATCAAAAGGCCAACTTAGATGATTCCAGGTGGGGGTGGTGCCTAGAGGTTACCCTGGGGGCAAGTGGCCTCCACGTGTTTAAAAACAAAAGGCCAAACAAAATTTTGTGTAGCCCTAGGACTTTTGAGACAGGTCTCACTATGTAGCCCAGGCTGGCCCAGAATGCACTGTGTATCCCAGGCTGGCCTCACTCACTCTAGACTTTCTGTTTGTTGGAGCTACAGGTGTGCACCACCATGCTCGGTCTTCCCCTCCCTCTCCTTCCCTCCTTTTCTGTTTTTGTTTTTGGGTTTTTTGTTTGTTTGTTTGTTTTCCCTTTCTCTCCCTCTCTGCTTTCTCCTTCTCAGCCAGAGTACTTCAAAAGCCCTGCTGAAGCCTTGCAGCCCTTCCCCTCACAACTACAAGATAACTTTGTGGTTCAGTGGAGCCAGGAGTCACAGAAGCTTAGGTAGACTGACTCCCTTCCACCCCCTGAAAAGCTGTAAAAGTCAGAGATGTCCTTTGTGACATTGTCCCCCCACCCCATCCTGGGCTGTACACAATAACTCTTTCCTGTTCCACTTGAAGCCATCTCCCCCATTGTTCTCACGGTGCCCCCTTTTACCCCACCCCACCTTGAGGTGCACTCTCCAGCCTGCACCTACCACCAGAAGAGGGCATCAGATCTCAGTATAGATGGTTGTGAGCCACCATGTGGTTGCTGGGAATTGAACTCAGGACCTTTGGAAGAGCAGCAGCCAGTGCTCTTAGCCTCTGAGCCATCTCTCCAGCCCGAGGCTCTTTCTTAATAAAACTCATTCTGAAGAGTAACTGGCTCGCTCTGCTTCCCTCTCCTTCAACCAACCTGAAGTTAATAATTTATAACAGTGAGAGTTCTAACCTGTGTACGTGCGTGCGTGAGTGTGTGAGAGAGAAAGAGGCGATAGGTTTCAGCAATTTAGCATCTAGATCAAACTTCTCGCGTCTAGGAACGTGTACATTTTGGCGTGCTGGGGATATGTGCCAAACACACACTGATTGAGCTACACCCAGCTAGGGTTCAGCATCAGCAGCCTTTGTGCTTGTGCCATTAGTAGATGATTAATGTCCCCTTCAGTCCACCTTCTGGCACTTTTTAAAATAACTTTAGGAGGAAAACATGAGACTTGGCCATTTGTCAGGTACGAAGGGCGTTCACAACGTTGTGTAAGTCCTACCAGAACCTTCTTGTCATTCCCCACTGTAACTCTGTACCTACTGAGTTCCCTCTTCCCTTTCTGCTGCCCCAGAAGCTAGTCAGCTGCCACTTTTGTGCTATCTGCTGGTCGGTGTCTGGAGGGTTTTACTTGTGGGGCCCATCCGTGCTGCAGCATAGGTTGGTGCCTCCTTCACCCCAGCTGCGTGCACTCCACTGTGGAGTGCCCTGGCTGGTTTAGCTCTTCAGCGTGGAGAACCCTAGGGTTGCTTCCACTTGTGAGTTACTGTGAGTCATGCTGCCATGAGCAAGAGCAGACAAATGTCTGAGGCCTGCTCCCAAGTCTGGCTACACAGCACTGTCACGTGGCGATTCTTGGGATAGCCTCTCATGAGACCATAAAACTTTCCACCAGTTTTCACTTCAGCAGTGTGCAGGGGTTCCAATATTTTTTCATACGTTTACCAACTTTATTGTCTTACTTTAAATAGAAAAAAGAAAAAAAAAAAATCAGGCCTGGTGGTGCAGGCCCTATAACCCAGTTACTTGGGAGCTAGAGTCGGGAAGATTCTAAGTTCAAGGCCTTCCTGGGCTAAAGTACATTTTAAGGCCAGCCTGGGCAATTTAATAACAGCTTGTCTCAAAATAAGTGGCTGGCAGTGTAGCTCAGTGAACCTTTGTGTGCGTTGCTGAGTGTCCAACTCCAGAAAAAGGGCATTTCAGTGACAGCGAAATACAGCATGGCTTTGACAGGTGATTCCACAGTAACTGTGACTAACAATGTGAAGACTGCACTGACAGGATCTTGTTTCCCAGGCTGTCCTTGAACTCACAAGGATGATCTTGAACTTCTGACCTTCTGGGCTTCACAACTCCTGGATGTTGGGATCATAGGAGCGTGCCAGCATTGCTCAACTGGTGCAGGGCTGGAACCCAGGGCTAGGCCAGGCACTCATTCTGCCAGCTGAACTGCATCCAAGCTTCTCCCTGTGCCCTACTTTTAAAAACACTTTTTGCATGTTACGTTAGACAAGCATTCTACCACAGAACTACACCTAAGCCCTAAATCCTCTTTTTTTTTTTCTTGAGGTTTTATTCTTTTAATTTTTACTGATTTGATTGATTGATTTGAGACAGAGTCTAGTATGGCCCAGGCTGGCCTCAAACTCATGACCTTCTTCAGATTCCTGAGTGCTGGGATTACAGATATCCATACTACTCAACTGGCTTACCACTCTGTTTTAATTATTGTAGCTTTGTAAGGTACTTCTTTTTCAAGAATTAATTTGGTTATTTATGCTCCCTAGAGATTCAGTAAGATTTAGCATGGTTTTCTCTACTGAAAAAAAAAAACTGCCCTTGGGATTTTGGTAAAGATTATATTAAATCAGTAGGCAGATCTGGGTAGCACTGAGAGTCTTCTTTCTTTCTTTTTTTTTTTTTTTTTTTCCTTTTGGTTTTTCGAGACAGGGTTTCTCTGTGTAGCCCTGACTGTCCTGGACTCACTCTGTAGACCAGGCTGGCCTCCAACTCAGAGGTCCACCTGCCTCTGCCTCCCAAGGTGGGGATTAAAGGCGTGCGCTCCCACTGCCTGGCTTATAATGTATATTTATTAATGTGTATCTATAATATATATTGTATGTAATTTAGGCCGGCCTCAAACTCCTGACTTCCTGCCTCAGCCTGTCAATGTTCGACAAAGTTCTGAGCTACCTCCCTAGCTGGGTTTTTGGATGGATGGATAGATGGATGGATGGATGGATGGATGGATGGATGGATGGAAAGATGGACAATAGAGTTCATTGTCTCACCACTGTAATGCCACTTCTAGTAGTGATAATGGGTACCATAAACACCCAAGCACATGTTAGGAAATTACACCATAAGGAAGGAGTAAAATGAGGCTGGTGTCTGGTGTATGCCCGCAATCCCAGCACTCGGCCTTTCAGGCTGCTTCCGGCACCTTTCCCGCTTTGTTGCACCTACTTGGCCTTTTCTGGTAAGCTGCCCAGTACTCCCAAGGGCCATTGTTCCCCTGGATAGCTTCCTGTGGGCTTATGTGTGTGCTGTGTAACTAGCTATTGGTGTGTGGTGGTGGGGAGCTATGGCCTGAGCTAAAAAATAGCTCTTTCTTCTGCTTCTCCCAAGATTTTTTATGACAACAGGCCTTCTGAGTGATGCCTACATTCTGTGAGAATGAGAAAGTGCTGGAATAGTTGGATTTTTCTAGGTCAGTTTCTAGAAAGAAAAAAAAAAGTTGACCAAAGGCCAAATTGAGTTCTTCAGAATTCCATAAAATTTGCATGTCTGCTCAGCTCAATAAAAGGAGCCCAGGCCTCCCACAGCGGAGCATGGGGGCAGGTGCTTGGATGTTGGAAGCAAGCTTCTGGGGCATGGCATTCAGGCCCAGCATGCATGCAGACCAGCAACCACGTGAGCACTTGTGCAGACAGGCTCCTGTAAGTGTAGGCTGCAAGGCCTCCGCACTCAGGTCTCTTCTGTTCTCTCCTGAGACTGGACCTGCCTCCTCTGGAGACTCTTCCACCAGCCTTTCCGGCCTAGGCCAGGGTCTGTGTCATCACCAGCGCCCCCCTCTGGAAGAAGTGTAAATGGCTACAGTCTTCAGAGAAAGTTTCACTGGCTCCTCTTGCTTGTGTCATCTTCTGTTTTAGAGTCACTGGTGTGAAATCACACAGTTTTGCTGTGAACTTACTGAGCTCTGCTCACAGTGTCAGCTGTGGGAACTCTGGGCTGCTCCCCCAACTTTCGCTTACCCAAAGGCGAGTGTGTGTGAACACACTCACGCTCACCTTGTACTACGGATGGAACTTGGGGCCTTATGTGTGCTAGGTAAACACCATGCCATCGAGCTCACCCAGCCCCTGTGTGTTTTAGGGTCTGTAGTCTGCAGCTGTTCCCCACTTGTATAGGCAGAGGACCCAGGATCTCACTCATTGCCTTTGTGGGTCTTCAGCCAAATGGAGCAAGTCAATCGCAGGAGCAGAGCTCCCATATCTTACTGATTTTGCACAGCCCCAGCAACTTTCACAAGGAGATGTGGCCCAGAGAAATGACCAAAACATTGACCATGGTGATACACCCCTGTTTTAATCCCAGCCCCCAGGAGAGTTATGAGCTCAAGACCAGCCTGGGGGCTGAAGAGATGGCTCAGTGGTTAAAAGCACTGCCCAGAGGTCCAGCAACCACATGGGGGCTCACAACCATCTATACTGGGATCTGATGCCTTCTTCTGGCCTGCAGGTGTGCGGGTGTAAATGCACAGCACTTAAAATAAATGGAGAGATGGCTCAGAGGTTAAGAGCACTGGCTGTTCTTTCAAAGGTCCTGAGTTAAATTCCCTGAAACCACATGGTGGCTCACAGCCATCTATAATGAGATCTGGTGCCCTCTTCTGGCCTGCTGGCTCCCATGCAGACAGAATACTGTATAAATATTAAGTAATTAAAATAATAATAATAATAATAAAGATATAAATTGATAAATCCTTATTTTAAAAAAAAAAAGGCCATCCTGGGATATATGCCTGACTCAAGAAAACAAGGACTGATAATGGAGGTGAGCTTACCTTGCACACACAACCAAAAGGAAGTAAAGACCAAGGGGCCACAGCTTTCCTACTTTCTGAGGCAAAGAATGGTAATTTTGAGGGCAAAAATAGGATGGAGAGCTTTCTGGACTAGGCTGGTGAATTCTCAGGATGTCACCTGGTGATCTGTGGGGCTTGTGAAGCCAGTTGGAGAATGGGGGAGTGGGGGCTGGGGGGGCGGGGGTTCTCTCCAGTGAGCTCTCATCCATTCAGGTCTCCAGCCCCATTAACAGTCTCTGCTTGATGAAGGAAAGCTTCTTCAGTTTTCTGACTTGGTACTAGACGATCCCCTCCCAAGAAATCTTCACCTTCCACCACATGCAGGAACAGACAGGTCCTGTGGCCCGTCCTATGCGCGCACAGTTCTCTCAGCTTGAACCGATCAGAATGCTAGTTCAATGAAAGATGGCACCTCCAGGCTTGAGGACCACCACACCTTCCGGTCGGTCCTCAACACAGGACTTCAGGAGGCACACACACACACACACGCACGCACGCACGCACGCACGCATGCACGCCAAGCACCTGCTCTGGCTGCAGTGAGCAGGCTGCAAGCCTCACCTGGCTGTGACCCAGCAAGAGGCCCTGAGCCCTGGGGACGCAGTCTCTGAACCTTGACCCTGTCTCCCTGCCCCCCACCCTGCAGATGCTGCTAGCTGTCGTCTCATTGGGTCTCCTGTTAGCCCTCCTCCTGTTCCTGCGACACGTGGGCTGGGCCTTGGTAGTTATCTGCTGGTTTGAGAACGTGCAGCAGCCGATCTGCAACCTGCTCATGGGCGACACAAAGGAGCAGCGAATCCTGCGCCATGTTCAGCAGCACGCAAAGCCTGGAGACCCCGAGGGTGTCCTGGAGGCCATTGACAGCTACTGCTCACAGAAGGAGTGGGCCATGAACGTGGGTAACGTAAAAGGTACGAGGCATGGGGGGCGGGGCATGACCTGGGTATGGGAGTTCTGGCAGAAGAGTCTGTTAAAAGGAGAGGGAATTGTGGGTCGTACTCCTGTCTAGCCCCTGTGGAGACATTTACACTTGGAGGAACCAGGTAGGTGAGCTAGAGGGGTGTGTGTGTGTGTGCGTGTGCGTGTGTGTGTGCGCAAAGGGCTGGAAGATTCTCCAAGGCTGTGTACTATGGGCCTCGGGGTTATCGGGAGGCAAAGGGCCTTTCTAAGCAGGTCAGGAAGGAACAAAAGGAAGGGTAGGAATGTTTCAGGCTGGAAACATGAGAAGAGTGGGAATGTTACCAGTCTGGAGAGGGGGAAGGTTCAGAATTGAGGATGGGGTTCCCCTCTTTCTACCTGTACTTCTGTCCACCTCACCACCCACCAGGCCAGATCGTGGATGCAGTGATTCGGGAGTACAGCCCCTCGCTGGTGCTGGAGCTTGGCGCCTACTGCGGCTACTCAGCTGTGCGTATGGCCCGCCTGCTGCCACCGGGAGGCAGGCTTCTCACCATGGAGATGAACCCTGACTACGCTGCCATCACCCAGCAAATGGTGGACTTTGCTGGCCTAGGAGACAAAGTACGGCCCTGTAACTGGTGTGGGCAGCTGTGGCAGGGAGAGCTGGACAGGCAGGGGGAGGGTGGGGGGGTTAAGGTCTTTGGCCAGTCACTAAGCACCTGCCGTGTCTGGGCCCCTTGGAGTCAAGGAAGGAGCTCCAGCAAGTTAGGGACACGGTCTTACTGACCTACCCTACAGAGCAAGCAACTCTCTGGGCTGCCCCAGGAAAGACTACACATTTTACACTCTTCTCCAGAGCCCCCAAGAGATGTATACCTGGGTGGAGGTGCGGGCTCTTGCATAGCCCCGTGGGCACAGCGCTGACACAGAACACTGTTCCAGGTCACCATCCTCATTGGGGCATCGCAGGACCTCATCCCCCAGCTCAAGAAGAAGTACGATGTGGACACGTTGGATATGGTCTTTCTGGACCACTGGAAAGACCGCTACCTGCCGGACACACATCTCCTGGAGGTGAGCTGACTTGCCCTGCTCAGCAGGATGGCTTCTGCACTGTCATTACTGAGGTCACTGAAGAGCCCTGCTGAGGGTGGCCCAAGGGCATAGGTAGGTCCAGGGACAGTCTGAGAGGTCAGTGGACTGTAGAGGCCCTGTGGCAGGTGGAGATGAAAGGGAAGGGATTCTGGGTAGCAGTGCCAGGCCAGAGACTCCCTGCACTGTAAGCAGGGTGCTGCTAGGGAGTGCAGTGGACACCAGAGACCAGAACACTCGGGCCTGAGGGACACAGAGAAGAGTACCTGAGGAGCAAAATTGGCTGCCACACAGTCTGACTGGGGGTGATCAGGGGCTGGCCACAGGAAGGGCAAGTGTGTCTTGGATCTTTCTCCAGAAGCTTCTGCTATACAAACACTCCAGTCTCCCAAGACCTTTTCAGCCCTCAGCACTGCTGTTCAGCCACCTTCATCTAGCAGGACCCCAGCTCTCACGGGGGTGGGGGGCATCCCCACTCTAAAGTGACTAGAGCTTGAGGGTATAATACCTTGTCCTGCTCTGGTGGCCAGTAGAGGGACATGGGGTGGCTCCTTGGCCTCCACTGGGTCTCCTCACAGCCTTCTACAGCCAACATGGGGCTGTCCATGTGGTGTTGACCAGCCACAGTTGTCTCAAGCGCTGTACACCCTGTCATGTACAGTGGAGTCTGGAATGTGAGAGATCAGCCAACAAACCCAGGGGCAGGACAGGGCCACTGTGGCTTGGGCATGAATATAAGGGCACAAAGGACAAGTCATGAGATCTGGACACGTGATAGGAGGCGAGTCCTGGCGTCTAAAAGGATGTCATTGATCTTGTGGAAGCATGGACAGGGTGAGACAGGGGATATTTCGGAGGTCCCTCGCTATTTTGGAAGTGGTGAGCACTACTAGGGTGGGAGGCAGGGATATCCCAGAGCAAAGGAAGTGTACCAGAGAACCTGTTTTTACGAAGAGGGCAGGCAGTCAGCAGATAGAAAGGAGACCAAAAAGGCCAGGCTAACCATGGGAAGCTGACTTGGGAAGGGGTCCATGCCTGGCAGACATTGTAAACAGGGTACCTACTGTGGGCAGAGGACAAACTGGGCAGGAGAGCCAACCACAGTGCAGGGAATGGGCCTCTGCAGCTTTCGGTGTGTGGTAATTGCAGGCCTGCTTTTAGAAAGAGCCAAATATTGCTGTTCAGTCACTAGGAAACTAACCGTTTTCAGCGCTGCTGCTCAAAGCTGGCAATTAGCTCCACATTGGCAGTGGGTGCACTTCCACCCCACCCCCACCCCCGCCGTATGGCTTTGGGGAATTAAACCCAGAGGCTGCATCTTTAAGAACTAAAAGCCAGGCAATGGTGGCGCATGCCTTTAATCCCAGCACTGGGGAGGCAGAGGCAGGCAGATCACTGTGAGTTCAAGGCCAGCCCGGTCTACAAAGCGAGTCCAGGGGGGCTACACAGAAAAAAATCCTGTCTCGAAAAACCAACAAAACAAAACCAAAATAAAAAAGAACTAAAACTACATTACTACCTAGGCTTAGGAATGCACACGGACAGTCTCAGTACTTGAAGGCAGGGGCTCACCTGTTTGAGGCCAGCCTAGGTTAGACAGTAAGACCCCGTCTCACAAGCAGACATCTTACCCACAGCATTCTACACTCTCCTGTCCCCTCAGCACAGATGCCAGCTGCTCAGGCACAGGTACCCACTCACCTGCAATTCCAGGAGGCTCATGGTATCTGAATACTGGTAGGGTAGGGGCTGTCCCCACAAAAGGTGTGTTCTCGAAGGGCAATGGGACCCCAGACCTCCAGAAGCACATGCCTTGCTGTCATGATGAAACTAGCAAGTTTTGGTCTTTTTTTTTTTTTTTTTTTTAAGACAGGGTTTCTCTGTGTAGCCTTGGCTGTCCTAGACTCCCTTTGTAGACCAGGCTGGCCTCAAACTCACAGCGATCCACCTGCCTCTGCCTCCTGAGTGGAGTGCTGGGATTAAAGGTGTGCACCACCACGCCCAACAGAGACCAGCAAGTTTTATGTCTCAGTGTCATTAGTCTTACTGACTTGTGACTCTTGATGTTTCCAAGTCCCTGGCTGAGCCTGGGAACTCCCAGCTCCTATTGTTCCCTTCCTGCCCTGAGCTGCAGGGCCTCACAGTGGACGGGGCAGCTGCCTTCTTGCAGAACAGTTCTTCATTGATGTCTTCCCAACCAGTGCTGACTTGACGTTCTGTTTTCTACTTCCTAAGCGAGAATGTATGATGACCCATAGTGAAACTCATTCACACTGTAGCGCCTGAGGCTAGCCCCTGGATTTGCTGACCAGCCTGGGTCCCTCAGCTGTCTCAGAGCCCACAGGCTGAGATGACCATCCTCCCACCCCACCCCCACATGACTACTAGGACCAGCCAGAGCTTTGGACAACTGTTGAGAGAACAGCACTGATATGCAAGTCTGACTGGGGGTGATCAGGGGCTGGCCACAGGGAGGGCAAGTGTGTCTTGGATCTTTCTCCAGAAGCTTCTGCTATACAAACACTCCAGTCTCCCAAGACCTTTTCAGCCCCTACCCCCTCCCCCCCACTTCAGTGTGGGACATTTTATTTTCATGTGGGGTGCTGGGAATACACTTTGGGTCACAACTGCATGGCTGCACTCCTCCCACTGAGCTATATACGTCAGCCCACACTACTTACTGGATTTAACTTTCCATTTTTAGGCTGCTTTCAATGTGTTTGAAGACAAGTGTCTTCCATAGGCCAGGGAAGCCTAGAACCCTCAATCCTGCCTCAGCCTCCTGACTGCTGAGATTACAGATGTGGCCCCATCAGACACAAGGGCTTTGTTTCATGATTATATTAAAAACAAACCCCTAAGCCTCCTGGGCAGCCTTTAGATGAGACATTCAGGTGCCTCCTGGCTCTCCTCACCCCTACGCACACAAGGCACATTTTTTCATCAGGCACTTCAGTCATGTATATGTTATCAGCAGACTTACTTCCCAGAGGGGAGAGACAGGTACCCTGCATGTGGGGGTTCTAGAGCCACTGTGTCGGGGGCCCAGGGACAACTTCTCCCTCCTGCGCAGAGCCCAGCACCTACTGTCTTCCCCAGCCCAGGTGATCTCCAAAGATAGGGTTGTTGGTGAAGACGCCACATTCCTGGCATAGAGTGTTGGAGGGAAACTGGCCTTCTGGCTCCACCATCCCTTCCACTCCGCCAGCCTCCAAACCTTCACTGTGCTGCCTACATGTCCCTCCTGGGCTAGGGCTGGATACAGGGGAGAAGGGATAGGAGCTGAAGTGACTGACTCCATGCCGAGTCCCATTGCACTGTGTTTGCCAAGCATTCCTGACCCTCCCCGTCTGTCCCTGCAGGAATGTGGCCTGTTGCGCAAAGGGACGGTGCTCCTAGCTGACAATGTCATCATCCCGGGCACCCCCGACTTCCTGGCATATGTGAGGGGGAGCAGCAGCTTCGAGTGCACACACTACAGCTCAGAGCTGGAGTACTTAAATGCAGTAGACGGCCTGGAGAAAGCGATCTACACGGGTCCAGGCAGCCCGCCTTGAGCTTCCCTTTCAGCTCCCTTCTGCAAGATGACACACACCCACGCTGGCCCCTTCTGTGCTTCTGGTGCCTGTCCTCAAGCGCTGTGGTTCCCAACTGTCACAGCTTTCTGTGCAAACTCGCCACAATGAACCTGGGAAACACCTGTGGATAAGAGGCTGCACTGCAGCAGGTGTGGCAGCTCACAGCGCCTGCTCAGCATGCAGAGGCCTCACAGTTAATCCTCAGCATCAGAGAGCAAGAAGGGAGACTTTAAAAAAAAAAATCAAAGCAGGTGTCAGTCTGATGGTGTCACCAACTGCAAGAGGAGATTCTTATAGGGTTTTAATGCAGGATCCCTAGAAACTGCTGTCAGCCCAGCAAGAAGTCAGGAAACTGAAAATATCCAGATACCATTTGGCTGTCACCAAATGGCAGCACCTCAGAGACCGTACTGTCACCAGCAACTCATACCACATTTCCTCTGAAGAATGAGTCATGGCCACCGCATGGTGGCACACGCCTTTAATCCCACCACTCAGGAGGCAGAGGCAGGTAGATTGTTCAAGTGAGTCCAGGACAGCCAGGGCTACACAGAGAAACCCTGTCTCAAAAAAACAAGAAAAATACAAAACTAAAATTAAAAAAAAAAAAGAATGAGTCATGCTAGAGAGATGGCGCAGAGGTTACTGGCTGCTCTTACAAGGGTACTGAAGTTCAATTCTCAGCAACCACATGGTGGCCTACAACGAGCTATAATGAGATCTGGTGCCCTCTTTTGGTACACAGGCATACATACAGGCAAAATACTATACATAATAAATAATCTTTAAAAAAAAAAAAAAAGTTGGGCAGTGGCTTTAATCCTAGCACTCCAAAGACAGATGCAGGTGGATCTCTGTGAGTTTGAGGCCAGACTAATCTACAAAGTGAGTCCAGGGCAGGCTAGGCTACATACTGGGAAACTGTCTCAAAAAAAAAGTCATAAACTTCCAAGTGTAGTATCCCACACCTGTTATCCCAGTACCCAGGAGGCAGAGGTAGCCAGCTCTGAGTTCAAAGGTCAGCCTATTCTACAGAGTGAGTTCCAGGACAGCCAGGACTACAAAGGGAGACTCTTGTCTTAAAGATGTTACCTCTTATAAAGGAAATTAAAGATCTAAATATTTGGATACAGATTCACTGACGGTTATATTCACAACTACCATACTGCTCTTACCCGGCGCTCCCTGGACAGACAGCCTTTGTGCCTGTCTTTGACTAAGCAAGAAAGGGTGACACAGGTAGCCATGAGGCCATGCAGTCCCTGTTGCTCTCCACTCCTTTGTGACACCCAGGAGAAACCATCTCTCCAGTCCTACTTCCTGGCCTACAGAAGAGGAAGTAGGCTCAGACAACAGGCGCCTGTCTGCCAGGTACCACACACCCCCACCCCCACGCAGCGAGGAAGCATGAAGTTTGGAGTTGCCCACCCCCACTCCACCTCCTCCAGGGGCTCAAGGTCTCACTCAGTAGGATCCCATTTCCTAGACACAAAGATCAACTCCATCTTGGCTAGTCCTACCTGTGCCCAGCCAGTCAGTCAGCATGGCCCCTCTGGGCTGAAGGTCCCAACAGGAGCCAGGGAAGACAAGTAGGCAGTGTCTGCAAGGGCTGGGCGAGCCTCCCATCCCTCCCTCCTCCCAGTATCAGCAACGGGATTTCAGGGGACCTGTCATCACCAGGTGGCAGCAGTGGCTCAGTTAACCCAGTGGGATGCCCTCTTCCTCTGGGAGCAGAGTCAGAACACAGGGAGTTAGTTCCTTTGCTGCTTTTTTAATCTTGAAATTTTCTTACAAAATTTTCAATGTTTGTTGATACAGTCTTATTTTGGTTTCGTTTTTAATGCTTTTTGTCAGTTTTCTTCGTTTTTAAGTCACAAACAGCAGGCACTGAGCAGCAGTTCCCACGCTGCTGCCGGCAGTCAGGCCCTCGAGGTTACTTGAGGTTCTAGGCAGATGCGACAGCCAGGGTGGCCCCAGCCACAGGCAACTTAGGAGGAGTTTGCTGCAGAGGGAAGATGTCCCAGGAACACAAGGACATGGGTGCTGGGGACAAGCACAGCTTGCCCCCTAGCTGGCTGCCTCCTAAACTTCCCTGCGCGGACTTTTTAGGAACAGCCCTGGCTATGATCAGCCTGCATGCAGCATAGTATTCCAGCCACCCTTGGGAGCCCATGTTCTCTTCCAAGGCCCCCTACTTGTCCCATTGCCTGCTCCAGGACCTCCAGTGCAGGCTTGTATTTGCTCCTCGGTGTCACTGTGCATGGGGAGGAGGGGATAGGCTTGCCCCTCACCCCCTCTCCCACTACACAGCACCATGTCAGTAAACAGCTAACTCAGGCCTGAAGAGTTAGATCAGGAGAGTGGGGAAGAGGGTAGGGTAAGACAGGACAAGAGGGACAGCCATTAATTCAGGCCCTGGCTTGGGACAAGAGGCTTGGCCAACCCGCCACAGAAGGGCAGGGCTCCGGCTCCGAGTCCAAGTCTGGGTCTGCTCAAGACAGCCCTCTTCCAGCTACTGCGATGTGATCCCTAAGAACAGACAGCTGAGCCAGGGCCCTGCAAAGGGAAACAGACACATGCTTGAGCGAGGAGTCCAGACAGGCGACAGAGCCAGCAAGATGTAGCAGGGTGACTTAGAGCCTCAATACACAGTAACTGACCCCAGAGGCCACACAGAAGCAGTGGCTGTGGATTGAAGGGAGGGCCATGCCAAAAGCCTTGACACTGGGACCAGTCCTTTCTTGCTGGTCCTCACAGGGCAACATGCTGAGGGCATCTAAGGAAATAGGGGCATGTCTCCTCAGGACCCTGATCTCTAGGGGCTGGAATAAGATTTTGTGAGCCCTGGGAAGACACTCCTGTCGCCTGGATCCTGCCAGGGATCACACAGGGAGCTCAGACATGCAGCAAGCAGAGATGAACAAGAACGGGCAAACCGACCAGACGAAGGAACGTACCAGGCATGCAAGCTAGACCCAGGAGTCAACAGGCTGAGGCTTAGTGTCCCCCACGGCGTCCACCAGCCTGACCGAGGGCCTGCTGGGCCCAGGCGGAGGGGCCTTCCTGCCAGAGTCGGGCTGCAGTGCATGGTGGGTGGGCAGATAGGAGTTAGAAGCAGGGAAAAAAAAGCAGGTTAACTACAGCTAAGGGCAAGCTAGGCTGGTCGACATGGACAAGGGGTGAAAAGAAGGGCCTGCCAAGGCAGTACAGGGAAACCAAGCTCTGGAACTGGCTATAGGGTGGCACACGGATATACCCAGAGGCTGGTATGTGAAGCCAGGATACTGGCACAGTGTATGTGGCAGATGTTGCCCTTGCTAGGGGACCACAGTGGACACCTTGCCCCCACACACATATAAGAAAAGGGAACACATCCACTTGCTCAGACTCTGGTCCTATGTAGCCCATGGCCGGGCAGAGCCACCCCTGTCCACTCCAATGCAGCAAGACTGTGCACCATCAGACCTCTCAGGGACTGATGCTGGGCTACTGCCTGGGCTCTGCAAATGAATGCCACTCCAGCCATGTCCCCGAGCCCTGACCAAGCTTAGCACTGCCTGGCTGTTCTCGTGACAAGCCCAAGACAGGAAGCCTCCTTGGGTATTTGTTGCTGTCACTCACTTTCAACAGTTCCTTCTCGGAGGCCTCCCCTGTGGAGTCACTTCCCAGCGTCCTCCGCTCCCTCCGGTCCACTGTGGCATACCCATCTGTAGGGTGGAACAAAGCAGGGAGTGAGCAGAATTCTGGGGAAGTTGGGAAGAAAGGTGAACTTCCTTCAGCCCAGATACAGAAAACCCTAGACGGGGAACTTCTGGTCTCAGGGCCAGCTCCAACCAGCCCTGAGGCCTCCAAACCACCTGTCTTTTCTCCAGCTGACATTGTGCCATAGCAAGGCCTCCCCAGCACCACCCAGGATGGGTGCAGGTGGCGCCCCGCAGCCTTCTTCCCTGAGCTCTTTCCTACCCCTCTGAACTCACCTGGACCAAGTGTGTCCATAGGGATCAAATCCCGGGTGGCTGACTTCTCCCCATCTGCAAGGCACGAGCAGGTTTCTATGAGCAGTGAGGCAGGCATGGGGAGGGCAGGGCAGACAAGCTCGCCGCCGCGGTAGGACAGTCAGTGCTCAGTGTTGTGTGTCAGAAGTCCGTGCTGCCTCCCTAGCCCCACCTACCTCGTGCATTGGCAGTGGGAGCTACTCTTAAGCCTCGGGGTTAAGTTTTGTGTCCCTCCCCCCTGCCTGTGCTCACCAGGGTTCTTGTCCACCAGTGGCAGTGTGCTGTCATCAAAGCCCCCAGAACTTGGCGTTCCTTTGGGTCCCTTGGCAGTGCTAGCAGACTACAGAGGCACAAAACACACATAAGAGGTAAGGCCAAAGACACTTCTGCCTGTGGACAGACCTGGCAAAGTGAGAGAGAAGGCGGGACAACCGCACCTGGAAGCGTGCCTTGGTCCAGCCATCCCTCTGTAGGGCTCCACGCAGCTCCTTGTAGCTCCACACAGTCTGTAGCACGTGTGATGCTGCCTTGGCCTCCCGCACTGACTGGCTGCAGCAGCAGCAGCAGCAGCAGCCAGTGTTGGGGTCAGTGGCCTACCGTATCCCAGTCTCCCTCTACCCCCCCCCCCCCAACCTCACCCAGCCCGCAGCAGGCCCTGCCCGCACATACCTAGAGGCCACGAGTGCCACCAGTGCAGGCACACCACGGGCCTGCAGGAGGGAGCGAGCACTGTCCAGGCTGTCAGACACAATCTCATGGATGGTGTTGAGCACGGCTACCACCGTACCCTCCTCCAGGTGGGCACCAGGGTGAGCAGGAGCCTGTGCATTGCGAACATTCCGAACCAGCTCTGTCATGGCATAGCTCCCTAAGAGGCAGGGTCAGGTGTTAGGACACACCTCTGTCCTACCCCTATGGGAAGGAGCAGCATTCAGACAAAGGAGCTCACCAGGAGAGCTACCACCTCTACTGGCAAGCTGAGCTTCAGGGACCAGGGGAGGAAGACCTAAGGCTCCTACAGCTCAGGATAGGACCAGCCAACCACACGGGTCCCCTGCACTCCGGCCTCCAACATGTCCCCAACACCTGCTCCGTTTCACAAGTCTTAGCTTATCCCATCAGCATCCTCACCAATGAGGTCTTTGTTGCGCTGGTCTAGTGAAAGGTTGCGCAGCGCGATGGCAACAGCACGTACCACCTTGTCCGTCTCAGACTGTAGCAGTTCCACCAACACCGGCAGCCCACGTTCCTTGCGTACTGTGGCGCGGATGTACGTGGCCCACTGTGAGGGCAGCACAGGAGGTGACTGCTCAGAGGGGAGTGGCCTTGCACAGTACCTACACCAGCCATACTGGCCAGGGCACAGTGCTCACAGCCTGACGCTGAGGAGGTACTGCGTCCCCTCTTTTCCCACTGGCCCAGACGAGATGAAGGCAAGAGCCTGAGGCAGAACTAGCGTGGTGTCTGGAATCCTCCATCCGGGTCTTGCCCTCCCTGCCAACCTGACTCCTCACCGTCCAGTTGCCAGCGCTGAGGTTTTGGAGGGCACCGGCTGCAGCTTCCAGGGTGTTGAAGTTCCGGCTCTCCGTAAGGAGTGAGAGGTAGAGACGCACCACCTCAGGCTGATACAGCAGCTCAAAGCCTAAGATAGCCCAGAGTCATGGTGAGAGACCTCTCCCCAACTCCAGCCCCTTCTTCTTCATTGTTCTGGAACTAGGGTGAGCTGCCCAGGATGGATACTAAATTGTCATGTTTAACATCAATTAATATCCCCATTTTAGGCGGGGTGGGTGGGGGCACAAACCAACGGTCAGCCGGGAGACAGAGCAGGTAGAGGAGGCCAGTCTGTCTTTAACCCTGCTTGCAAAGAAATGGGACCGAGCTCACCTGGGCGCATATCCGTAAGTGGGGAGAGGGAGATAGACGCTAGGCTACTTTAACAACTTCAGAACTTACCTCCCCTGGATTTAGGGCAGCACCCCTAAAACCAAGGCTTACCTACCCTCTCTGACAACAGGGACCACCTTCACCAGTACGTAACAGACTATGTAGCTAATGCCCCATGTCTAGAAACAGGCATCCCCAGCTGCCCTAGCGACTGGGGCCCCGCCTGCCAACAAGGATGGTGCCCAGCACAAGGCCTCAAGAATTAAGAGCTAAGATGCCTTCGATGTGTTAAGAGCTTCTGCCTAGCTCAGGACATTACTCCCACACTCCATCACTCTCCCTCACCTCAAGCCGAGTCTCCCTCCACTCCTGCTCTCCAAGTTTCCCCAGACACATTCTTCTCTCAGGGTACCTGCACTGGCTGGCTACTGTCCCAGGGCCCTTCCACCCCAGTTAGGGGCATCTGGGTTCTCCTATCCCGGGTAGTCTCTCACTAAGGCCAGTCCCCAATGCATTCACTGCAGTTTGAGAGCACACTGGAAATCCAGCAGACAGAACAGACTGCAGGGGTGCCCCACTCTGGACTGCAGAAGTCCATTCTTGCATCCTGGCCCCTGGGTCACTACCTTTAAAGTAACACAGCTTAGTCGCTGCCAGCAACCTTCCAACCCATGCACCTCGCACTTGCCGAGCGACTATGTGAAAGCTTATGTGAAACCTGTGCACATGGCCTGAACCCTCAGGAGGTGTCAAGCCTGGGCCAGTCTCTAGGAAACCCCACTATGATGGATGGGTCTGTTTGTCTATCTGACCCTTCTGGCTTACTCAATAGCACAAAGCTCTGACCCCTGGGCCAGGCTCCCCACCTCCACCTCTTTGCCCTTTCACCTTTGGCAGCCTCAGTTCGTTTGGGCAGGTCCAGTGTGTCAAAGTTTCGGTCCATCTCTCCGTCCTTCTTCCCTGGAACAGAAGGGACAAGTGTGTGCCAGGAGGTTGGAGGTAGGCACAGCCCTCTCCTGCTCAGAGCCCAGAGGGGAGTGAGTGAGCGAGCACTAAAAACACTCTGGCAGAGGTGTACTGTTCTCAGAGTAAGGAGTCAGGCTGGCCAGTGGTGGCAGCAGAGCCTAGGAACAGCCTAACCATGTCCTGGGTGCCCAAGCCTCAGCTCTCATCAGTTAACGGTGATGCAGCACGCTGCGCCACAGAACAAGAAGATTAGGCCTAAAAGCTCCATCCAAGGGGAAACCTTCCACAGCCCAACCTCTACTGTACAGAAGGTTGTCCTCTCAGCCCCTTCTCCTTCAGCTGGCTCCTTCCTGCTAGGCCCTCTAGCCGGCAACGAGCCGTTGCAGATGACCTGGTGCCCCTGGCTTGCTTACCCGGATGGTACTTCTGTGCCACACATCACCCACGCCATCAGAGGGACAGATGATCCTCTGGTACTGGCCACTCCCTGGGCCCTGCCCACTGTTTGTTCTGTCCCACTCCTGGCCCGGTAGCTTGTTCTGACTTTGTAAGCAGCAGTCCCTGGGCCTCCCCCACCAGCCCAGGGCCAGCATTCCAGCCTGTGTTGTCATGGAGATGGCTGCCCTTCCCGTGGACTGGGGGGTGGGGGATGGGGCAGGGCCTGAAGGCTGGAAGGCATCCCAGCTGCCCTAGAGTTGTCATGGAAATAACCGCCTGGCCTGAGCGTAGTAGTAGGTAACTTGAGTGCCAGTCTGTTGCTCACTGCACTTGCCAGACCTGGCAGCAGAACAGGGACTCACCTTGATGGAACCACTCCTCTGGGCGGCCGGAGGAAGCACGGGAAAGAGGAGATGAGCCTGAGCAGCGGTACCCCCCCTCACCCCCCCACGACTCACACTCCCACCCAGGCCAGGCCAAGCAAACAGACTGTGCGACCTCACTCCAGGAGCTCTGGGGACTCATTACCCATAAGCCACAGGGAAGACACATGGTCAGAGGCAGGTAAAAGCAATTAACCTGTACCACTGCCACCGCTGGAGGACGCAGGAACCCTGCAAGTATTGAGGGTGCCTGGCCAAGTGAAGAAAAGGGGTGTGCACTACAGGCTGCTCTGTGACTGGCCAGATAGAGTCACTGTGGGCCCTCAATCCTTCCCCAGAGCAGAGAGACTAAGGTGGGGTAATACCCCACGGCCCACAGGAAAGGATTGGGGCTTGCATCTGCACCTTTCCCATTTGCTGCATGCCCCGGGGGCTGACTGTCCGTTTTCTAGCCTCCAGGATATGGAAAGCCCTGAGCCCTGGGAGCAGTGGGAAAGAGACAAATCCCAGCCTCACCCACCCACCTTTGGCTTTCTTGCCACCAAAGCAGCTGGCGTCATCCTTCCTCCGACGCTGGGAGGCTGTAGCACTGCCCGGGATCCCAGGCTCGGCCTCCTGGTACCTGTCAGCCCCTGGCACCTCCTTGTGCACGTGGTAGGACAAGTTCCGCATGATGCACACGCAGTTCTCTACTGACTGTGGGAAGAGGTGGCCTGGTTGGGCAGGAACACTGGACAAGGGGGCTGCTGATCTTCTCAGACCATATGTGTGAAGACATGGCCGGTGGACACTAATGGCACCGTCAGCCTAAGGTGGAGGGGACTGCCGGGGGGGGGGGGGCACCATGTGCCACATGAAGGGCTGGGTCCCTTGCTCTGGGCAGTTACTCCGGCTCTCATCTGTACCACTCTGAGGAGCTCCCAGCCCTTGGGCCCTGGTTCCTGTGACCATTTGGTTCTGAGAACTTGGGGGTAAAGGTTGTGAGCTGGTCCCCACCTGCCCCACCCACCTTATTGTCTGTGTCCTTCCTGCCCACAGCTGACTGCAGGGCATGTAGGAGAGCGTCCACCAGCCCTTCGCACTCACGGAGTCGCCGCCGGGCCTCGGCACCATCTGAGCTCACATTCCTGGGTGGAAGGGAGCAGGACCACCAGTGACCCCTGTTCTTGCCCCCACTAGCCCACCACAGCCCATTATGCCTCAGTGGCTTTCATCTGCACATAGGACCCTGCTGGATCACAGTGAAAGTGAACAGAGTGGCCTGACTGTCCCAGGCAGTGGGCTTTAGCCTGGTGTCTGTGGGAGAGAAGCAGGTCCCCCAGTTCCCAGCTGAACTGGAATAGGATAGAGATGGGCCCCTGGAGGCCAGAATCCATGATATGTAGGTAATTCTGCCCTTTTGCCCCACCAGTAGTTCCCAGCATCAGGACCCATGGTGGTAGGAAACTGATGGGCAGGCAGGACCTCAGGGGCTTAGCACTGCATCTGTGGGTGTTGAGGAAAGCTCCCCTGGAAACCTGAGGCTTAGGATGCGGCTCAGGAGCTCCTAAGACTTGGACGAGCTGGGATATGAGCATGGTAGCTCCTGGCCCCCTGCAGATCCGGCCTAAGCCCCACCCCTGCCCACACCTCAGGCAGCCTGATGTGTTCTTGAAGACTGTTGTCCACTCGGCATCCCGGGGCTTCGAGTCTTCATTAGGCTCTCGCTCCCAGCCTGAGTGGGGCACGATGACCTCATGGGTCAGCGTCTGTAAGCCGTGGTCAATGATGACCATCTTCAGGGGCTCGTAGGATGACAGGTTCCAGAGTGTGCCTGTAATGTGCCACTAGTCAATACTGCTGACCACGGTCCTACTGCCTTGGCCTCCCCAGGGGTGATGCTCGTGATCTGCTCCTGCTTTTCCTCCTCATCCTGCAGTTGCCACACGAAGCTAGCATAGTTGTTACTAGGTTTTAAGGGTTTTTTGTTGTTGTTGTTGTTGTCCCAGGGAGGGCACCCAGGGCCTCTGCACATGCTAGGCAAGCACTCCCACTGAGTGATACCCAGCTCACATAAGAAGTTAGGAGCAGTGAAACTATAAGAGGTTCTGGGGCCCCATAGAGCAAGATGTATTGGCAGTGCTTAATGGTGGCTTTCAGTTAACAAGGACAAGATAAGTTATACGAGAGGCATAACCAGTGACCCATCCGTTCTCTGCTACATGGATGGGTGAACTGGCAAATGGTCCTGTGACTCTCAAGCTCTCCAAGGCACAAGCCCTACCCCTGCACTCGCACAGGTTAGGAACCAGGGAGGCAGGGTCTGGTGCCAGCAACCCTGCGGCTGAGAGTTGGGGACCCATCCCAGAACCTGGGCCTGCTCTACTCCTGTTTACCCACTTTCGGGCTGAGCCACGCACATGTCAGCCATGGCCAAGGCCCACTCACCAGTGACCAGCTCACGGACCTCATTGTCACGGGCAGCCCGCAGCAGGCGCACCAGGGCTGGCACACCCCCGCAGTCCCGGATGGCAGCCTTGTTGTCAGCATCACGGCCATAGGAGAGGTTGCGCAGCGCCCCACAGGCCCGGCGCCGTACCTCAGCCCGAGGGTGATCTAACAATGCCACAAGCAGGGGCAGCCCACGCAGCTGCCGCACTCGCCGCTTGATGCCCTCGTTTTCAAAGCAGAGGTGCTGCAGGTAGGCCGCCGCATTGGCCTTCACAGGGTCCACAGGGTGCCGCAGCATGGCTAGCACCTCGGGCAGCTCCGGGTCCCGCCAGCGTGGCTCCTTGCGGGTGCTATCCACTGAAGGCGAGCGCCGCACTACCCGGTCCAGGCTGCCCAGGCTGCCCCTCTCAGGCTGGGCCAGAGGGGCAGTTGCTGCTGGGAAGGGAGGCCGCTCGTCTATCAGCTCACCGGTATCATCTGCTGTGTCCTCAAAGGCCCTGTGTGAACGAACAGATGCTGTCAACACCTTCACAGTAGCCGCCAGCCCTGCCCCCCACATTCTGTCCAGGGGTCTAGGAATTTCCTGTCAAGACGGTCTGACAGCATCCTGCATCTCAGCCCCAGAGAGTGTGGACAACAAGAGTTTTGTTTCGGCCAAGCCAGTGCCATTGCAAGGTCAACATTACAGCCAAACCCAGCATCCCTCCCATGTCCAGAAGTTCTTTCTTTAACAGTGTTACTTAATCGTGACCTAATACGCTTTGATGTGGCATCTGTCAGGGACAGGGCAGGAATCCTACCTCCTTTCTGTAATATCAGCTGACTGGACCAGTATGTAAAAGGTAAAATATCCCTCCCTGTGCATGGCCCTCCGATGAGACCATCTGACAGGACTTGTCTTTGGCTCTCGGTTGCCCAATGAACTCTCAAGCCTTGCTCCCCAGGGAAGGGACTGAGGCTAGGAAAGTCAGGTAATTTGCCCAGAGTCACATAACAAACTCTAGACTCAAGCTGTGGCCATGTCTTCATGCCATGGATGTAAGTGGGAGCAGCATAAAGGGTAGGATCAAGGACCATCATGACAAGAAAAACCACGGCCTCTAGGTTTCAGCGAGGGTGCATGGTGGAGACCAAGGCACGGACCCCTCAGAGGCCTTAAGGAGAGTCACATCGTGAGCATCCGATGCCTGGGTCTTCATGGCCAGCTGGCTAGCCGTTAGAACAGAGCCAACTTCAGGCTGTGGTACCAGGTTCACATGTATCATCCCAGGCCTGTTCTTCTTTTTTTTTTTTTTAATTAAAAAAAATTTTTTTTTTAGTATGTATACAGTGCTCTGCCTTCATGTACAGAAGAGGGCATCAGATCACATTATAGATGGTTGTGAGCCTCCATGTGGTTGCTGGGGACTGAACTCATGACCTCTGGGAGAGCAGTCAGTGCTCTTAAGCGCTGAGCCATCTCTCCGCCCACCCCCCCAGGCCTGTTCTTGCTGCCATCCTTAAGAAGAGATGGAGCCAATTCAAAGGGAAATGTAACCTGATGGCCTGTGGGGTACTGTGTACTGGGGGAATGGAAGACAGCATCGGGTGCTCACCTGGCACGGAGGCCCCGCCCATACTCAGGTCTCCTCCGTGCCGCTGTGCTGTAGTCGGGCTCCAGGTCAGGGCCACCCTCATCATCGGCAGCCAGGCTCCGCGTATCATCCTCCAGGCCATATGGCTCAGCTTGGAAGTGCTCAGGCAGGGAGCGGCCACTTGCTGGTCCAGACTCGGAGCCCATGGGGAAGGCTTCTCGGCGGCCAGGCAGTGTGAAACAGCCGTCACCAGGTCCTGGGCCCAGGAGGCCAGTACGTGGGGGCCGTACCCCAAGCCCTCGGGATAGACTGCCATAGCTTGGAATATCATGGGGGTCAGGGCCATCAGGAAAGCCACCTCCACTGCTGAGGTAGGCTCGGGAAAGTGTGGCTGCTGGGCCACCACCACGCAGCAGGAAATGTCGGTCCAGGGGCCCATCAGCAAAGGGGCCAAGTGGGGGGCCGCCGTCCAGCAAGGGGAGTCCATCAGGGCCAAGAGGCACCTGGCGTACTGTCCTTGTGGTCACAGTCTTGACCGTTTTGGTGACCTGATGAACAAGAAAGGTGGCTCTAGAGACTGGACAGTGCCACACCAGCCTCAATTCTCCCTCCAAACAAACAGTTCCTAAGGGGCCACTTCGCATGCCTGTTCTAGAGGTGTGGCTGTGGTTGCCCGAGCTGCTCTCCTCTTGCCTGGGTCCAGCCTTACCTTAGTCTCAGTGCGCCGGGTTGTACCATCTTCTGATGTGACAATGGACACGTGAGAGGTGGGTGTGCCAGGGTCTTCCTCCACTGTCACCGTCTCCTCCAGCACCTCGGGTGCCTCTGGCATCGTGGCGAGCGATGCCTGGCTACCCGGGCTCTGCTCCTAGAGGGAGAAGGGCGTCAGGGGTCAGGTGTCAGGGGTCAGGGATCCACGCACAACTGACTCTGCCTTGGATTCCTGATGACCATGCACCAGGGGTTATCAGCTCCTCTACCTTGGGCTGAGGTTCAAGGCAGGTCCATTTAGACCTAAAGGCACCTGGCGTACTGTCCTTGTGGTCATGGCCTTGACTTTTTTGGTGACCTGATGGACATGAACGGGGTTATCTGGGCTTGTTGGCTCTAGAGAAGTGGACAGTGCCCTAAGCCAGTGTGGCCTCAATGCTCCTGGGTGCAAAGTGACCTCCCCTCAGCTGCGTGGCTCTGCCACAGGCGTCTCTAGGCCCAAAGAGGACCACAAAGGTCCTGCAAAATGCTCTGCTGGCATCACCCACCTCCTCAAGTTGTTCTTTCTCATTCTACTCCACAAACTCTGAATGGCCAAGTCCTGGAGTCAGTTTCAGCAGAGTTGACACACTCCTGTACCAAGCTCAGCCAGGAGTCCTCACAGGTCCGAGATACCCACCTCCTAGAGTACACAGGCACCCACACTGCTAAGATATCCTTGCTCCTTCTGCCCCAGAGGCTCTTGGGACATAGAGACCGTACATCATGTCAGACACTAGATATATGGATCCTACTTGCCACCACCCTGCAGAGAGACATGATGGGGGAATTGTAGGCAAGATAGTTACGGACTGAGGCCCACGGACCTGAGAACCGCAGTCTGTCCTGGGCCCAGGGCCTCACCCTGTCAACATCTCAGGGCTGGCATCTGGCCTGGACAGGGGTTGGAACTCAAGCAACAGTGGGCGGGTTGGAGGGGACACATTCTTTCGTAACCATGGCTAGGTCAGCAGAAGGCTGTGCCTCCTCACCCAAGGCCCAGGGAGGCCTAATAGTTCATGCTACATCTCCCCAGCTCTGGGGCCACAATGCCCTTCCCTGGCCTGGGCGCTGTGCTAAGCAGGGGCCAGGCTGGCCTGGAGACAGGCCTTCCTGCAGAGATCACTGGGACAGTAAGCCTTCCCAGGCCAGCTC